>NW_024367707.1:19980072-20297550 GCF_014805655.1 Passer montanus
GATGGATGGGGTGCTGCAAGATTTGGTCTAGTGGAGGGTGTGCCTGAGAAATTCTGCTGAAAATGGATATAAATTAAGAGTTTACAAACACATTTTCCCTTTCCTCTGGTAGGATGTGAGGTAAATTTAACAAGATTTTCACAGTCTTTACATTTCTTTCTTTGGCATTTAAAGGGAAAAAGAAATGGTAGGCTTGTGAGGAAGCTTACCTTACCAGAACCAGATCAGGAGGAAACACCTTCCAATAAGACTGGGCAAGAAAACCACCAGTTCTTTCTCAAGTGAAAGAACTAGTTGTTTTCTAAACACTTTTCTAAAGTGAAGTTTGGCCGTATTTTTAATTGTGTCACATGATGCCTATGAAGGAACTTCAGCCTTATTGACCCCTCAAATTTTATTATTTGATCCTCTTTCCTGATCAATACACACTTGTGTCACATGATGCCTATGAAGGAACTTCAGCCTTATTGACCCCATTAAATTTCAGTATTTGATACTCTTTCCTGGTCAATACAAAAAGTAAGGAAACCCCTTTCACTACCCAGAGGGGCTGACCCAAACACCAGAGTGTGATGTTGTTTCTTACTGTACATTTGCTGACGAATACAAAAAGTAAGGAAACCCCTTTCACTACCCAGAGGGGAAGACCCAAGCACCAGAGTGTGATGTTGTTTCTTACTGATACATTTGCTGACAGCATGCTCATCATAACATTACAATTACTGGTGTGTTGCATTAAGTCTCTATAAACATCTAGAGAAGAAACAGGTTCAAACACCAACTTTTACAATTACAAACTTCAAATAATGCTGTTTATATTCGCACTGATTAGACCAAGGCTGGCAAAGAAACAACGTGCCCATGCCGTTTGTAATGTCTCAGATGATCCCACAGAGGTGTGCTCCTGGAAGAGCAGGTTCAATTTCCAGTAATGCTGGCTTAGCCTCTTCTTTCTCTGGAATTAACTAATGAACATTCACTAATCTAATTCACTAGTGAACATTCAGCACAGTGGGGCCAAGTGCCACAAGCCCCTGAACAAGGCTGAGTAGATCCTGTTGTTCCATTTGACTTTACTGCATCATTTAGCAGCTGAGTTCATGAGTTCATCTTCTGTTTATATTCAATGGGAATACAGAACTATCAGCTCACAAGGACTAATATTGGAAAGCCCAGAGAAAGCATGTCAGAAAGCAACTTTTGAAGGAGTTCCAGACAAACTCCAGAAGAGCAGCAGTTTTTTCTGTTTTCTCTGGCATCTAAAGTGGATGCACTTCCAAACAGTGAAGGTAGAGATCTGGGTCTAGAGTTCCTGTCCACATCAGTCTACAAAATATGAGCCAAAAGGTTAGCTTTAGCATTAAACATCTTGGAGGAAGAACAGAGATGATGCTTTGGCTGAACTTTATCTCTGCTTTGAATGACTGTGTAAAAAAAAAAACAAAACATTAACAGGATAGTAGCTAGCAGACACAAGTTGTGCTGTGCGAAACACTGAGGAACCATCATCTATTTGGAATTTTTTTCCCTATTAAATACAAACAAAACAAAAAAAAAGGAGTGTGCATATCTTCATTTCACATTTACAAGATGAGAGGCACAAGCGAATCCTATAACATTTTTATTCTTCTGAAAAAACAAGAGTCATTGCTTTAACATAAATATTGCTGAGCTGTGTGAGCACTGAGTGAAGAAAACTAAAGCAGAGCACAGCCACTTCTGGACATAGCATTGCTGACACCAGCAGTCTGAGGAGCAGAGGCAGACACCTTGTCAACAGCAGCAACAAGGACAAGGGAACAGATATCCATATAAAGAAGGTAGCAGTAAAAGCAGAGGCACAGCCAAGAGCTTTCATGAACATTTACTGAAGACCTATGAATAAAAAAAAAAAAAGATCTGTCTATAACAGAAATTAGGTTCTGTGATTCATGGGATGAATACAGGATATGCTTTCAAAGTCCTTGAGAAAAGAGAGTAGTTTTAGATTACATATTAGGAAGAAATTCTTTCCTGTGAGGGTGGTGAGGCACTGGCACAGGTTGCCCAGAGAAGCTGTGGATGCCCCATCCCTGGAAGTGTTCGAGGCCAGGCTGGATGGAACTCTGGGCAACCTGGTCTAGTGAAAGGTGTCCCTGCCCTTGGCACGGGGTTTGGAACTAAATGATCTTTAAGGTTCCTTCCAACCCAAACCATTCTATGATTTCATGATTCTTGGTGGTTTAGCATATCTGAAGGGATGAAAAAGGAAACAATTGATCAAAGCTGCTTCTTGAGCCTTCACAGACAAAACAGCATTTTCTGCCATAGGAATCTGATTCAGAGGTGTGGGCAACAGGGCTTAAGGATCTGGCTATCCCTATTAAAATATAAAATGCCCATGTGAGCTAAGGACAATCCCTGTCCCCATCATTTACTGTCCTGGATTTTCCTTCTCTTTCAGATACTACTAGAACCAGGAATTTAAAAACAAAACCAAGGGAAAGCCTTTGAAGTGCTACTCACACCTGTGTGTGTGAATAGCACAGAGGGAACACAGTGGCACTCAGAGAAGATAAAGAGTGATTTTGAAGAGGTGATTCTCACAACATTCAGTCCAAAAAAAGGCACTACAGTGGATGCGGTATAGTAAGGAAAGCAAACAAACTGGCAAACCAGCAACTGAAACCCTCAGATTTGAAGTTTGCCTATTTTCTGCCACACTTTTACACTAGAGACAATAGTTTGTCACAGCAGAGAACTATCCTAGAAACAGAATATTCTTATCACAGAGCTGATACAGTCACACTCTGCATATTTCATCTCTTGCTGACACTGTTTGAATAATGTCCCGCTCTCTCCCCAGCTCAAGGACAAGGACTCGGCCACAAGAATTTTGCAACTAGCTGGAACATGTAGGGAAGACACAGGCTGGTTTTGCTTCTTATTAACTGAAACTTTTTTACTATCTGAAACAAAGAATAAAATAACCTCATCAACATATTTCAAACTAAGTGCAAATTGTAAAGAATCAAAATGAAAAAATCCTACCCTTAGATTGCACTTTGAGTTGTAATGTCACTGTGACTCTTGTGTTGTACATCATGTTCAATGCTATACATGTGAAATTTGACTGCAGATCCTCCTTTTTTACTTCAGTAATATTCAAAGTGGTCTCTTCATAGTATACTTGCTCATGTCCATTAAAACTACTAGAAAGAGAAAGAGAAAGAGATGGTAGCATTGGCTAGGCACAGTTAGTGTAGGAGAAAGATTATTCTGTGTTATGTGCACTTACAAATGAGTTTCTTCATGAAATCTTGAAAAAACAAGGTTTTTCACTGGGGTATCATCCACATCCCATCTGACAGCAGCCACTGGCTGTTTCTTAATCCCCAGGCGGGCCTGACATTTCAGAGACAAAGCAGCACCTAAGCAAGATACAGAGATGTAAACATTCCTTGCTGAAAAACAAGGAAAATTATGTTTTCCTCATAAAATCTTTTTCTACAAATCTTCATACAACTTGTGTCATCCTAATTTTGACATATTTTTCTACTGCTGCGAACTACTGCTGACAAAATGATACATAGAAGAAACAAAATGAAATAACAGGAATTTTTCAGCAAATTATCTAATAACACACCAAGGATTACAAAAGGAATTATTTGTATTTATTATGATGAAGGCAATGTACCCTTTATTTGTAATGCTTGACACATATAATCAGCTAATGAGGAACACAGAATGGATATGGCATTTGACACACAAATGTACACAGAAATAATCTAATTAAATTTCAGAATATTTATTTTGCGTAACACTTGTCTGCAGACTTAACTTGGATTTCATTCAAGCTGGACAAAAGTAAAGTAAGCCAGTCCAAGCAAAACTAAAACAGGAAATTACTTATTAAATACTTCCCATTAGGAAATATTTATTCCCAAGAAATGGTCACCACTGCACCGGAAGAAAATATAATTTATGTATGTTAAATTGTTTCCATTTTTAAGTCTGCATCTAAGCAGGTCTTAGATAAGAATGTTAAATCTCAAGGTTAGATCATTAATTGGTATTACGGAGCATGGGGAAATCCCTTCATTTTTGCAAACAGGAGAGAATAGAACCAGTACAGCAATTGGGTTTCAAATGCAAAGTGGATTTTCTCTGTGTAAGTACTATCAGAATGATAGGCAGAGCCCACAGAGCACTGGGCACTGACCATCTTACTAGAGGAAGCTTGTTCTCAAGCAGAGACCACCTAATTTCTGACCAACGAAACAACTGGGGGAAAGAGGAGTAAAATAATGGGAATGTGAGTCGACTGACAAGTCTCTGAGCCCCAGCACATGGCACAGAGAGGGCTGTGCACCCCTGCAGTACCTGCTGCCAGAGCAGTCTTGCTGTAGGACAGAAGCAGAGGAGTGGTAGGTACAATCCCTTCTCCCACTGGCCCAGCTTCACCCACTTGCCCTGGCAGACAGGTATCCTGGATTACCTATTGAAATTTCTGATGGGTTCAGTCTCTTGCTGGAGAGCTCCACCTTTCTCACTGACTGCAAACAAACCCCAGACAACTCTCACTGCTACCAGGAACACCTTGTCCTGATGCTGCAAGCTAACCAGGATGACTGTGAATCCCTGAGAGCATCAATAGCCTGAAGAGCGGAGAGCCAGGAGCAAGATCTGCATCACGGGCTGTCCAACTGCTCTGTCTACATCCACTGCTGGGTCCTGTCCTCCAGCCCTCCAGCATCTTCCAAGCAGACTGCTCTGATCACTGCTAGCCAACATGGACACGAGACAGGCAGTGCTCCTCAGCCTCAGAGCCAGCAATCGGTTCCTTGCTCTCCGTTCCTCAACAGAGACACAGGCACTGTCTCCACATGGGGACTGAAGGTAGCAAGGAGTAGCTCTAGCCACAAGAATAGTCCATCCTCCCCTCTTAGGGGTACCATCAAGCAGTTTTGAGGGATTTAGCCACAGCCCTCTTTGAAGTGGATGGAAGCTGTCACCTTTCAGCTGAGATGTAATGATTCACTCTGTGAATAACCCTAGTCTACCCCAGTGAGAGTAGAACAAGTTATTTAAATCTTCTTAAACTTCACTTAATGCCTAAATAACACATCAGTTATACGTAAGTTCACAATGCTGCACCTGGAGGGAATTAAATATTGTAAATATTATGGTGCAAAACTGTGATGAAATCTTCCACCATTACATCTTCTTGAAGATTCCCATGTTTGCTGGACCATTACAAAACATTAATTTAAAAACAAATTAAACTTTGTACTCACCAAGCTCTGCTTCTATTACATCATTATTCTTTGGAAATATGATTTGAGGTGGTAGAGGTGAGTATTTCACTTTAGAAATTAAAGAGGAAAAGCATGCATTAGCAAGTTGTGAAAATGCATTTTGTAAGATAAGGTTTGTAATCTGTACAATTAATATTTTATAATCACAAAACAGAATTCAAACTAACAGTGTTTCACATACCCATTGGGATCATCTGGTTTTATTCCTACAACCAAATATCTCTGGGGAGTACATACATGTTATTACTTTCAGTATTTTCTTCCCATCTATTTATTTACCTTTGTACATAAAAAGTAAGGAAAAAAATTATGTTTTGAAGTACTGTTTTTGCTGCTGAGTGGGTGAAAAAAGCAAATGCTGTTACAGGCTTGTGTGTTTTCTCAACTGTTCTGGGATTTCATTAAGAGACATTTGAGAGATTACTCATATCAATGATATTAAATAGGTAAGGCATACTTTTATGCAGTATCTGAACTCCAAACATATTGCTTTCTAACCCTTTCCTCATTAAGCTTTTAATCTCAAGGCACCTCTGTGAAACATGTATTTACCAAAAAATTCAGTAGGATCACATTTCGGTCCCTGCTTCCCAGACTGACTGAATATGATAAATTAGAAGTCAGGAGAAAGCCAGTAACTTCCCAGCTATCTGACTATGCTAAGTTCTTAGCTGCCAGCAGTCAGAGGCAGAAACTCCTCTGGATCAGCATGGATCTGCAAGGCAACAGGAATGTATATCATAGCTCTCTAACATTAACAAAAGAGATCAGCGCCACTCATCAGCATACTAATTTTAAGGTTTGATAAAAACCTCAAAGTTGCCATTAAGTACTTTGAATTTAGCAAAACCTGGAGCAGACATGCCAGACCCAGGCCAGATTTACATGTTATGTTGTGATCTCTTCTTTCTGCAATGATTTCAAAGGAAAGTTAGATGAACTTCAAGATCTGTCTGGATGCAACAAAGGCTTTTGTAAATTTGAATGTCTTTGGGCCAAATAAAACCCAGAAATTTTTGTTGTAACCCAGGAAGAACAGTATTGCAGAACAGTTAGAGAAGTTCTGATGGAAGTACATTAAACAAAAATTGTTAGGCAGAGAAATGTCATGGAAAGCATGATTGTATCATGTAGAACAACAGGTAGAAAAGGAGGAAAAGAACATTTCCCAGCTACTGAACTAAGTCTCTGCTCAATCTGTCTACTATCCTGCTCAGAATAATCAGAACAAACTCCGCTACTGACATCTGGGTAGAGCAGCAAAAGCTGCATCCAAGGCTCCTATGCTCCAAGTCTGCATTCTGCCCACAAGCCGTGTGCCTCCCCAGAGCAAAAGGGCCTGAGGCTCAGTCTGCACATGGACATTGCTTCTAAAAACAAACAAATTAACTAAACAGCAACAAAACGACCACATGATCCAAACTCAAGCCTTGCACCACCCCCCAAGAAAAGGTCTTTCTGACTATTTTTCTACTGATCTGATTGCAGAACTGAAGATGCATTTTGAAGTTTTGCAAGTTGATGCAATCTGAAACTATAAATTTATGTGTGCCATTTCCTGAACACCATCCAAATACAAAGTCTCCCTGAGGAGAAAGGATCCTAGAGGCAACCCAAAGTCCATACATCTCAATTACATTGTCCATGTTTAAAATCACAGAGAGATAGTAATCACTGAAATCCATCCATTTTCCATTTCTATATATATCTTGTTCATTTTGTCTCATTCAAGACAAATTTAAATTTTTTTCAGTCCTACTCTCCAATAAATGTTAGATGGTTGAGATGGATCAAGAGGCATTAAGTTGTAGGCCATCAACACATGACTGATCTAGTGATCACCAGACAATCCTCACTAGCCACAGATTCTGCTGCCCTCAAAAAACAGAAAGCAGAACATTGTGGCATTCCACTGAGGAGATCCTTCGTTTCAGAAATGTGCTACCAGAGAACTCTATCAACCACAGCACTTAACCAGAGTCATCAGAATCTTTTAAACAAAAAACTGAATAAGACCAGGTCTGACTTTACCCCATCTGGTTCTATGTGGGTGACCATCCACAAAATTAATCTAATAAAGCTGATGAAAATCTTAAATGAGATGATAAAACAAACCAACCAAAACACTTTCTCTTTTTAATGTACAAAAGGAGTTTCCTTTGCTCTAAGTTGGCATTAGTCTTTTTATCTTAGCAAGCTACAGAGTTAATGTCTTACCCCCACTTATGAAAATTCTTGTTGCTGATACGTTAAACACATTTCCTTTGTGTGTATAAATAAATTGACAAGTATAATAACCATCATCCTCCCTTCTTGGATTATCAATATAAATATATTTCTCTTTCTTGAAGTATCTCTGTCCCTGAAGAGGTTTGCAGTCCTGAAAAACAAAAATATGTTTGGTTGCAAAGAGCTTTTCAGTATTCTTACCTACATTGGCTCTATCAGGGTTTTATTTACCTTATACCACTGGACAATAGTAGCATTCTTATAGTTATCAATGGTAGGACAAACAATTTTTCCTCTTCCAGTGTCATTTGGGTAACGAATCCGACTTGGGAAACATTCTCCTGGCTTGTATGAATGCACTTGCACACTCACGTTGTATGACTTTGTGCGATTACTTGGACTTTAAAAATGGAATAAGGTATGTCAGTCAGTGATTGCATTTTTACATGGAATATATTAATGCTTATAACAAATTCTATAAACATGTGGATGATTATTTTACTTCAGTCACAGCTTGGTTTTAATGATCTGCCATAAAAAATAGCAGTTGCAGGGTGAAAACTTATGGAAAAAGTCATCAATTCCACATATTATAATTGTAATATATTATCAAAATATATATTCTTGCCAATCTTACACCTTCCACTTTCCATGTCGCACTTACAAATGTGTTACGCAAGTGTAGTTTCCAGAATCCTCTCTAGAAGTTGGCAGAAACCAAAGAAATCGTTCTATGGAAAATACTCGTGATCCCTCCTCTTCCGCAGGAATTACTTTGTGAGTATCCGTGCTGTACCAGGTGATTTTTACAGACGAACTCCACCTGGGACATTTTATAACTAAGGCCTCACCTTCCATAGGATCAACTGCAAATGAACAAAAATCAAAATATCAGATAAATTAAGCTTTTGTCTGCTGAGACAGAGAACTTGGCATTCCTGGGCCAGTAGGCCTGTCATGTCCCTCTACCCTCCTGGAGCTTTTGGAGATGATACACAGCACTATTTTCACTAGATGTTTTTCAATAAAAATTTTACTTACTTTGAATTATGGAGGCATTTGTTTCCAAAAACAGTAACTAATGTGGGGGCACAAATAAATAAACAAACAAACAGATCCCTAGGCTCTAAGCAGACACACAGTAAAAAACAAAACAAGAGTACTTAATTGAAAAAACAGTGATTTCTTACAATGAGCTTATTATGTAAATCTTTGCCTAAAATAATGCTTTTATTCAAAAAATTAATTAAAACAAAGAAAAATACTGGCTTTAATGTAGTTATCTTTCCTTATTTCTGTATAATGAATATTTATTTATGCAATATATGAGTGCTTTTTTCCTGCCTTTTTAATACAGAGAAATTAAGTTGATTTTTTTTTCCTGGAAGAAAAAATAATAGAAGGAAGTCTGTAGATTAGATCCTTAGAAAAAATAAAAAAAAAATAAAACCACAAAAAAACAGCTTCTCTCTGAAGTTCATGAAAATGGGGTAGGGGAAAAAATGAAAGCAATATGATAGCATGAAAGGAAGATTGTGGTAAGAAGGTGGGAAGGTGAAAAGATACAGAAATAACTGAGACAAATAAGGAGCTTAGAAAAATAAACCACATGTGTTCACACATGAAATCTGGGAGTAAGCCACTAAATTTTTTGGGTTTTTTAGCTGGGTATACTTCTATTTTGAGTACTGAAATTGGCCCAGAGAAACTAGAATCAAGCAATTTTGGCGAATACTTAAGTGCTCAGGTACCTGAATAGTGTACTGGCCACATTAATCTGAAAGTTAAATTATATTCTAAGAAGCAAAAGATGGGAGTATGAGCAAGGATGGTGACAGAACAAAGTTTGAGATTGGCAGAGGAACTGCAGTAGATTAGGGAGCATGAAAATGAAAGTAGATAACCAATCAGCTAACCAAAGCAGAGAGTGTCTATCAAAAATGACACTTTGCAGTGGTGGCTTTAGACATGTAGGTTCACAAATCAGGTGAGAGTCTCTACATGATGAACACTTCTGCTCTAGTTCTTTCTAAAGAAGTGGCCCATCTCTACTGATATTGTCATCTCACTTACTAATTTGGAGCTCCTAAATCAGCCAGCTATGAGTATGAGTAACCCCGAGGTGAGAGTCTCTACATGATGAACACTTCTGCTCTGCTTCTTTCTAAAGAAGTGTCCCATCTCTACTGATTTTGTCATCTCACTTACTAATTTGGGGCTCCTAAATCAGCCAGCTATGAGTAACCCCAACCCCATAATTTTAACAGTTTTCCCACCCACAAGCCTTGCAAAGACACTGGAACATATCAGCAGGGTCAGAAAAGAACATTGCCCCGCCAAAGGTGAACACATTGGAAATACAGATTTTTTTAGAAGACAAATAGTGTGGAGGGAAGACATTGAAAAAAAAAGGCCTCATCTAAACTCAATGACATCTGTGAAAATCATTTTGGCAAATTTTGTAGTAGAATTTGGCATCTTAATAAATCTCATTTGCTTGAATCTTAACATTCCTATTGTAAAATTGACAATATGGAGAAATATTTAGAGACCATATCTTACAAAATTTTTCAGACAAATTAGCATCTCAGCTCGAGAATAGAAGTACATGAGTGCTGAGCAACTCTGTGTCCCTGGTCAGCGTTATGTAGCTGAGTCAGTAGAGCTGGCCCATTAGAAATAGTTTATTGCTCTGGACATTCCACCTGTGCCGGGAAACTTTATTGTTACACTGCATTTTTCAATTAACATCCCCAAATTCAGGACATTAAAGAGCATTTCTGTGGAGGACAGCACCCATTTACACCTCTGATTCAGCAGGGTGCATATGCATATGTGCTGCTCATTGCAATTAAAACATGCTCTTGGAGTTTGTGCCTAGCTGGGACCTGGAGCACCAGCTACTCTCAAATTCTTTCAAGAAGACCCTTTTCTTTCTGTTTGCAGACGTGCCAAGTGGCAGAAGTTGAACTCAGACTTGCTGTCATAGAAATGGACAGTGTTTGGTACATTTTAATATACATTAAAATCTAGATTTTAAGTTGTGATTTCTGGCTTGAGGTGAACTCACTAACTTTAGGCTTAAAATAAAACCACCAATTTGGAAACAGCCTACACATTTGAACAGAACAAACCTTATCAGAAAGTATTTTTAAAATGTGACTTACATGTTTCAGATGTCATGGAAACCGAGAGGAAGGTAGATAGGAGGATCAAATCTATAAGCCCCATCATATTTCTAAACTAAGAAGAAAAACATTGATATCTTAGAATATACTCTGACTGTATCAGTAATGCTGTATCCATGTACATGAGAAAATTGAACAGGAAATGATATTGTGCAGTGATAAACTGATCATATGAGCTGCTCTGTACAGTGTGTGTACATAGCAGCAGCTTTGCAGCTTTGAGATGATGTTATTTGTTCTATCACCATTGAAACTACAGTTATGACTTAGTTTAGTGGGACTCAGGGAATTATTTTGTCATGGTGCTCCTCAGGCAGAAGCCTCTTTTAACTTGCTTTTTTAAAATTAAGATAAATGTACATTGGCATTCTCTTCATAGTCAAGTGCAGAGAAAGTATACCCCTACTTAGAAAAGGACAGATTCTGGGTTTGAAAATGTATACCCTGGTTTAGAATTAAAGTTATATCCAATCAACTGCTTAGGTGCAAAATACTTTTTTGTCTTTTTACGAAAGGGGAGCTATCTTCAGTGACAGCTTCTCTCGGTAAGTGTTGAGCAGTAAGATCAAAAACCAGGTGAGTGCCATAAACAATGCTAAGCTGAAGAGGAACTTTAGAAATGGTCTGGAAAGTTAGGTAAAGGAGAATAATATTGTACTTAGCTAACAGCAGCAGGGCAGATCCTGTATCTCACTTACGTTCTCATTTGTCTAACTGATACGCACCAGCTGTAATTGTGGTGTGGCTCAAGAACTCTCCAGCAACCCCCTTTATTTTAAAAAATTGACCATTTTATCATGGGCATTAAACTAATCCTAATCCCGGACCTAATCCAGGAATATCTCAGGAGACAGGAGGCATGCAACCCAGCTATACTAGGTAGTTATAAGCATTCTACTTACCATGAAAAATCTTTAATGCAGTTCTTTGCTGCAGATCACAGAGCAGTGGGTTCTATTGTCATGTATGAGCGAGCAGCAGCCACTGGCTCCTACAGACGGTAGACAAGTTATTTTCAAGACAAATCAAGTCAGAAAGAAAATATAATTCATCTTGCAGATAGTGAGCATAAGGGGAGTAGTAAAAAACAGGCAAGAAATGTTAAGTACTGTCGTCACACTTACTGCAAGGAATTTTTATTTCAGTGCCAAAAACTTCCAGACTAAATAAACATTGACAAGACTTATCAAGTCCTCTGTTTTTGCCAAGTCTGAAATTCAGAGCAAATTCATTTTTGAGTTTTCAGAATTATCGTCAGCTTTGTATTGATATGGAAAGTTTCTTCTTTTAGAAAGTTTAATAATACGCAGAGGGCTATTTTTAACCTCTGAAAAAACAATAGCAAAACTTAGTGTTTCAAGAGAAAAGTGTGAGAATTTTATTGCAGGTATTGTGCAAGGATATTCACAAATCACATGAAAGATGAGGTTTAGACCAAAAAATGCAGCATCTCAGCATTAATGTCACAGCAAACCAATGCCATGCCTTGTACAGGAAGTGAGTGACCCATCAGGAGAAATATTATGTGTGAGGATCTACTTGCTTTCATTATTGCTGGAGAAAAGCATCACATACAAGTGCAAATCTATTGCCTTCTTTCATTTTAAGGAAATTTTAGGCCAGGTGAACAGATTTTGAGAGGGTACGTTTCAACACTAACATCAGGAGTTTTGCCCTGGAAGGAATGAACAAGGTGGCCCAGAACAGGGTCCATGAGTGACCTGGGACTGGACAGACCCTTGGGAGGAAAAGGTATATCACAAAATGGCACAATGGAATTCACAGCATCAGCACAGCAAAGCACTCAGCTTTGTTCATCATTCAGAGCCTGAGGCTTGTTCCTACAAGTTGTTTCTAACACTAGCAGGGAGCAAAAACATCCAGAATATTCCTTCTCTACTGGGAGCCTTTTCCCACCAAGTATTTGGTTTTGTTCCAGCAACTTATTTGCCCCCAACAAGGTCTGCCAGGAGTTATATTAACTGCCCTTCTATTGTTTAGAGCAATCTTAAGTGAGTGATACCCCATCAAGATGACAAAAACTAAACTGATTTTTTTAAAAGAAAAATCATTTTATAGACTAAGTTTGGAGTCTTTCTGAAATGAGGGGGTTTGTCTCATTTGATATTTTATTTGTAAGTGCTTATTAGGAATTTAGCCACAAGTAATACAATTGTTGGAGACACTGGCAAGTCCCTTATTGCCAGTGCTATTGCAGCCCTAGAAATGGAAGGCTGGTAATTACCAGAACGCTGCAAGAAATGTGCTTTCACCATTTTTGAGATACAGCTTTGTCTAGGAAGGGAGACAGCCAATTACTTGCTCTCACTAACTTTTCTAACAAGTGCCAGAATGATTCAGGAGTAAGAAATTAATAATTTCCTATCTACGTACTTGTCAGTAGTTGCAGTTAGCCTTCTCTTTATTGAGAAAATATGTCTTTGAGAGACCTTACACATACTGGGCTACCAGCCTGCACCAAAAGAATGCAAATTATTTGAGCTGAGATTCTCCCACCAAATTTGATGATTGCTTTATTGAATTTCTCTTCATTTTTAAGTTGTAGTGTACCAGCAGTAGTTCAAGTAGGGTATGGGGGTTGTGTGTGTGAATATGTACAATATAGAGGGCTCTAATAAAAGAGGAATGTTTCCTGAAAATCCAAAGAGCTCATGCCACTGAAAAAGCAACATGATTCTGTTTGTATTTTCCAATGTAAGCAGTAACCTCAATATGAAACAGAGGCTGCAGGTCTGGACAGAAAACAGCAAGAGAAGGACTGGTTCTGCAGTGCCTTACAGCTTCTTCCTAGAGCTGCAAATGACTGCGTGGTTGGAGTGCAAGCTTAAGCTCTGTAAACAAAAACTGCAGTGTGGTGCTGGGAAAGCACTAGACCCAAAATTTGGGATAACTACCTGAGTAGGTCAAAGCCTATTTCCTAATGATCCACTACCAAAGGAAGGTGAGAGAAGGGAGAACCCACTGTGTAGATTGCAGAAGCAGTGGTCCGTGGGGCTTAACTCATTACCTCTCTGAAGGTGACTGTGTTAGTAACATATTTCTGCTTTTCTTTCCAAAATTCTATTTTCCAACAAAATGTTTATAATACTGTTTCAATTAAGTGACAAAATTAGCATACTAGCACACTAACAAAACCTGGAAAGAGTATCTCAGTTTCTACCCCAAAAACTTAACAAATCTTACAAAGTAAAAATACCTTGAAAGAGCACTTTTGTGGGATTTTTTTACTGATATATACATCCATACACCTTTTGGAAGTGATTTTCATTCTTATCTCAAACAAGAAAATCCATTCTGACTGAAAACGTCCTATTAAAATTGCAACGTTAAAACTGAACTTATTCCAAAACTAGCATTCACAAGAGTTGGCAATTACACTAGTTACAGGTGTGGGTGCAAAATTTAGACATTTCAGTATTAAAGCATAGAATTTCTATAATTAATATACACATTATTCTTAAAAATAATTTTTAAACACAAAATACAAAAATATGCTGAAGTCTGAAAAAATCAATTGGGGAGTAAAGATTTTCTGTGTCTTTGGCTAATTAGTAAAAATATATGCCAGGAAACTGATGGCAAAATCTATTTCTAAATACACTTCACTACAAGGTAAATTTTTGTTAGTCCCAACACTATTTGTCTATCATGGAAGTATACCCACTATTTTAATCAAATATTATTTCTCGAGATAAATAAGCACATAATTGAACTGAAAATAAAGAAAGAAATAAACTTTCTTATCAATTGTTTCTATTACTTCTGGTTAATTGACAATATAAAAATTTGACCTACCATTTGGAAAATTCAGAAACCAGAGAAGTGCCTTGTTCTCTGTGGATGGGTCTTTTGCAGAGATTTCTCTGCTTATCTGGTACCAGATATTACTGTGAGCTCTCTTTATCTGGCTTGGGCAGCTCCTATGTGTAGCAGCAAGATACTGTCTTCATTCTGAGACACCTCCCACTCAAGAGAGCAGAACATGCAAATTACTGTAGCAATTTACTTTAAGTACCTATAAGAGATAGCATCTCATAGTTCCAATTAATCAGACATCTTTTACCATTAGCATAGGTTTTTCTTTATTGCAAATTGTTTCTTTTTTAGCACAATTATAGTGCAATAAATCTGCTGGCTGGGGAGAACAGAGAGCAGACACTCAGATGGCAGAAGGCACTTTGAAACAGATTTTGCTTGAAAACAAGTAACAGCTTTGCATGGTCTAGTCAAGCAGCAGCTCCCTGAAAACAGCTTGACAAGTCTCTGGAGAATCAGGAACAGTTTTTAACTAAGTGAAGGAAACTTCTTCACTGAAGCTAAGCTGATCAAAGAAGGTGCTGAAAAATCAATTATCTGCACCAGCAGCTAAATCAAGTCTGTGAGGGAAAGAAGATTTTATCCTGCAGTCATTCAATCTTTTGTTTCCCTTCCCTGGCAGAGTTGTGAATTCCATTTGTTCCTTTCAGTGTTCCTGGGACTCTACTGTCAGCATGCCACAACTCCAATACACAAAGATGGAGCAATTATGTGCCAGTATGCAAAAACCTTATCTGTATCACACCCATGGTCTCCCCAGTTCTTGAAGTGGTCTGGGGGTTGCACTTCCCATATGACAAAAAAAACCAAAAGCAAAAACAAAAAGCTAAAAAAATAAGCCAGCCAACCTGCAACAATTAAATCTCGCAATGATTTGGTCAAACAGTTCAGACTCCTACCTTTGAAAGCTCACAAATTACTCCCAGCTCAAGTTTGTGAAGTTTCATCAGAATCAAGGTCTTTCTCATTTCCTGATGTAAGAGACTTTGATGAAAATTCTGGAGTAACCATCTGCATTCAGTGATGGGTTCCATATCCTCCAACCACAACGTGTCATTTTCATCTAGGTAAAGATTAAATATATTCAGATAAAGCTAACTTCTATTTTCTGGGCACATAAAAGGTTATTCTATCACAAAATCCCTCGAAACTTGGATCAGAGGTGCTTGTAATGTCGCTCGTACCTCAGAAGAGCTCTTAATCCTGTAGTCTGTTCCCCATGCCCAGTTGTTCCCAGATCATGGTGCAGATGGGAAACTGAGCTCCTGGCTAAAGATTATAGTTGCCAGCTGAACAAAAGCCATTCTGTAGCTTTCATAAGAAACTAAAATCAATGCTGAATGTCTTGTAACTTAGGGCCCATCTTCTAAAACAAAATCCTACTGATAAGTTTATGGAAAAAAGAGCTTACAGAAATACCTGGAGATTTCTTTGAGGGGTTAATTGCTCCCTTGGCAGCTTGTATGCACAGCACTACAGCAAGCAAGGAAATCATCTGTTCTCAAAACAAAGAGATAAGTAATGGGTTTGAACAGAAGCAGGGGATAGTTAAGCACGACTGCAGGAAAATCTTTTAAAAGGTAACATAGTGAAGCACTGGAAATTTGCTGGGAACCTAATCGAGCTGCCACTCAGTGTTAAAGAACAATTTAGTACTGGTATCAAGATGAATGCAGCTGGCCCCACAGCTCCTTACCAGGACTAGGAGTCAATGACCCAGAGGTTCAAGCATCAGTGCTTCAATGACTGTTTTGCCACAGCATGAGTGTATGAACTTAACTCAAATATGTTGGCAAAATTACTCCTGTGAAGAATATGCAAGTAGAAGCCACACAAGACACAAAAACTGAAAACCCAGACTGAATGAAGTTACTGATATCTTAAGAGTTAGGAGTTCAAGCATGCAAGAGGAAAAACAATGTGATTAAAAAAGATAAAGTCCTGAGATAAAAAGCAGAGATAGGGAAACAGAAATTCAGCACCATCAGAGTTCACTTTGCTCCAAGAAGCAGTGCTTAGCCTAGCTGCACATTAGCCTTGCTTGCCTAATACCTGACTCTATTAGCCAGGAAACTTTTGCTGGGTACAGTTTTTGCACCCTGGTTGCAGACTGTCAGGGGACACAGTAGGGAAACATTCAGACACAAGTGACAGTAGCAGGAAAGGTTTCACTATCTCCATTTATTGAGGCCACCTCAGGGGGCTCTGATGGAATTGGCAAATGGTGGGATGGCAGGGTGTTGAGTTGTGCCCACACCTGTGTGAGGTCTAATGCTTTTTTGGCTGGTGGGGATCCACCCTCCTCAAGTTTCAGGGTTCTTCCTGTTCATCTGTGTCATGGTGCCCTTCTTGTGGGTAGCAAAGGCACCTCATGCTTTGCATAAAAGGGAAATTAGAAAGATTTTTCAAGGTTTATAATATTCTAATAGAGATGGACTGTTTCCAGGGAAAAGGTTTCCCCCAGCCTTTATCATTATCATGCAGCCCTAGCATGACCCACATTGTGGGTGATGGAGGGGCTGGTCCCCAAATAGCTCTGATGGCTCCTGTCATTGAGACGTTTGAGACATTTACCCCAAGAAGACATTGTTAGTGGATACATTCCTAACCAGGGTGTATTGGGTTTGGCAAAACATGGGAGGGTACAGAGGAGACTTCTGTGAGAGAGGAGGTGCTGGAGCCAAGAATCCCTTTCAGACATGATGACATGCCTGAAAGTCATGATGACACACAGTTTGCCCTCCTGCAGCCCTTGGAGGATGCCACTCTGGAGCAGGTAGATGTGACCTGAAGGAAGCTGTAGTCCATGGAAAGTCCATGCTGGAGCAGATTCCTGGCAGGAGCTGAAGCCACAGGGAAGCCCATGTAAAAGCAGGTTTTCTGGAAGGTGCAGGTAAAAGCAGGTCTTTTCCTGAGGGCTGCAGCCCATGTAAAGACCCACACTAGAGCTGTTTGTGGAAACTCTTGCACATGGGAAGCCCCACACTAGAGAAGTTTGTCAAGTGTCCTCTAAGCGAGGGACACCCCCTTTGCAATAGGGGAATAATGTGAGAAGGAAGAAGGAACAGAAACAAAATATTACAAACTGACCACAACTCCTGTTCTCCATTCCCCTGTGTCGCTTGGGAGGAGGCAGGAAGAGACTTGGGAGTGCAATTGACCCTGGGAAGAAAGGAGGGATTGGGAGAGGATGGGATTAGTTTGGGGTTTTTCTCACTATCCTACTCTGTTAATAATTGGCAAATTAAAATAATTTCCCCAAGCTGAGTCTGATTTTCCTTTGACGGTAATTGGTAAGTCATCCACCTGTCCTTTTCTCAACCCATGAACTTTTTGTAGTATTTCCTTCCCCTGTCCTATTGAGAGGGTAACAGAGCAGCTTGGTGGGGCCGTGGTGGCCAGGCAAGGTCGACTGGCATTGCAGGCTCCCACACAGCAGTAAGTGAGGGCATGCATGTAGACAGCAAAGGATTAATAAGGATTTGATTTTTAAAAAGCCATCAATATTTTTATCCTATTCATCTTGCTCTTTCATCCCACCAAGCCAGAAGTATTAAGCATCTTATAAGGTTTTCAAATCCACTGTAGTTGCCAGATAATGTATTGCAGTTCAGAGGACGTAAAATAAAAGTGACTATGTTGATTGAAGTAATTGGCTAAAGTAACCAGAATCATATCTGTGCTTTTTTATGTGGATGGCAAGTAAGTATTTCCTTTGGCTTGCACATTGGTACATTACTTGGTATTCCATTTGATCACAACCAGTTTATAAAAGATCTAACAATGATAGTTAGATCTTGTCAGAGCAAGGACAATATTCAAACAAAAATCATAACATCACTAACAAAGCCTTTGTGTCTTAAAACCTGTTTCCTTTTCTAAAGAAATTCTAAATTTCTCTGCTTCATGCCTTGCCCCAAAACAAAAGCAGCTGCACTGCCATCCCACAGGGTCTGGATACAGCCAGCCAGAATGAAAATAACAGCAGCTGTTCTGAATGTCTGAATGTCACCAGGCCACCAGCAGGATCCCATGGGAAGACCAAAAACCCTACCACAGAAAGGATCTGCGCAGCACATCTGTTGCTCTTACAGAAATTAAAACACTTTTCTGAGGCTCCAGAATCTTCCATTCCCACAGGTGGTCCTGTCCTTAGATGCCAGAATGCCTTACAGTACAGAGGTGATGACAAGTCTGAACAGGCAATTATCTTTGGGCAAGGAGCCTATCATAAGTTTATACACAAAAGCCTATCCAAAGTTTACACACAACTCTGAAGTAACCATCACTCTTGTGTCCAAATAACTTCAGGGCAGAAACAAGATGTCCATAAGTGAAATCTTCCAAATTTTAAGTTAAAGAGGTCAGTTCTTGGTGCAGCATCACAGACTCATGCCAGACCTCCCAGGTCCTTACAGCCAACACTCCCCCAGAGTGCATGGGAAGCACTTCCTTCCATGCAGCATCCACTCCATTTTCCTTTGCTGAGGAAACAATTATTTAGCACATCATTGTTGTTCTTATCTGACCTCATCCAAGAGAACAAAGAAGAATTTTTCTACACAATTTCCTAGGAAGACATATCTACAAATACGTGACATTCTGGAAATCATAACTCGGATGCATAAGACACAATTGTTATTGATTTACACAACTAAAATGAATTTCAATTCTCTGGAAAGTAGCTGAAGATAATTTCTTGACAAATTATATTGTTTATAAAGACATCTACTAAACAGTCTTGTTTGTTCCTTTATGTATGTGAATTACCAGGAGTTAATGTCTTACTGATAAAAGAGGGTCATGACATACTGACAGCATTCAAAAGCAGAGCTTCAGTTATTTTTAAAAAAAATTACAATACCACTACTTAGGAAAATATCTTTTTTTTTTTTCTCTAGGTTATGGACTGGGTTTTTGGAAGAACTGTTTTTCTCTTTAATATCTAACTGCATTTATCAGATCTGGCTGCAACCTAGATATTGCATTCCCTGAAAGTTTAAAGTATTTTGGAAAGAAAAACAAGTCTTCTCGTAAAAATGAAATATCACCCAAGTAATTTTTTCTATAATAAAAAAATCGGCGTATTTGTTAGGTTTTGTATATTGAAGCACCAGGCGTCCAAACACCAAAGACTCCTCTGCTAGAGTTCGGAAATTCTTAGAGCACTTAATTCTTAGAACTTAAAGCACCTGTCAAAACAGGGAGGGCTACAAACTTGAAAACTTTCTCCAGGTCTGGCTTTTGGCAGCTATTCACATGGAAATTAGAATAGACTATGTCAGAAAATGGGCTGTTAACTGTACTCTATGCACCCAGTTTGGCCAGCTTTAAGAAATTCTGAGAATATAGACTGTTGCCTACCTCTGTAAACTGTAGAGATACCAAAGAGTGCCTTTTAGCACCTATCACCCCAGATTTAAGGCTTGTTTCTCTATCATGAAAATAGAAACTCAGCATAATCTGTTTTGCCTTCCCTCACTAACCAAGAATCCTTTCTTTATCAAAAACCTTCTTACAGTTTTCCACGTGATTTCCTGCAAGTCTTCCTGGCAGATGAGCTGTTTCAGGAGCCAATCTTCTTTTGCCATCAATATAAAGTGAGCTATTTATTCTTATCCACAGTCACCATGCCTACTACCACCACATAACATGGTCTTGGTGTATCAATTACTCACTTTCCCATTGTCAACCATGCCAAAATCCTAATTTCTGTAGGATTCTACATGGAAAGGAATCTATGTGTAACTATGGCCTGTTGTAAACACAGGCAGGTCTTCACCAGGACTTCTTCACATATCTGTGAGTCTTCGTTCAAAAATTTGTTGTGCCAGTAAGAAGCACACATTTCAGGCAAGACAGTAGAAACTCTACCCCGTGTGCTTCCCCCATAGGATGTAGACATTATAATATAGACAATCCACAATTCTACAAGAAAACAATGCTGAATGATGGAGTCAACATAAGACAAAACATAAACAACATAAACATTGTTTAAAGTCATTTATTCTTCAGATTTTGGGTCCATGACTCCTGTGAGGCAGTTCTCTGAGGCAGTGGATCCCAAGCTCCTGCCTCCTCCATGAGGAGGTTAACCCAGAGCTGATCAATGCCTACACTAGAAATACGAGTACTCAGCGTGTGTTCAGCCAGATATGGAGATTAGTTCTTGGCTGTTTCATATCCAAAAATGTCAATTGTAAGCATCTGTGTTCCACCTCATCTCCACAGCCAGCAGCAGAGTTTGCAGGCTGCTAGCAGCTTCTGAGGACCCAGTGCTTTCAAAGAGCTGAAGGTTTCCAGCACTCCTGCCCAACTGCTCACAGGGTCTATGACACAGGCCAAACTTCCTGAAGTTATCCCCTGCAGCTGACAGCCTGCAGAAACAAGCTTGTCTGAGACCTCCCACATCAGCAGCGAAGAGTGTGCTCTGCACTGTGTGACACGAGCAGGTGCCCCTCTCTGTCCTCCTGCACCACATCTCAGCCTCACATGCCAGAACCCAACAGTCGTACTCTCCACCTGTCCCCTCCAAACACACCAGTCCAGGACTGAGGCTCCAGGATGAGGCCCAAACACTGGAATTTTCCTAGATCCTGTGAAACTGAAATGCCAGTCAGTTCTGTAGCAGAATGATTGTTTTGGAACAGTAGATACATTTTCATGGGAAATGCTGAGATCAGGTGTCCTCCAGCTTTATTTGGTTTCTTTCAGCTGTTGAACTAAACAAAGCCCTATTCCCAGAGAAATAATCCTACAAACACATACAAAGTGATCATCTTTCGCTGGAAAAGGACACGGAAAGGACATCTTGAGGTAATTTTGGATGTTCTCTGCAAAAAAGCCTGATGTTCAGAAGCTACCAAGAGGGCAAAGAGATTATGAAGAGTTACTAGCAAAAGAACAGAGAACAAAACAGGAAATGTTATTATACTGATGCAACACATCCTTATCTTGAGCACTGGGTGTGATTCTGGTCTCCACTGACGAAAAACATATTATAGCATGAAAATAAGTTATTAAAAAGAGCAGTAAGGGTATCAGAGGCAAAGAGGGCTTTGCTACAAGAATAAACCAAATTGTCTGTCGCTCTGTGGCTAAGAAAGGAGAGGACTTTCAGCATCAGGAAAAATTACACTGGAACCTATTTTCAGTACCTCTCATGAGAAAGGAAACAGGGAAATGATCAGACATACAGTTAAAGCAGAAAACACTACTCTTTCACGTAAGTAAAACCCAAAACTAATTGCTGTGTGAAGTTTTTAGTAAAGTGAATGCACAGTTGGTTTCAAGAGGTGTGACTCAAGGAGAAACACACTGATCACTATTTAAGGTGCTGTTGGAAAAGCTGCTTTAAACTGAGGCTGTCCATCCCCTGTGGCTAATACTGGCAGAGTTTATCATCCTCTTCTTCACCCATTATTGATGGCTTGTGCTCTTGGTTAGCAACAGGATAAAGACCTGGGGGTTGTGGGTGGGGGAAGTTGTGCAAGCTGGTATGATGGCTCTTATTTTCTTACATAAACAGTGAAACAGAAGAAATGCAAAAGTGTAGGCAACTCTCACTTGAATTTATATTCCTTTTTTGGTTTTGTCAGTTATTCAATTTAATCTCACAAGAATGGTGATTAATAGTTCTGCTAAGAGCCAAAAGAGAAAATTTTTTTCCCATGAAACCTGGAATTCCTGCAGTCTGGAGACTTGTTCCTGTAAGGTCTCAAGTTGTGCTTTTGGGAAAGGTTTGCTCATTTCCTCCCCTCTGTTCTTACTTTGGAGCAGAAAAAACATCTAGGGAAGGAAAAAAAAAAAGGCTCACAACAACAAATTTCCATTCTTTGTGGCATTCTGTGTGTACAGAAATATAGAGTAATGCAGATATATGCAAAAAATTCTTCTCCAGATAGGGGACAATTAAAAAGATGAATTTTGAACAAATGCAAAGTAGCAAGATTTTGCATTTCTAAGGAAAGAAATTTAATCTTTTATACCAACAGACAGTTTCCCATTCCAAATCCCACTTCTAGTGCTGTGTCAAAGCCCTTTTGGGAAACAGGTTTCCTGGCAGTCTTTTCCTTGGTGTTTCTTACTAGCCACTTAAGTCCCACAGGACCACACAGCTCTGCTGAAACCTCAGTTCACTCACCTAGGCTGCACATTAGGGCCAGTGGTCATGCTGCTCAAGCAGCACTTCTCTGGATCCATGGTCTTCTGTCACAGGCGTCACCTCAGTTCTTGTCCCTTCACCTCCTGGCTTTTGCTAACTGGTCACTCTGTACCCTGTGAGTGCAAAAGAAAATGAAACCTGCCTTGTGCTCAAATTGCCAGTGAGATAAGAAGGAACTGCTGTTCCACAGAGGCAAAGTCTAGACTGCAGACACATTGCACAGCTTGGCAGGGCCACTGCCTCAACTGCAGGATCTGTTTGCATTAAAGCAGAGGATTTGGGGGAAAAAATGTGCATGAAAAAGCAGCAGATTTGGGCACTTCTAGGTCCTTTCACTGCTGTGGAAACTATACCTCAGTGTGAAGGAGAAACTATATTTCACCTCCTTTCTATTTACAAAAGAGCAGCTGAAGCAAGTAAGTGTAAAAGAAGGAAAATTCAAGTACACTTTGTTTTGTCATCTAGTGTGGATGTGTTGGTATCTCTCAGGGTACATAAACATCCCTAATGTAGAAGTAAGTAATAGAAATTATGAAGGAAATGGAAAAAATGCATATGAGTTCAGTGAATATTCATCCTGGAAAGACTGACAAATCACAGCAGGTAAGCCTTCACATACTCTTGATTCCAGAGTAAATGTGCACTGTGTACTGGACTCCCAAGCAAGCACAGGCAACCCTGAATGCTGGGTCGGATAATGGCACAAATGAGGGTCACACCCTCTGTCCAGAGCACTGATTAGCTAGTGAGGATCTTGAGGCTCTTGTATCTTAAAAAATTGCCTGACATCCTCAGGGGACACTACAGAATTGCACACTAGGTAACATATGGACCATAGGCTAGGCCAGGCCAAGGGTGCTCTGTACTGCTTCAGCAGCCTCAGTGCAAACATTCCCACACTGCTGCAGATGTCACAGGACAGGTGGGTGACATGGAGTTGGTTGGGTCAGACACTGCACTCCCAGACAGTACCAAGACTCATAAAAGAAAAGTGATTTACAGCTCAGACTGAGAACAATCCACAATGCCCAGACAAGGCTTTCAGTCAGAAAATTAACCAGAAACCAGAAGACCCAATTTCTAAGGTTTGTAAGGACTTCTACATCTGAGGAAGAACACTCCATCCTGTACTCTGAAACTGGGATGCTACTTGTTTGGAATGTATAAGTCATGAGGAAAACATAGAACAGCCAAGAGTGAATTTGGCTCCAGCCATTTATGGGATGGACATTATAAGTAATTTATATTCTGAGGCTCTGACTCCTTTTAAGTGGGTTGGGCTCTCACACATTTGCTTCCAAGAACCAAATCTGTACTACCAAGTACAAGTTCTGCCAGGTGCCTCAGAAGAAGCAGAAAGTGTCCTAGGAGAAGCTGGGGGAGACATTCTTCTTCAGGGCAAGGGAGGTCACCAGTTTCCTAATGACTGCTCTAACCACAAGGCCAGTAAGAGAATGAAGAATTGAGCGGGGGTGCAGCATGCATTCAGATTTTTTGTATCATCAGAGCTGTTTCTGCTGTTTCTGCTTATTCTCAGAAGGCAGATGGCCAGCTTACATCATGACTGGGGGTGGAAGTAAGTATTTCCCATTAATTACCTCTAAATTCAACAGTAAGGATTAATCAAGAGTAGCCAAATAAGAAAGTAGAAGTCTTTCTGGGTTTCTTAGAGGCCCTCAACTTCTGCCACTAATCAGACTGGCCCAACCCTCTCCCTCTGAGAGTTGTGAGTGTACCTAAATTCATGCAAAGAAATTGTCCATAGGCACTTTTCTACCTCCACAGGATATCACAGAAGCAATACTGTGTTCATACAAATTAATTTGTACTATTTTTTTCACACAATCAGAAATTTTGTGAATGAGAGTGCTTGTGTGGAGAATCTTTCCACAGACCCTCGTCCTGCTGTTATCACAAAGCTTATCAATACTGGCAAATCAGCAAAATGTTTCTGTCAAGCTGGTTCTCTGCCCCAGAAAAACCTCAGGTGTCAGATCTGACCTTTGGATAGCCACAGTTTGAATTTTAAGAGCTCAGCAGAAAAGGCAGTCTCTCATAAAAATATAACCAGAAAATTGATTTTATCTCTCTATATAACTAGCACCCTTTTTCTATGAATTCATATGCTAAAGGCTGGAAAGACACAATTTAAAAGTAGTCATAAGTAGAACAGCAACCCCCTGACTCACAAGCCAATGAAGAAAACATATCTGTAAAGCAATTGCTACATTATAGAACCTTGAAAAAATAGGTGGGAGATATTGAAGTCTTTGAGTTAGTCTTCTTATTAAAAATATTCTACCTATTTCTTCTGGTTTGATCATTTGAGTCAAACAAAGTCTGGAAAGAAGCAGTTAACTTCTACTGACTGAAATTCTGGGTAAATTAATGAGAAGGATGAAGAACCCAGAAGTTTAGGTCAAAATGTAAAGTCCAACAGGAACCGGTATCATTTGCATCAAAACAAAATAAATATTTCTGTTCCAAAGACTAAGACGATAGAATAGTGACAACAAAAACAGAACCTGTGCTTGCAAAATATTTCAAGGTGATTTTCACTAAGTCCCTTCAGATGGTCCATTACATCTTGAAAAGACAAATAAATTTACTGCAATAAACAACGGAAATACCAGATCTTGAAACAACAAACATCTAGTTGGAATTACCGAAATCATGGCAAAATGTCAAATTTATAGAAGGATGAAAAGCATCTGTGGAGTTTCTTGTGGCAACATAATGGACAATGACAACAAATGTTGTTGACACAAAGAAACAGGCAGTGATAGACAAAAGTAGACAATGCTGAATTTTGATGAGTCTAAAATTGAGACAAGATTATTCCTTCCAATACTTGCCATTTATAAATTAAGCTATCAATAAATGACACATTAAAAAATAGACTAAAAAGAACGCTTGCCAACAGTGGCAGCAAACTTTGATGGAATAGCTCCATCCTTGGATTGCTTTCATAGTTCAAGCCATAGAAATGTGAGAGCAGCTGTGCTGCTTCAGACCATCTAACTAAGTCCTTCTTCTGAGATAAGGACTATTAAGAAAAACAAAGAGTAAAATAAAATCTAACACACACTGTAACCCTACCTCAGTACTGCCCTAGCCTTCAAAGGCTCTCACCACCAGGAATGTCCTGAGCCTGTTCATGTTTTGTCTATTTATTCCCATTCAAAACCTGGTCTCTGCAGGAGCCCATATGGACTTCCTATGTGTGCAGTGTCCTCTGTCAGTGGAGCTTCCAATGTGAGAGCCAGCCCAGCAGCTTGGGGCAGCTGATGAGATGCCAGTCTGATTTTCAGGAACTCCTTTCACCACGGCTGGAGGCAGAATGCCAGGCTGGGTTAGCTGGGCCTGACTCTGCACAGCATTTCTCATGCTTTCCTCCAGTGTTTGTTGTTTCTGTTTTTCCCATCAGCCCTTGGAAGCAAACTCTGTCCTTTGGCTGTGAGACAGCTCGTGGCTGGAGGAATAGGTCAGCTGGAGCTATTGCAGCTGGCAAATCTCCCTCCAGCCCTTGCATACCCCTAGCTGGAGGAAAGTGGGGACTCACAGCATCTGTAACTAAACTTCATTACATGACAAAAGCCTTGGTTTCCTCACTTAGGGTTTTATGATCACCTTCAGGTGGATATATCCTCCACTCCTGTATGAAATACAGGTGCGTCTCTTCACTGTAGGTCAAAAGTCATTCCTACTACAGCTCACCTCAAAAGGCCCACCTCTGCACTCACAGCTGGAAAATACTTTGCTGACACCAAACCAGGAGCTTTTAGTGGAAGAATAAAATCCTTTCTACATGTAAGGCAAGGGAATTTCCGCTACACTGGGGCTTGTAAAGGAACATGGTGATCCAGGAGGTGGCCCCACTCAGGAAATCAGAAGATCATCAGGCTGATTTGAGCTATCTTCAAATAAAAAAGCCAAGAGCAATGAATATGTCCATATTCAGTACATTTGTGGTTAGAGAGGGGTAGGTACAAAGATAAAATGGCACTTTCCTGCTTCACGTGTCCCACAAGTAGCTCAAAATGCAACATATGATCATAATCAGTAATTATGTACAGTGCTGCTGTCTTGATTCTTCCTCACCTCCTCCAGGGGTAGGTACAAAGATAAAATGGCACTTTCCTGCTTCACGTGTCCCACAAGTAGCTCAAAATGCAACATATGATCATAATCTGTCTTGATTCTTCCTCACCTCCTCTCTTCTTCACCAGGCCAGGCCACAAAGACTTCATAATGCTGCCAAGTCCAGGTCAAATTTTTGCAAAGCAGTACAAGAATTCTGGTTTTTTTTCCAATTAGCATCTTACTCAGTTGAAATGGTATTTAGCTACCAAAGAAGTCATGTGGCTATTTTTTAAAATGACATGTTTTGTTTTGCAAAATATGTACTTTGACTTAACTCCCATTACAATGTGACCAAGAATTCTCATTTCATTTCCTATGGAAGACCATCTCCTACTATCCACCTACTCTAGAAATGGAAATAGCCACCGTCCTGTATTATTCACATCCTTGAGAGAAATGTCTCAAGTGCTCTAGGCCAATCCCAGCTAGGAGCTGTTGTAATTTACAAGTGCAAATATATGAGTAAGGTGGTTGTTTTTTTGAGAGACACAGCTGTGTGATGCTGAGTATGAGGCCAGGTAGAGGCAATCTTTTTGGTGGGTTTCAAGGAAAAGAGATAAAATGAAGAATGGGGAAAAAAATGCATGGCCTGACTCGCAGACTCCTGAAGCCTCACCAAACCCACTAAGCCATTCTCTTCCATAACTCTTAGCCTATCCAAAGATACCAGCAACTGCTCACAGCCTCCCATAACTGGGACAGAAAAATTCAGTCATGGCAGCCCTGCATTTTTGAGGGTGCATGGGCACATTTTTGAGATACCACTTTCTGCAGTCTCATCCTCACCATTAGTTCTGGAACTCAGAATCATTTTCCCTGAGCCATAACCATGGCAGAATTTTTGATTTGGCTGCACTTATATTGATATCAATATTAACAACAACAATAATATTTTAACAGACAAAGGTCCTAGATAGACTTTGAAACAACCTGATACTTTTGTTTTGCAAATTGTCTTCAGCTTACAAACCCTGTGGCTATAGATTATTAACTAGGGGGTAAAAAACAAAAAGCACTACATATCATTAGGAAAAAGAGTTTGCAAGCCCCTTGGGATCTGACCACACTATCCAAGGTAAGGATTGGGAACTGAGGATTGGTCATTTCAGGCAGCCAGTGCTTTCTGCTCCTGAGAATGCTGTGATGTTTCATTTCAGATGATCTTCATGATGCACTGACTACTCCTCTCTGATGGCAGCCTTGAGACAGCTCTTCTTCATGGACTCCAGGGGCCTACTGTCCATTTGTTATCTGGCTTCCTATAAACATTTCAGCATCCAAGACTCTAAGATTTTCTCACCATGGAACTACTGGATCAGTTTATTCCCAGCTCAGGGGACCAGATAATTAAATTAGGCACAAATTCCTCATCTATCACTATGTCAAGTAAATAGGACTAGGACTCTCAGTTGCCTGGGTAGCACATGGCCAGTAATGATCCTCCAGCCATTATGCACAGCAGATCTGCTGAATGCTGATGCCAGATGAAGTGGTCTCCAATCACAGTCTTCTTCTTGGAATAACCAAGGCAAGAGTTGCTCGATTAGATCTAATTGACATATGCTGGAGGCCAAGTAAGAAACACAGCTCTGCAGAGCTCTACTACTCCCCATATCCCAGTCAGCTCTGATGCTTTGGATTAACAGTTGCACAGACTCAAAGGCCAAAACTCTCATTTTCTACTAAATTCCCTGCTAGTTCTTACAAATGACAGAAGAAGCACTAAAAATAATTACAGTATCATTCAGAACAGCAGTTGTCAAATACCTTCCTTTTTTTGCTCCCTCTTGGTGTGCTTTTTTTATTTAATGCTGTGGCTTGGCATTATTAGCAGCAGAACTTCATTATGATCTCATGTAAACAGTGTGGCTTTTATTGGAAGGGGAGAGCTTCAGTCTCAGGCATCACTAGGTGGAGGCACTGCACAGCACAAGGCTGGTGTGGCTCATGGCTCCAGGGCTTTCAGGATCCCCACAGCCAGCTTCTATGGCTCACTAACCCCCACCCTGAAACACCCACCCAATCTTTTCCCATCCTCAGCTGCCTGCTCTCTTAGATGTGATCCTTTCTTAATAATAAGCCAATTCATCTTCTAATTTCAGTACCCAACAAACTTTATGGTCCAACCCTCCAAAAATGTCAAACATGCCAAAGTTAGCAGCTTTTTAAAAGTGACAGCAGACGGTGCTGGCACATCTTTGGCTCATTTAAATGCATATGTGTATCAAGCCATTCAGATCTAGGATGAGGAAACATATTTTTATGAAAAACTTGGCTTTTCTTTTAAAAGTCAGCATGTGGTCTATTCTCTTCAGTCTCTGAGGAGAATTAAGTCCCGTTTACTTTAAAAATACAGGAATCAGAGCCAGATATCAAGCAGAACCAGATGTCACGACCCAGAAGAGAGCATACACAGATGGAAGGGGGACATATGGCACACAAGTTTTTTCCCACTGTGAATGTCCCTGTCCAGACAGCTCTTTAGCTTTTTCCCTGTTTGTTCCTGGAGGCAATATGTAGGGGAGTTAACTGCCAAGGTTTTTTTCTGTTTTAAAGGGACAGATGAATGTTGGTTTTTGTAACTCCCAAATAGTCTGCTTATTGGCCACTTCAGAATATATAAACTTTACCTCTCAGTAGGGTCTTTAAACTGAAATCATGGAATATTCTGAGTTGGAAGAGACCCACAAACATTATCAAGTCCAACTCTAAAGTGAATGGCCCATATGGGAGTAAAACATGCAACCTTGGCTTTATTAGCAACATGCTCTGACCAACTGAGCTGATCTCAGGGTCCTAAAGATGCATTTGTCCTGCCATTTCTGCTATGTCCCACTTGAAATTATGTAGTTGTTTCACACCTTACCTAAAAAGTACAGATCTATTTGATCTACGTGTGCTTCCCTAGGAGTGAGAGGTCAGAAAAGAGCAGATAGCTTGAATTTCTTTCCAAATCCAATGTTTGTCCAAGTGCCCCAGCTCCATGGCACAGAAGAAATAGTAATGTTATACATAGATGGGAAGAAAAAAAAATAGAAAACAAATAAACAAACAGTGTGGATATTAGAAACAATGAGTTCAAACAGAGAAAAAAATGCCTTCTTAAGGACTTGTTCCCTTCACATCTTCCAGGGACATTAGATAAACAGAGAAAGAAAGTGCAAAAGATCATCTCTCAAGGAGAGACGAAGCAGCACCAGGGTGTGTCACCATAGACAGTGCAGGAAAACTAAGCACTCCACTGATGCATATAGCCAGGGAGATAAGGGAAAGAGAGAACATGGATTTTAATAATTGCCAAGAGAAATAAAACCCATCAGGGAAAGTATTTAATCAAAAAGAAAGGAAAAAACCAATGAGACAGCATTCAAAATTTCCCTCTGACTACAGCCATTGCTATGCTCAAGAAAAAAAAAATCAAACTAGGTCAAAGACCAAATGAGAGGCTGACAACAGAAATGAACCAAAAATATTTACACATCTAAGTCACTTGATCTGGAGCAGTAATTCAAAATCAAGTTTTTGGAGCAAAAAATTCACCCTAATGACTTGGTGACCTTTCTACCTTTCTTCAGGGTGAGATAGTAACCCCTGATAAACACTGCCAAGCAGGGCTCTAACTCCAGCTGCAATGCCACAGTGTCCCACGTGCTCTCTCAGAGGAGTCACACAAGCTGTACATTTCAACTGGTGCCCAACAGATATCAGACTCCTTTTTTTCAATCAGTTTTAACGTGGGAGGCAATCTTAGAGTGGGCTGAGGAAGCAAATGTTTCTACTACTACTATTTTCCAGCTCCCTTTTAGTGACTAATGATCGGTTTGTCTCAACAAACGCATCGAGTGCTGGTTAATATTATCCTAAATTAAAAGAGAATAAACATGCACATCAAGTGTTGTGCTTTGCCTTTACTCATGAGAATAATGAGTGTAAAGATGACAGGAGGAAATGCTATTGCTCCTGTGTTCATGAGTTGTAGCATCTCTGACTAAACCCGAGACCTGGAAATTTATTTACGTGTATTCCAAAGCTCTACAACATAATTCTTCCTTGGTACCTCTAGGGAAAAGGTCTCTCCTTAGCACAGATGTCCTAAATATTAACTGTACCCTGCCTGTTTCATTTTCAAGCTAACTGCAGCTATGAAAGGAAGCCGAGTCACTGAGCTACCATAGTGTCTGAACAAAAGGCAGGATGGGCTTACCTCTCAAGCAGACGGTCAAGGCACCAAGATAAAGGGAAAATGTTAAATTGCTCTTGCACTGTTCTACATTCTAGGATGCAATACAGAGGTTAATTTAAAGGAAAAGGGAAAAAAAAAAAAAAAACCCAAGAAAAAAAAAAAAAAAAAAAAAAAAAAAAACAACCTAGTTGGTCAGGGCTGTCCTGTTTGGAGCTACTGCATTAAATCTACCAGGTCCTAAAAACTCATTCTGAGCTCAGAGCACATTCCTCCCAGTCACATAAACATCTATCCCTGAATTAATACAGTCATAGATGCTGTGCTGGTTGTGTGTGGGAGGCTGGGAAGAGACACAGCTGGGAGAGGTGACCTAAACCAACCAAAGGGATATTCCAGATCAGATGACATTATGTTCAGTATATCAAGCAGGGGAAGAAGGAAGAACAAGGGGACATTTGGAGTGATGGTGTTTGTCTTCCCAAGTAACCATTGCACATGATGGGGTCCTGCTGTCCTGGTAATGGTTGAACACCTGCCTGACCGTGGGAAGCAATTAATTCCTTGTTTTTCTTTGCTCATGTGTGTGGCCTTTGCTTTCCCTATTAAACTGTTCATTTCAACCAACAAGTTTTCTGGCTTTTACCCTTCTGAGTCTCTTCCTGATCCCACTGGTGGAGAAGTGAGTGGTGTGTGGGGCTTGGCTGCTGGCTGGGAGGTGTATATTAGAACATGAATCAGCCACATCTCAGTGCTATTTACCACAGATGTAAGAAAGCAGGATATGATCATGAAAAAATCATGAAAGAAGTCTCATAGAAAGCATCAGTGCCACAGTATGGATGGAAAGATGTAATGGAATTAGCAAATCCAGACAAGTTAATCACAAGGCAAGGAAAGGACAGTGCAATCTGGAGTACCAGACAGGAGCAAACCAACAGAATAAATATGTCATTTTGGTTTAAAAGCAAAAAATGGTAAAGAGAATGCTTTTAATGTATCTTACACCACATACCATTTAGATTTTGCTCTCTGTCTGCATAAACAATAAATATATCTACTATAAAGTGATAAACAAATACTTTTCCATTGATTACACTGCATTTGCCTTTTCCTTCTGAATCTGCCAAGTTTTCAGGGGCAAACCTCTTGCCAGCTAATAATTTGTGGAGTTGTTGGGATATTTTTTATTTTTTTTTAATAAAAAGCTACCAGCACATCTGTCTCTATGGGACTTCTTTTATTGTACCACAAAAAAAATATTGTGTTTTCCAATGTGACTTGCAAAAAAAGTTTCCAGGGACAGAAAACAGAGACAAAATTCAGCTTCAAAATTAATCCCCCTGATAAAAGGAGAAGCCATCTCATGTCATGCTACATTGAAGTAGCTAGCTAACAATCAACCATGATAACCAAAGCCTATCTCCCACACTCACTTTTATACAAGGACACAAAATAATCACACTAAATGTGGTTATTTGAAAGAAAGTATCAGGTAAATCAATGCTGACTCACAATCATCTGTCTTCACTTAAGAGTCATTAGGAGTCTCAATTAGTGAGAAATGAGAATTATCTTGAATTAGTGAGAAATGAGACCTATCTTGAATCTATTACAATCTTGAATGTGACAAACCTCTGAAAAGAACTATGAAAAAAGCAGCCCGAAATCATAGCACCACGTTCACAGAAAAAACCAAAAATATCAGCACAAATTGCAAATCAATTTACTTTTATGTAGTACTGCAAGTCCTAGTCATTACTTTGTTTAGGTTTTTATTGTTTTGGGAGGGTTTTTTGGGTTTTTTTTTGTTTGTTTGTTTGGGGTTTTTTTGTTATTTCAAAGAAAATTAATATGGAAGCTGAAAAAATCTACCACAGTTTCAACACCTTTACCTTATTATTTTTCTCCTCTACATGGATAATAAGAAGGTTCTGTTTTTAAGCACAAATTTTAAAAAGGAAGGAAACTAATTTTGAATACTTTTTTTGAGCAAGCTAAGTCTAAACACAATGTAAAAATTTGACAATTATGGTTATCTGAATTCTCTAAGACTCTAAATTTATTTTTTAAAGATTCCAACCTAAATATTATGCATTTCCAAAGAACATGGATTCACATTGACTAGGACAACAGTGCCTCATCTGATGGATCTACCTTGTTCCTAGTCTCTGGTCAGTGAAGGCTGTGGAAAATTACACAGTTGCGAACCCCACAGCCAGGAGAATGAGACATTTGCTCCTAAGGAGTATTTACTACACTTTTACAAAATAAAAAAGTACCATGAAATGCTATTGGAAATCTTTCCCTTTGATTATATTTCCACTCCTAGACTTTGCTTTCTCTCCCATCAATGCAGGCCAATGAAGAATATATTCTAGATACACATACCTCTGAGAAGCAACTGAAAGGAAGTCCTATGACAGATGCTATCCTGGCAATAAACACGATGTTAGAACCTACATAACTTCAGAAAATAATTTTTAAAAAGCAAGCAAAATTTGTATTTGAATTTAGATTATGTTCTCCAAGGCTGAAGCATGAAAACTCCTGCTGCTTCAGACCACCTTGAAAAGGATACAGCCTGTCATTTTCTCACAGGGATGCACACCAAAAGTGGATTGGGATCCAGAAATACCAAGCTACTCTCAATCAGTTTGATGTAGCCACATGCCTCTAACTTTTTCTTTCACAAGTAGATGAGATACCATTTCTTGCCATTAGAATTTGGTCATGTTTCAGAACTGGCCACTTTCCACTCTCCAGGATACCCAGCCCAAGCACAGCTCTGATAGATTCTCAGTGAATTTCTGTGCATGCAGTTAGCACAGCTGACACACAGCATGAGAACATCTGTTTTCCAGAGAAGCAGCACAGTCTAGAAAGCTTCCCGTTCTCAAGAAGTATGAACTGTTTTCAGTTTCCCAAGCATTACAAGTGACTAAGTTTCAAAAGCAAACATACACCAGATATCACAGAAGTGTTCAACACTTTAAAAATCCACAGATTTTATTCCCTTCCATTTGCTGAACACATTTGATACCAACTGTTCAGCAGAAACACATTTAGTGTTGTGATGAGTTTTAAATATACCTGCTATGTCATGTATTTCCCCAACCCTTTCAAGAAGCAAGGGTAAGGCCTGTTGCTCAGGAGACAAAGCTTGCACAGAGCAGATTCTTGCAGCAATAAGATAATCAGACAATCGTGGAGAAGCAACAAGAATTGGAACAGAATGACTAGGAAAATGCTGATGATAGAAATAGACTTTTAATTTATCAACTGCAGTTTTGATTTTAAAAAATGGACTTCACAGTTGTTTCTTCATATAACATTTATGTGGACCACAGCTCCTTAATAGCCTATCATCATCACCATGTTTACTTACAATATTTGATGGAGACTAACACAACAAATTTTGTCACTATCCAAAACCTGTCACAGAAATAAAGTTGCACAGAGTTTTTTCTTTTAGGGTGTAATTTATGGAAAAGATGAGCAGTTTCTACTCTGCAAAGAAAACATCTACTTTGTAGTATAAAGTATATGCAAGAAACATCCCAATTCAGAATTATCTTCTTACTATTATTTAAATAATTGCTTCTTAACTTTCCTTTGCTGCAGAACTGTTTGACATTAGGGACAATGAATACACTTCAGAATTAGATGCCTTTTTCCTGGATGGCATTTGATAGCGCACATTTTTCCAGAATCTTGTGTTTGCTGAACAAGATTTCTCTGAGAAGTCTCCTTTCCATTGAATAGCTCCATGTTTTTGCTTAATGAATCTGATTGATTCTGTCATGCTCGTGTAGTCCTGTATTTCACCCATTTCTATAAGAATTACTTGAATCCCATCACGGATGAGAGCATTATACATAGCTAGCTGTTGCTCAGAGGTGTCTTCCAACAGGCAGCCCCTAGATGTTTCTGATCCCAAAATAATCATCAGTCTTCTGCTTTGCTTAAGGGTTTCATCAGCAACACTGACCACAGCTGTAAGTGATGAAGGAACAATCAAAGTCTGCATAGAAACTTTACAACTGGTGTAAAATAGTTCTTTATTTTAAAATTGCAAACATTTGAAGCTGTGGCTAGTTCAGAGCAGTGGTTGCTTTAAGATCTTCACACTTCCAATCATGATTAATGATCCATTGCATAACATAACTTCTAAAAAAGTTCTTTCCTTCAGCCCTCAGGAGAATTTATCGTTCAAAAAAAACTCAACAGTATTATTAATGCTATTAAGTCCTCATTTGTTCATCACTAAGAAAGCGCAGACCCTCACAATATCAGAACAGAATTTTCAATTAGGGGAAAAAAAAAGGAAAAAGGAAAAAATTTTCATTGGGCAAATTAGCCAATAAAACTAAATAAATACAGCTTTCTTTTAAAAAAATGTGGGTTTTAATTGCATAAGTAAACTTACAATCTGAGAACAATGTTTCAAAAGGCAACCTCTTAACTCTGCTAATTAAAGCATACCTTCTCCTGGTAAATCATCCCTTCCTAATATGAAAAGGTTATATCCACATTGTTTTTCTAAAACATCTGGGAGTATCCTACGAACAAAGGTTTCCAGACAACATATGCTCATGTCTTCACTGCTTTTTGTGTACAGGACATATGCATCGTAGATTTTCCCATCTAAAACAAACACAAACATTTCTATTAAAAAACTAAAACTCAGAAAAATGCCTTTATTGCAAAGTTTCATTTTTGGACTGTTTAGAAATAGTAATGTGAGGCTGATTTCACCTATCTAACAGAATCACCTCACAGAAGTAAAGTGATCCATGAATAAAAATAAAGATGACCAGCCAGAGCATCTGACTTAATTTCCCATCCTGGGGATGAAGGAGTCACCAAATGAACTGGGTGTAAGACCTGGGACCTGCAGGAAGGAGCTCCCAATCCTAGAGGTGCCTGGACATTAAGGAAGTACCCTCTCACAGGACTTTCTTCACCACTTCTCCTGAAAGAAACTCAACAGCAGTTATCCTGACTAACCACAAGAGAAGGTGGAAAAATGGCAATTCTTTCTTGTAATGATCCTCAGAGGGCTTTTCTCGGGTAGAAGAAAAGCCCAGAAGGCTTCTGAGGTTTTGAGAGTTAAGGCTGCATAGCAAGCTGCACTGAAAGAACCAAGCCAAAATCAGATCTAACTCAAAAAGTTTAAAACTTTGATTTTTTTTTTTCCTTTTAATTAGAACTCTATTACAGTGTTATAGTAAAACTGAATTTTTGACCAGGAGTTGAAATTACTTTTCCGTAAAAACATTTAGCACAGCCATGAGTAAACATTAACTATCTTAATGTATGTAATCCATCTACTTTCAAGCCATGGGAAACTTCAGACAGTTTAATTCTGAGAACTGACATGAAATATATCTATGATGTTGTGCTTATTTCAAATTTTTCACACCTGTCCAATATATTTGCCTACAGTGCATTAAACTAAAACACATTAGAAGAATCCCAGAACACAGAACTAGCAGCAAATTTTCTCTTTGATATGTCAACACAACTGACAGGATTTAGAAGGAAAGTGAGGGTAATAAAGAGGAATTGCAAAAATTATTTTAAAAAACCAATAACATTAATCTCTAACAAATGAGTCTGATTTTCAAAATAAATATTTAAGGCACGTCTTTAAACATCCAGTTTACAGGATGTAGCTCTGCTGACACCTATTGTTCATCATCAGAGTGACCATAAATCTACATGTAAAGAAACTACAGAAAAGCAATAAACAACGTGCTCCTTTTGGAATAACCTACAGTTCTTCTTTTGACCTATCTCACTGTGTTCCCTTCAATATTACACAGTCTTTATTACTTCAAGCAAAATTATCTATTTTATCCATATGACTGAAAAAATCCTGCACAAAATGTCTTTGTGCATATCTACAAATTCCTTATGGAAGTTCTATATAGATTGTACTAAATAATCCCATTATTTGTCAGAAGTAAAGGCAAGAGAGAAAAATCAGTAGGCTAATTACACTTACATACCTGGTGACACTCACATACCTTCCTTACTTGTAAGGGCACAGACAGAATTACGGTACCACAGTACCAAATCAATCTTGAAAATCTTGAAGATTATTAAAGTAATAAATGTTAAAATTAACAAAGAGACAAGCCCTCCAGTCAGCCATCTTCGTATGTCAGGAACTGCATAAAAATATAAGAAATTTGTTTTAAATGTTGAATTTGTCCAAAACTGATCTTTCACATAAATTCAATATGAATTTCAATATTACATTTTTCATTCCTATTTCCCTTGGTTTTTAAATAATGATAAATACAATGCTATTGTGATTTCTTCCCTATGCACAGGCACATGCATACTGCAAACTGTAATACATCTGTTTCCTCTCAACATGATACACGAGAACTTGGTATCAAAAATCCTTCTGGGGAAGAATAGATAATCACAGGCCTCAAAATAATAGTATTTTTTACCTCTGTGTTTAAATATAATATAGGATGCGACTTGCCCAAAGGCATTTGAAGCTTGACAGACAAAAGGCTGTTCATAGTCTTCACTCCTTACTTCTGAAATTATTAGCTGCACGGAATGCATAGGGCGCCCGTCGTAAGAAGTTTCTCCCCTGTCCAAAAGGTGACAAATAGAACCATAAAACCACAGCCCATTCAGGAATGGCTTCATCTCTAACAACTGCAGCACAACAGTGGTTATTTCCTTCTGCAAAAGTCAACCACACTTCCCAACAGATGAACAATTACCTCATATGAATGAAACCCAAACAGTCAGACCTCTCCTCGTGCTGACATTTAGCAGATGCGTCGGAAAGCATCAAGACATCAAGAGGTTATCTTATCTGCAGCTGTGTTTCCCCAAAGGAACTACAGTTGGAAGTTCAAAAATATGCCTTACAAACCTAAATAAACTCTTGCTATGGGCTTCCCAATCCCTGTGAGAGTAGATGGACATAGATATTTCACAGGATATGACATTCAGGGAATGAATGAACCAACATCACTAATGCAAGTGACCAAAGATGACCATGTAAGTGCTAGGAAGTACAAAAAATAACATTGCTTTTGCAATATCGTGTCTCTGGTTTATAGCACAATTGTTTATGGCTCTATAATTCTTTATGACAGTATAATACATTACTTTTGCAGAGTGTTTTCTCTTTGTGAGCAACCAAGTAAGTCAGCATTTTGTTTTTCCCTCTGTTTTATTTTGAAAACTAATTTCTTGCAACTATATGCTTACTTTGCAGACATCATTCTCTTTTCTTCACTGTTTTTTTGGTCCTAGATAGTGCTCCAGAATTTACAAAAATTATCACTTTTTTTAATTCACAGCAGCACCATAAGGGCTGACAAAAAACCCTGAGATTTTTAGTTAAAACCTGTAATGTCTAAGAACATTTCAGATTGCCTCTTGCTCCAGTTTGAGTTGGTCCTTCCAGTCAGGTATAATTTCTCTTCTTCTAATTCCATTTAACCTGCTTTTCATCATCAACTTATCTCCCACTTGCCCTTCACATGCATAACTCAGTCCAAGTTCTGCCAAAACCCAGCTCATCACTGGAAATCTGTCTCCCTTTTCTCCTCTAACCTCTAAGCTTCAGTAAAAATGCCCTCAATAAAGGCTTCCATTAGCTCTTCAGTTGATCTCAGTTAAATTTCTCTAACTTAATGCCCTTAAACCTACAAATATTGATTTTTCCTGTATAGCACAGATTTGTCCTCTTGCAGCCTTTCAGATGTGGAACACAGAAGAAAGAGAGTCTGAAGATCATGCACCTGAACATGCCTGATTCGACCAAAAGAGGTCTCTGCCAGGCCAGAGCTTGCTCAAAAGAAACTGTATTACAATTATAGGACTGTAACAAAACACCTTTTCCCCGCAGTGGAAATTCAGACTGATTTTTTACAATGAGCAAGAAACGTACAATCACATGTGAAGCTCATGTGTCTACTATGTTTAAACTTTCTATTTCAAAGCAGAAAGTCAGTTGGAGAAGGCAAGCATTAGAGTTTTTAAGAAGATTGCTGTTTAAAGCAAAGGGAAAATGTTGCTAAATATTTTAATGTCAAAGGGAGAAAGTGTTACTTTGGTTGCCAACACATATATTTTCTAATCTGAAAATATACTTACTCATAGGGACTTGCAAAAATTCTGCTCATATAAAACACATCAATATACACACCGTTGCCTGTCCAGTACACCTCATACCCATCAGCACCTGTGGTGTTGCAATCCACAGTAACCTGTGAGCCTATAAAATTGTGTTAAAGTAAAGAATTAATTTCCATGACCTAATTGAAGTCTATACAATCCTGTTCATGGATTCACACACACACACCAGCTAAGAATGATATTAAACCCTTTCAAAAAAGTTACTCTAACAGAGGGTCTATATTATCAACGATCTGCAGGTCCGGAAAGAGAATAGTAGGACAGAAGAAGCTGAATCCAGGAAGGAGATGCTTCTCCTTGGGGCATCACTTTTCCTGCAGATTCAAGATGGACCTGTTTTTAGAATCACTTCCAGAGTGATGGAAAGCAACAGATGTGACAGATAATCACTTGGGTTCCTACAATTTTCCTTGCATTTGAGAAATTTCTTTAGGACTTTGCAAGCAACATGCCTCTTTTCTTTCCCTCCCACCCCTCATTCCTCCTTTGGGAGATCAACAGAGAGAAACTGACCAGTGAAGTAGTTTTTTCATAAAATAAAAAAAAAGCAGAGAATAAGACACCCCTTGAGAATACATTTTAACTAGGATACAAATTCATATCTTCTCTAGAAAAAACTACTCACCAAGTTCCACTTCAATGGAGTTGTTTCTTGGGTAAGTTATTTCTGGAGGCTTTTTTGGTGGGGTCACTAAGAACAAGAAAGAAAGTTCTTTTCAGAAGAACAGGGGCAGTTGCAGTCTGTTTTATGCTCTATAATACAAGTACAACCTAAAAACATCCCTTGTACTAAATACAAGGTTGTCAGCCATTTTATAACAAAATATCACTCAATACCGAAAGTACCATATCTCAGATAATCTGTCATTACTGCACTTTTAGGTGAAAAACAGTAGTCCTAAGCATGTCCATCCCCAAATTAGTTCTTTCCACTTTAGTAATGAGCACAAAGACAGTGAAATTATTTACTTGCCTTCTACAACCAGACTGATGTCTCGTGAAATATTATATTGTTTCCCATTGTAGGTATATGTTGTTTCACATGTGTAGTTTCCTCCATCATGTACAGTCACATTGAAAATTATAAGGTCACTGTTTGAAAGGGCAAACCTTTTTCCTTTCAGCAGCTGGCAGTCCTAAAAGTGTATAGAGAACTCTGTTAATTCACATCTCTGTATATTTCCATGGTTTGTCTCTCTTTGACACAATCTGAAGTTTCAATGGACCACAGCGTAAGGATGGTTATGCAGAGGCTGAGGAAGAGTGAGGTCAGCAGAATATGAAGAAATGCACACTTCACTTCAGCTGAGGTTTTAATTTAAAGATACCCCAGTTCATTCCCTTTGGAAAACAACTTTTGATATTAGAGAAATAAGAAAGTAAAATGTGGGTTGTCAGTACTTGCAAAAGTATTCCTCAGTGAAGCATCACTCAATAATTAGACTTTATTTTTAACAGCCTCAATGTTACTGGTACCATGTGGACTGCATGAGCCTGAAGCAGGAATCTGGCAGACAGCACTACATTCTTGTAACAGAAAGAGCCTTAAAGAGAGCGTGAACAACAAGAAATAGAATAATGGAATAGAACAGTATTGAGCACCTAATGAACAGATGCCACCTGGTGGGTACGTGGGTCAGCATCACTCCCACACCTCAGCTGACATTCTGTTCTGATAATCAAGAACGCCTTTAAAAGACAGAAAGTCTTATCTTCTTCAAATTTGTTTTAAAAAGCATTTTTCTCCAACTTAAAATAAATCTTTAGTTCTTCTGTTCCAATTCTCAAAGATCACTGATTTTTATTCTAAACAATGGACAGATATAAGACAGAACAAAACACTATATTCTCACCTTATACCAACGAACAGGATGAATATTCTTCTCTGTCCTGAAATAATCCAAGTGGGGACAAACGACCTTTGCAGAAGATGATGTGAATATCACCTCCTCTACAGCAAATTTTTCATTTAAGCATAAACCATCAATCCTCTCAAAAACTGTTACTTTTGTACACATTTTTTTGCAGCTTGTCAAATTCCTGTAATTAATAGAACACAATTAAATTAACCTATTTAACACATTTTGCAGGTCAAAAATATATGGCATTCTGTTTGGAGAAGAAAGAGAAGAAAAAATATTTGCAGTTTCTTTAATAGATTTACTTTTTCCTACAAGGAAAAAAAACCCCAAAACTACATTTAATTTCTCCAAACTAAAGTTATTTTTTTGTAGATGCATTCCCTCTACTTCATTAGTATTTCTCTTACCCTCAAAATTTTACTTGCTTTCTAAAAGTTACTCACTTTGCAACTAATTTCTGTAAAAATATAATTTTTTTTAACTTTCACCTTATGACACATTCATAATCTCCAGAATCTTCTAACATGGCAGGAAGAAACCAAATCAGATTCTTCTGCTGATGAACTCTAGACAGTTTGTCTCTAGGCACAGCTCTCTTGTTACCAACTTTATACCATGTTAAGTTGTAGTCTCCACTTTTCAAGCTCTTTTCCAGTGAACATTTAATAGCAAGAGGCTGCCCATCAGGCACAAGACTATGCTTTAACATCACATCATAGGCTTCACATTTCTCTAAAGGAAAGAGATAAGCATTAAAGAAAAACTCAAACACTCTGCAAAAATATACTGAATTCATTTCCTGATTATAAAGTTCATTGGAGTTTTCACCTCCATTCTCAAGTCAACTACTAAAAATACAATTTTAATCCCTTACTTATCATTGCAGCGGAGAGTACTACTCAGTAGTTTACAGATGTAGTTATGCCACTAAAATGAAATGCTGTTTTTTGAATGCAATCTTTACACGCAGTAGAATGCCTTTGTAGCAGAGTTATCATTTGCGTGTTTTATTTCAGATGCAAATTACTAAAATACTTGTGTTTCTCCAGTCTGTTTCGTGGGCATGTACACAAACACATACATGCACACAAAATTCACATTTAATGTATTTTTTTTTAACTTCACTTAACTGTAGTTAAGACTGTGCTTTTGATATTTAAACGTCCTAAGACGACACAGAAGTAAAGATTGTGTTGTACAAATATTAAATTTGCTACAGGAATTTCAACTGACCCTTCATTTTATGAACATTGAGAGAGGAATCATTACAATCACCAATGAGCTCATCTTTCTTACTTTACTTCTGACACAGACTCATGCAGAAAAAGAGCAACACCAAGAGTTTGGTTTGGGCTTTTTTTTTTTTCTTTTTTGCAATAAAAAAAGGCACCAGCTCTGGCTACCATGGTCCACGTTCCCAAGTCAGTAATACATTTATCGAAACTTCCTTGTTTTGTTATTTTATAAGAACTGCCACAGAGTGTCATGCAACTGTCTGTTTAGCCCAAAATCCTGTATCTGATAACTATCATTGGCAACTGTGCAGAACAGAGGAGGACACAATAAATACAATACCACTCTGACTTCAATCTCTTTACTGAAGGGACTGAACTGAGATCAGTTCTGCATGCAAAACCATTCACTGATTTTTATAAATTTTCTGAGTATCATGCATTTCTTGTTATGAGAAATAGTACACTTCTTCTCATCTGCCTATTCTATGATATTTACATTTTCATAGACCTTCATCCCATCTTGCTTCTGTCTCTTTACCTCAGAGTCCTCCTCATTTGGAGACTTCTCATATGGAAGCCATCCCATATCAGACAACACTGTCACTCATCTCTCCACCTCTTCTGATACCATCTTTCTGAGATGTAATGACCAGAACTGCAGAGTTCGACTGGCACAGATTCACTGTGGGGTTAAAGCGTAGTATAATGAGGCTTTCTGTTTTCTGCTGTCATGCTTTCCAAAAATTCTGGTCACCACTGATGACAGTTAATGATTCCAGAGAGCATCCAGAGACATCAAAGCAGCATTTCCCCAAGTGGCTATTAATTAACTTAATGCTCACATCACACACATACAGCATACTTACTTCTGCTATACATGCATGACCTTTCATCCCTTCATGCCCCTTCACAGCCACTTGATTTTACTGACTGACATTCTATCACTAAACTATTTGATATCCAGGCACCTTCTGCATAGCAAGCATCCGTTTTAACCACTAAAGAATAATTTTGTGTCATCCACAGTTTTCATCATCTCACCACAGATCTTTTCCAAATTACTTATCCAAACATTGAATTACTCAGGTATCTGAGCTGAATGCCCCATAATAACTGTGGTGATTGTGATATGCTGTGGCCACAGAAACTGATCATGTTTTTCTGCCACTTAATGCTAATATTCTTCACCAGTGTAAGAGACACCAGCACATGCTAAAGACCACCCAGCTGGAAAGCAGATCTGCAGAGAACATCGGGGTCCTGGTAGACCACAAGCTGATCATGAGCCACCAGTGCTCCCTCATGGCAAAAGAAGGCTAACAGTGTCCTGGGATGCATTAGGACATGCCAGATTTGAATTTACTGGAGAGAGCCCAGCAAATAGCTACAATCATGATTAAGGGAGTGGAGCAACTCTCACTTGAGTAGAAGATGAAAGAGCAGGAACTGCTCAGCCTAGAGAAGAGAAGAGAAGATCTGATGAGTGTGTGGGTGGATCTTATCAATGTGTGTAAATACCTGATGGGAAGGACACATATTGATAAGATCCACCCACACACTCCTCAGACAAAGAGACAGACTTTTGCCAGCCGAGCTCACTTACAGGATTATGCAATGAGCGCAAACTGAAACATAAAATATTCTATCTGAACAAAAAAAAAAAAAACCTTTTTTATTGTAAGGGTGATCCAACAGTGGAACAAGATGCCCAAGGAAGTTGTGGAGTTTCCATTTGCAGAGGGTTTTTTTTTTGACCCTGTAAAGTTAGATGTCAAGGGCTCCTGTCTAACCTAAATGATTGTTATAAGTTAGAACATGAAATATCACATACGATGTTTTATAGGTTCTTTTCCTTCTCTTGGCACTATTTAAAAGAACTCATTGGCATGCATGTAAATTTCACTATTACGGCCACTTCTTCAGAAAGTTAGTATTACTTGTATGAAAAAAAGTTCCATTAAAATTCAGAACAAGACTTACCATAGCTACCAACAGACTTACTTGCAATAATTAAAGACAGAAATGCTGTTGCAATGTTACATGAAAACAGTGTTTTTGCTGCCATGTTCCCCTGCTGAAATGGAAAGAAAACTTTCAATTAGTGGTTTCCAATATGAAATTCCATAATTTAAAGTAAACTTCTGCATTACACAATTAATATAGCAATTACACAGTTTAAAGAGAACACATGAAATACAGGAATTTCTTTTACTTGTTTTGAGCCTGTTACCTGCTTTTACACCTGACAGCTCCTAATTATTACACCAGAAGGAAAAAAAAATGAGTGAAAATCTCCTATTTCAGCTTGTCAAGCACTTGGGGTTTTTTGCATCGCTAGCACACTCCTTCCCTTAGTGCTTAGGAAAGCATTTCTTGCTTTCCTAAGCTACAGTCATAGATTCTCTAACTCTCCCTTAGATGGGATCTGATTTCATAATTCTTACTTTTTTTGCCACCCACTTCTGTACTGCAGCCAGTTATGCTACAACCTGTCTGATGGGGAGGATAGGACATAACTTGCATACAGTCTTCAAAGCATAAACTCACTATGGATTTATAAACAAAGACAATTATTCTTTTTTTTCTGGATTTTTTTTCCTAATTATTTCTAACCCTACCTTTTTTCTTTGAATACTACTAAGTACTGATCTGATATTTCTATGGGCCTATAGTAAAATTTCAAGATCTCATCACTGGGTACTAAGAATCAGGCAAACTCAGTCAGCTGTTGAGCACATGATGTTAGGATTTTGGTCATATGTTTTCACTTAAAATTTTTCATATATTTCTCTACAACAATTTTCTTCTGCTATTATTACCCAGTCATTACTATCATGACATCTTTGTGCCATTCTTTGCAATTTACACCTCCATGTTCTAGCCTGAATACATTAGTATTGTTGGCAAATTCTGCCACTGAAACAGATGCCCTCTGTCTAGACCATCAAAATACATGCTGAGGAGTTGTTTGGGACTTTAGTAGTGATGTTTCTTCACCTAAAATCCAGGTATTTATCTTTTATATGCTTATTTATATATTTGAGAATGATTGTCAGGACTCTTTAGTAGTCCTCTGATCCCTAACATGTTTGGAGAAGGATCTCTTAGTTGCATGCCTCTGGCAAGCTGTTCCTTAACTTGACCTGCTTTACTGTTTTTGTTTATATTCAGCCGACCACAGTGTTTCACAGCACAGTGAGAGGACAAATGCAACTATTCCAGCTGAAGTATGAGCAGGAGGACCCCATCCTGTCGTGACAAACATTGAGCTGATCACCACTTTCTACAAGAGTCGAAGATGACACTTCCGGCTGCCGTGTCTTACTTCACCAGACTGACTCAGAAGTGTGCCATGTGTTGAGTCAGCCACACTGCCTCTTGCAGTGCCTGCTTCCCTTCTTCCCTTTCTCTTTCCTCCTCCCGCCTTGCAAATCTCCACTCAAATTACCAGGCAGGTCTCTTCTTGCCTAGCTCTAAGATGGGATGAGCCCCTGAAAGAATCCTGACACAAACATTAAAATCTCAGGAGGTAGGTTATATGTGTTTGTACAAAAGCTACAACTTTTTCTATTATTCGTGATGCACAGAATCTCTTAAAAATCTATACTTTTTAATTTTAAAGAAGAGGAAAATATTGTAACATATAATTTAAAGATAAAACAGGATTGAATAGACTCCACTTATGAGCAGGTATTTTCTTTATGACTTCTCTGAATCACTGCGTTTTCACAAACTCTGCTCTCTTACAACATTACCTTGTTCTTGCTCTAGTGGTCTGTCTCACAAGAGCTCTCTCAAAAAGTTTTTTGCCCCACCAGTAAATTTAGCAGATGCAGAAGTAGTATTTTACTACATCCCAAAAGAAAGTCTTCCAGGATGCTGCTTTTCTATAATTTCAATATTCTATCTATTTAAATTTATAATTTGCCTTTTTGTCAACATAGAAAAACTTGCTAACATATGTAGAGCCCTGTGAAACCATACACGCCACTTTGAGGAGACTCCCTCTTCTCTCACTTTCCCTGATAAAAATTTCCATTTCTATGGAAGGTAGACACAACAGCAAAATTAGGCTCTTCTCTGTGCATGCATTCACATAAATAAGGATGAAATAACATACATTCAATTGCAGAACCAATTGCAAATGTTTTTCCTACCCCATTCTGCCATGATAAACGGCTAAATTTCTGCCTTTCCCCAGCCATTCTGTCCACATCTTGAGCACTCAATCGACCTTTGAAGCTTTATCATTCACAACAGACTTCAGCTCTGGTTATCTTTGCCCAGATTTTCCAAAGGGGAAGAAAATTTCAGGTATGCGAAGCCATGTCCATAAAGTTTTATCCTGAAAGGAAATATTTTTATCAATTGCAGTTTTTTAAAAAAATCATTACAACCACCCCCCACCCCTCAAAAAAAACATCAAATTTCTGAAAGAGGTCCTCACTTATATGTGCACCTGAATTACAATCACAGCATAGATGACAGAATGTAGGCATAATTTGCATTAAAATTTCTGATTGAATTGGCATAACCACCTTTTTATCTGCTTTTTAGTCCTTTCAAAGTTGATCTACTCAATAAAAAAAGAAGTCTCCCCAAAACTTCAAAGGATCACAGGTTTCACTGATTCTGGTAAACTTGTGGCAGGTTTATTTGAATCTCATTCAAAAGCACAAACTGATTCAAACATGCAACAGTCCTCGGAACTGAGAGAACCAACAGAAAGTCAGAGTACCACACTATTTCTCATATATAAGCCTAGGAACATTTTAAATCATAAAAAATTAATATTAATTACCTTAAATGCTCCTATTAACTGCAAGGTACACCATGGCTCTTCTAGAGAGATTAATCAAGTGCCTCACTTTTGCTCACGAAAAGAAGGATGGCGGCACATACATCCATAGCTCCACTGGACACACCTAGTCAGCGTGGAAGAGTTGCGTTAGCCCCGTCGGGATGCAGCGACAGCTCTGCGACTATTGCGATAGCCGTGCTTCTGTCAAACGCTGGCATCGCTCAGCGGGTGCGGCAGGAAATCATTTTCCAATACTCTTCATTTAAATTGCGACGTACTTCTGGAAGCATTCCGTGGGAAGGGGCTGTGGCTGCTGGGCGCTGCAGGGACCTGCCAGGGGCAGCTGCGGAGAGCAGGCGCTCGCTCGCTCTCGGTCAGGAGCCGAGCCACGGATCCTTTACGAGAGGTCTCACCCCTACTCCTAAAGTGTGCCCAGCCCCGTTTCCCCAGCAGACACTGCCTCGCTCCGAGCCACCTCCCAGCCCCAAAAGCGACCGTGGGCGCCGCAGCTCTGTGGATGTGTGCAGGGATCACCCCGGCCTGGCCGAGGCCGCCCGCCCTCTCACAGGGGAGCGGCGCTCCCGGCCGCACCTGCCCGGCCCGGCCCGGCCGTCCGTGCCCGCTCGGGGCCGAGGCACACCCTGAGCCCCCGTTACACCGAGGGCCCGCTGGGGCCGGGCCAGGGCCCGGGGATTCCCCTACCTGCTCCTCGGGATGGGGGAGCCCCGCTGCCGCCTCCCGGAGAGCCCCGGCAGCCGCGGGACGGGCGGCTCGGCCCAGCCACGCCTCACCTTCCCCGCCTGCCAACCCGGTGTCCCCAGGACGGGGGTGGCCCTGGGCAGGGCAGGGCCACCCCCGTCCCCTCCCGTCCCCTGCCCGCAGGTAAGCGGTGCTGGTTAAACGCAAGCTCCGAAAAGCAAAGCGTTTGAGCAGGCACCCCAGCCCCTCGCTGCCGCGGGCTGGGCTCAGCCTCCGCCGCAGGAAATCCTCCAAGACTGCGAGATGTGAGGTGACTGACTTTTGTTTGTTTATTTACAAAGTACGAACAGCTGCAGCCCTCCCTAGCTGAAGAGACCCTGTCGCTGGAAGAGGAAAAGCCCTTCAAGACTCGTGGAGGCTGTTGGCAGGAGCATCTCGGGGACATCGATTGATTTATTTGCTTATTCAGTAGGCTGGTTTGGCTGCTTGGTCTGACTTGCCCAGATTGTCACTGAGATATTTGGAAGCTTGAACGTACAGGTTAGTCTCATTTAGTCTCTAAGTTTTTATCTACAAACTTAACAGCTACTAAGTAATCCTGATATTTTAGAGATTACTTAATTTGTGGCTGTTCTGGGAACAGTATGTTCTATAGGTTCTGGTGATTCTTAGTTCTCTGTTTCACACCACAGCTAGAGCCAGAGTTTTTCAAAGCAGAAGTTCCTCAAACTATTTTGTTATACACGGAATCAAATGTGGGCAATTTTAACACTGCACTGACACTTACTCATTGACTACTAAACTAGATATTAAGGTAGAGGAAAGATCTTTCTTCTGTTCTTCACAAAGCAGGCAACAATCATGGACTATAGAATTATCAAAGTAGATGTTCTCATTATTGTTAAAAATATGTCATATCATTTGCTAAGCAAATTACAAGTATTCTACAAAAACTGTGGAGAACAATCCAGACATGTCCTGTCCCTTCCACCCCTTTTAACCCTTCTTTGGTATTTCTTTCATTTCACGTTCTGGTGCTATTATATTTACCAAATGGAAACATGTTCAAACATCCTACCCACTAGCTGCTGATAAGTGAAGATGAAAGATTATGCCCTGCTGTGTCTGCATAAACTGTCTCACATCAATCCAAGGTATGTACTGCTAGCTGGAGGCACATTGCAACACTTCCAGACCCAAAGCTGTTGGGAGGTACACAGAAAATTAACTTATTCCTGATTTGGCAAACAGAAGGATTTATACAGTCAGCTTGTTTCTCTTTGGTCACCACTTCTATCCATATTTAATTTTGGAAATGTTTCTCATTAACTCTCAAACAGTGGAAGATTGTGCAAGATTTTTAGTTTTTGTATTATTTTGCATGACCAAAAAACATCTGTGACCTATCAGCAGTGCCTGACAGCAGTTAGTCTGAAATTATGTCTTTTCAAGCATGCTTGTGTGGTCACCAGGTCCTCCACACCAACTGACTTGAACTGCAAAAATCAGGGCAATACTTGCCCTGATTTTTTTTTAGGACAAGTGCCAATAACAAGCAAACATAGTTGTTAGTTTTTTAAAGGCAATTATAGAATCCAGTAATCTCATGTTTTACCTGCACCTGGTAAATCACCCCTTCTACATAAGAAGAGTCATACCATGTCTCTAAGACAACCACAAGTATATTCAGGGCAAAACTGTGGTTTATAGCAATAATCATATTTTTTGGATTTGGCTGCCATATGTATTCATCATATATCTTTCTCACCTGAAACTGAGCAGGGCAAATAAAAATATAACAGACTTTAAAAAGTACTTTATGTAATTTTTTATACCATTTCTACTTTAAGCTTTGTTGCACAAGGTAACTTTGATGAAGACATTAAGATTATCATTGTATGTACAAATCTTTTAAAGTTATAAGAATAAAAATATCAAGAAATGTAACTGCAGGTAATTATTTACATAAGTTAAAGGTAAGTAGTTATATAAGTGTACACTTAAAACTGCATAAAATGTATGTAATACATGATTTGAGAACAGAAATTTCTTCTATTGAGGAAGAAATATTCAAGAACACTATAATTTACAGGGTATGCAAGAATTTTGATTTAGAGAGGTTAAGCTAGGGCAGGAAAATCAGAAATTTAAAATATAAAAGTTATGCTGCAGTGTTTGATTGCATCACCTTATTCTGTTGTTTTGTTTCATCATCCTTATTGCCTTCATTGTGGTAACCAGTTGTCATGGTGAGCAGAGAAAGTTGAGCTCCATTGCAAAGCCAGAGTTGCAGGGCTCACTGGGAAGCCACCTAGCAAAAGATGCCAGCAGATGCTTGAAAAAGGAGAAGCCAAGGTGTGGCAGTAGTTACTGCCTTGGAGGGAACTTGCCAGGGGATTAGCCATGGCCTTCATATCAATGTTTTCATTAGTCCTGGTAGTATAAAAAAATGGAATTTTTCCTATGTAATTTACTAATGGCATAGTTAGAAAAGAAAATATGACCCTGCAGCTTGGCTCATGCTGATTTTTACCTATTTACTCCTCCTGCACTCAGAAATTACACCACTATTTTTTTTTATTTTATTTTAAACATAAAAATAGCCGTTTGCCATCCAGAATCACAGACTAAGGAGAATTGTGGTCAAGATTCCTATGATTCACCAGTATAATATATATTTTAAATAATTTTTTTTAAATATAGGAAATGCTGCCTTAAATCAGGTGAACTGTTTCCAGTAGAGTTAGAGAAGTACTAAAGGCTCCTGCAATGCACTGATGCAAGTCTTTATTATAGAGTGAGAAAAGTGGTCAGAATCCATGGGATATTGGTTAAAATTGGGGTTATTGGAGATGAAGTCTTTATTATAGAGTGAGAAAAGTGGTGAGAAAGAGAGAATGTGAGAAAGAGAATCCATGGGATATTGGTTAAAATTTGGGTTATTGGGGATAGTCTGAGAAGGTAAAAGGAGATGATAGCACAGATAGTCTCCTGTCTCTTCCAATGCTGGGAACCCAGAGCTGTGCAGCCTCAGCCAGACCTCTCGTCAGCACATGCCACATCACTCAAATCCCATCTGTGGGGACATTTGCCAGCACTGGGAGCTTTAGGGCTTTACAAGGTGTCTTGAGAATAGAAAACTCTATTCATCATCTTTACTGTCGTGAAAAAAAAAACAGTCTATGAAAACGGGCTGTTTCACTTCAAGTTAAGCCAAGACAACGGGTGGAGCCGTCACCAAGTGCCAAGTGTCTAAAGCTCCCCCACACAGGTGAGCTGGCTCCACCTGTACCTGCAGCACGGGGTACATCCAGTACAGCCCAGGGCCTGCACCCACTTGCATCAGCTCTCATGGATCAGTAACCTCTGCATGCCCACACAACCCTGACCACACTCTTCAGCGTACTGGCCCACCTTCAGACAAAATGCTGTGCTCTGTTCTGTTAGTACGCTCAAAAATTGCAAGAGACTTCACTGAACTATGGGTGTACTAGGGGAAATAAGAAGCTTATATCTCAGGAAGGTTTTAAGTTAATTTGGCTTGATTAGGTTAAATTGAAATGAGATTATAACTTCTGCCTATAAGCAATACATCCAGTATATACCAATGAACACCTCCTTTGTTAGGATGAAGCGTGGTAACTCACAGACAGAACAGCATAACTGGATACCTGAGATAGGAATGAACTAGCCAAAGGGCAGGGGCAGCCCCTTCCCATCCTGTGTTTCCCAAACTCAGGCCTTCCAGGTACTATATAAACATATTGCATAGGCATCTACAGCCAATTTTTTGGTCACAGACAAAGAAAAAAAATACATTTATAATCAAATACATGTGACACTCGCTGTCATAAAATTGTACCTAGGAGGTTTGAGATTAAGTACTCTAAAAACTGGAAGGCAGCATTTGGCCTTACAGTTTAAATGGTAAAAAGATTACATGGAAATTACCAAACAAAATTCTCCATGAGTTTCCTCTTGCAAGTCTTCACAATTACTTAGTTGAAATGTTCTCAGCAGACTTAGGATTGCATATTGCACATTGCACTTTATCTCTGCAATTACACAAGCATAACCCCTATTGCAGGCAGAGACAAGGTTTAATGCCATCTTGTAACAATTAAAAATGTTGGTGCAAGGAGTCCTACAACCAACTAACAACAAGAACTTTGAGCTAAATGAGAAACAGGAAAGAAATACATAATGTAAGTATTGCATCAATCACCACAACTTTCAAGAAAATGCAAAACAGAGAAATGTAGGTCTCTAACTTCCTAAAGGGGCTTCTTTCGACAATTCAGAGACAGTCAAATCTCCCACTTGTAGAGGGTTTTTTATTATTTAAAACTAGTCAAGAAATTACTCCAGCATCTTTGTAAGAACTTCACTGTAGGTCATTAAAACAAGTTTCTACCAGATGCCAGCATGTACTAAATTTCCTCTAACAGAAATCTTTTTGCATGCTCCCCATCAGACATGTCTCCTCTCTGGCATTTCCCCCTTAAGCTCCAGTGTAAGTTTAATTTCAATATGATTTCTTGGAAAAATAAGCTCACTTCCTTCCTGAAGATGCAAGTACAAAATGTAATCTGAGAAAAAAGCACTAGCCTAAAAATATGTACCAAAAACAAGTGGGACAGCACTAGCCTAGAAATTTCACTAGCAGATACAAACAAACAAAAAAAACACAGGTCTGCAGATGAATTCTTATTATTTGTGTCTAGTATAACTATTTTTAAAATATCATTCCATTTGTTTGGACTGCTATGTTTGAATATAGCATTGAACAAAAAAATCCCTAGGAGTCCTAACAAAATTATTATGGACAAGGGAAGAAAAGGGGGAAACTAGAACTAGTTTCTGTTGTAACTAGAAATACCTGAACAGTATCATTTTATATTAAGATACAGCTTTCTTGTGAAATACCTTACCTATGTAGTAGACATACCTATGTAGTAGACAAACATTAAAATTATTCATTTAATACATTTAATAAAAAGGAAAAAAGAAAAGTAGTATTATGACTGGTTAGTACCACATCTGCTGATAAGTTTATCATCTCAATCCAGCTACCAAGCTTCCATTATTTTCCTTTTAAGCCAGAAACAAGCAAGCTCCAACACCATCACATTTCACTGTTTGAATAATTATCTATGGTACTATTATGGCATCAAGACTTCCGTAACTCTCTGGTGCCTTTTTTAGTTGCATGTAAAAAATCCAACTGAAAACATTTCTGTAACATTAGGGAAGATTTTTACAAACAGCTGGTTTCTGTTATTAATTGTTCAGTTATTAATTGCTCACAACACAGCAGTGTTTTGTTGGAAAAAATCTGTAACACAAAAAATGTAACAATATTTTTATTTACACTGGTAGTCTAGGCAGAACAGATTCCTCAGGAAAGGAACAACACCAAGGGTTCCTGGGTGAATCAAGCAAGAGTTGAAAAGAGGGAATGAAAAATGAAGTAGCAGCCTTTGACAGATTGGGTCTTTGTGAAATGGGAAATTAAGGCTGTCAGCCTTAACTCAGTGTTAACCAAGGGCTTGCACTGGAACTTCTGATAACATTTCAGCCTCTCAAAGCACTGACCATTTGCATGCTGGGGCTCTGCTACAGAGCATGTTCATGACCCCTTGTGGCTGCAGACTGGGTTTTCTTCCATGGAAAGCCAAAGAGGTGGTTTGAATCCACATACATCCCAGTGTGGAGTGAGGATACAGCTGTGCTGGGCAGTTAGGCTCAAGAGCACCAAAGAACTAAAACATCCTGTAATATTGGAGTCACAGATAGTGCTCAAAAGTTTTCTTTTTGGTTCTGCTCATCTCAGAAGACTTGCCTGCCTGAACTTTCTTTCCTTCCATCCCTGAGGCAGTGAAGGTGCGATGCAGTACTAGGAGGGCACCCAAACTGCATGTACTGCAACCTGCTTGCTACTTGCCACATCTGCCATCCAAGAACTGATTTGTAAGTGTTGGATAAATTCTGGGATGGTGATTTTCACCTCAGATTTACACTTTCCACTCATAACCAACATCATTTGACTAGAAAAGAGTAGCTGGTGGAAAGAGCACGGTTGGATAATGCAAAGCTCAATATGTCAGAGGACCCACAAAGTACTAATGGAAACCAAATGGAGATCTTGTAATTTGTCACGGGGGATGAATGTGGAGTGAGGTGGAAGCCACAGGATCTCACTCTTCTACCTGATACCCTGGAATATTTTGTACAAACCAAGTACACCTCCTGTGGAGAAATATTCTGTACAATGCAACAAAGAATGCAAGGTTTGACTACAGCCCCAATCAGAGCACTTCGCAAAACAGTGGTTAGTAAGGTATAAAACTTACCCCAATTTTATATCTAAGTGGGGGAATGAGAATTTGATACAAAATTGCAAGGACAGGTTGATGGGTTTGTCCTCCTTGCCCTCCCCAGAAGGAATACCTTTTGGTAAGTCTTGCATCCTCAGCTATGCTGAGTGTTGACCTGGGATATTCAGCTTGTGATTGCAATCATATTGTTAGTGCTATATACAGCTACTCTGCAGTTAATGCCTTTATCACTGGCAATCCAAAAGAACCATAGATGTTGCAGCCAATAAATCCTGTTATTCATTAATCCAGCTGTCTCTTCTGAATATGACCAGACCTATAGTCCATAGACTATAGCGTGGGGTCCATAGTTACACATCTGCAACAAGAACCAGCTAAAGAGCAGCTGAGTAATGTCTGGGTTCCCAGGCTCTGAATTTGAAACTGAATGTTCTTCTAAACACAAAACTATTTAAAAAGTGTTAGTAATTCTATTACAACTTGATACTTTAGAAAGGATTACTATAATTGAAGAAAACCATTTTCTTGGGTGTTTCAGTTCAATGTTCCTCTTGAATATAGAGAATCATCACATCAAACTTTTGGATTTAAAGAAAGAAACTACAGAAAAATCCATGGAATTGCATCACTTTTTTACGCAAGACTGAAGACTGACTAGTAACTTTTATGTAAATCATGTTTTCCCAAGCAAGCATATATGATTTCCATTAAGCAATTCCTTCCATTCCTTTTTCAGTCATATCAGTGTGAGAAACTGGAAACCTGAAACAGTTAATGTCTCAAACATTTGGCAGAAGATAAAATGAATGTTACCATGCCATCTAGATAAGGTGCAGTTAAAAAAAGAGGGTCTTGCAGAGGCAGGAGAGTGTTTTTCTGGGGTCAACTTGCTTATCTTGGGGAACTATTTCTAAAAACAAGTTTGACAAAGCAGTGGACTTGGATCTGTCAGGGGAAGGGATTTGAAACCACAAGACCCCCCCAGTCTCCTTCTGAAAAGTTAAAGAATAACAAAATGCACATGGGCAAGGACTAGTTTATAAGTAGTAAAACAGAGAGGGGCAGGGTGTGAACCCACATCCCTGCACTCACCATCCACAGGAACTAGACCAGAGACAGTGTTGGAAGTCTGGTTAGTGACCCAGATCTTTTCTTCTCTATTTCCCCATTTTTCCTTCTTCCTTTCTTCCTCTTCATAAAACTTTAATTTGTTGTTGCCACATGTTGTCCAGAAAAGCTTTATCCACAAACTATTCAAAAACCACGGCTGCTACATGTTGTTCAAAAATGTTGAAGTGGCTGCTACAGACCGTCCAGACTACCATAAAGTTTAAATCGTTGTTGCCTGAAGGTTATTGATGGCTAATTGATTGCCTTTCTTTCACCACAATTTAGCACAAGGGTATCCCAAGCATCAGCTACCTCAGAGTAGGTGGCCCAGGACTGCCCTCTAGGGACCCACAATCAATCAGAACAAGATCCCCTCCGAAACTAATAAACCCTTTGTCTTTAGGCAGATTAAATTTCAGATTAAAATGCAATAACAATTAATTATTAAAACATAGACAATAGAAATTACAATTCAAAACCTATAACACTCCTTCAGGAATGCAGAAAGTAATTTTGCTGGTAACAATAGCAATCCTTTACACAGTAAAACATCTCTGAAAACTGGAGGGGTTGTTACAATTCAAAATCTATAACACTCCTTCAGGAATGCAGAAAGTAATTTTGCTGGTAACAATAGCAATCCTTTACACATTAAAACATCTCTGAAAACTGGGGGGGGTTTTCTACTTTGTGTATCATAGCTAACTGCTGGTTTTGCCCACGAGGTGCTGAGAAGCCTGCTACAAGCCCTGCAGAGCTGCAGCAGTCCACCAAGACAAGGTGTGAGGGAAAGTTTCTGGGGCACAGTGATGCTCCTCAGATGCACTGAGCCACCTTTGCTTCTGGAGCCATTCTAGCCAAGAGAACTATCACATTATCACTTACATTTGTGTGTTTATATGGACAAAAAAATTAAGGTGTCCTTTTTAAATGCAATTTAGAAATTGAAGAAGGGCAGAAAAAATAACCTAGCATATTTAAATAACAAAGAAATACAAAAGCTTGTTATAAAAAGTTGCTCTTACCTAAACAACACCTTTGCTTTTTTACAGTAGGATGCATTTACTATTTAAGTAGAAGCTGAAAAGAAAATGGATATATATGCTGCCACAATATAGTTTCAATTTATGCACAATGAATTTAGAAGATTAAAATTGTTTTCATTACACTATTTATAAAAAAGATCATATGACTATTCATTTCCCCTTTTGTCTAAACACAATAAAATTAATCCTGTAATTAAAAATTAGGTAGAGTCAGTCAGATTAATGTCTTACACCCTGAATAAGTGAATAAGCAATGCATCCTTTCTCATCTCTGAAACACTACTGATAAGGACACATAATATTCAGGCTTGTCCTTCATAATAAAAAATAATATGATAATAAAAGCCAGCAGTATTTTTAGTGCTAATACATTTTAAAATTTAAACATATTTTGTTACAGCTTGTCACATAATGAAGACAAAACCATTGAGTAAGCACTTTGGTGTGTCACATTTATATAATTTCATCCTTATTTCCTAAATACTATTTCATCGTTAACTTCTAATAAAATCAGTGCACAAGGTTAGGGAAGTGCATTGCATTTAAAATCAGATTCCCTGCTGTCTGATGCACTAACACAAAACAATCTTCTAAAAAGGAATAATTACCATTGCCTCCATCCTTCCCTCCCTCTCACATTTTCATTTTTATGGTTTCACTACATTTTTTTTCTATCATGTAAGAAACTTCAGACAAAAGGAAAAAAAAAAAAGATGAGGTATAACTTGGGACGAATCACTCATACCTGTTGAGAACCTGAATCCTACAGTGAAAACACTTTGCAGAAGAGGCAGGTGCAGAAGCAGCACAGCACTCCCCTCTTCATTGCCCCATATTTATGCACTGGAGCCACTGCAATCAGCATGAGCCTGTGTGAGACTCAGGCTGGAAGGCAAGGACAAGGCAGCCAGGCTGCACGCAGAATCATAGAGATAGTTTGGGTGCAAGGGGATCTTGGAGATTGTCTAGTTCCAAAGCCCCTGCCACAGGCAGGTATACCATCAATTACACCAGGTTGCTCAAAGCTCCAACTAACCTGGCCTTGAACACCTCCAGGGATGGAGTACCCACAGCTTCTCCAGGAAATCTATTCCAGTCCCTCACCACCCTCAGAGTAAATAATTTTTTCCTGATATCTGATCTAAACCTACACTTTCACTTTTAAGCCACTCCCCCTTGTCCTGTCACTACATGCTCTTGTAAAGCCTTGCCCCATCTTTTGTGTAAGTTCCTTTCAGGCCCTGGAAGGGCACTATTTGTCCTCACCAAAGTTCTCTTTTCCAGGCTGAACAATCCCAACTCTCAGAGAGTAAGCACTTGCTCCAGCAGCTGATCAGAGAAGGCTGCCTCTCCACTCCTGCTGAGAAGCAATTGACATTCCCCCCAACTGAGGTCACCAGCATTTCCCCAGCTCCTGAGGAGCTGCAGCAAAAGGCTGCTCAGTATGGCACTATTGAGGACCATGCTGGTCCCCAAGAGCTGTGCAGCAGCCTTGGGGCTGCTCTAGCTTCACCTTGCTGCAAGGAGAGTACCAGAGAGAGCAGAGCCAGGCTCACAGTCTCTGTTTAGCCAGGCAGGGTATGTGCTAGTGTTGTACCACAGCCAGATTGACTGGCAGCAGCCTGAACAAAGATCTATCATAGCAGTCTTGTTAAGCCACTGAGTCACAACCGCTGCTTGCCATTGTCCATTCTCAGTATGTCTTAGGAGAAAGAGGGCAAAAGAAACAGCAATGCATATGAAAAAATATGTAGTGCCTTTATTAAATTTTAAAATGGACTCTTCCTCAAAGTGCCTTTACATAACACACATGAAAACTTTAGCATTATTTATATAAATATATCAAAAGGAACAAATATTTTTAAAACACTATTTTGGCTCAGCAAAATAACCTTCCATTCCTAAAGTTAGGGATAACAAGTAGCAGTTCTCCTTTCAATCTGTTCCACTCAGCAGAAGTAATTAGGATTGAGGTTGCTGGAACTCTGTTGGCTGGCCTGCATACTGTGAGCTGTCAAGGTGAAAGCACAAAATCAGTGTTACACCCCAGTTCTCAGAGTACAAATACCATAATGCCAATGTCTGGTCTTCACATTTGATACAGGGATTTCTCAAAGAAGAGTTTTGTGACTAAACCATACAGCTCCTGTACTATTTGATTCTTCTATCAATGTGAACTGTAACAATTAGACTTGTTCAGATGGTTTTCAGTGACTTCAGATGGATCTCAAGGCTCTTTTACCCTACAACAGGCTGCCACTGAACACACACCATATTTAAAGGCAGAGAGCATGAACAGCTAAGTAAATGCTAAACACTCCATGATTAGGACTGATCATGCCTTGACACTTCTCTTGTGACTAAAACACAGAATGAGAAAAGACTATGTGCATCTGCATAGGTCTGTAATACATGACATTCATCAATAAAACACTTCAGTACCATAGCAGTTTGAATTAGTCTGACATTTCAAATGTACTTTCCCGCCTTCCTCCTGGAATGAAAAGATTCTTATTCCATTCTGGCCAAACACACACATAACTCACAAAGCTCAGAAGACACTGTCTCTCAAAAGCACTGTTTCTAGTTTCCAGCACACACTTAATTTAGTTGGGAAAAGAACTTACTTGCACTGGTTTTGTCACTTATCAGCCAGAACAGTTTTGTTTGGTTGAGTATTGAGGCATAAGAAAATTGCTTGAGCCATGAAAGAAGAAAAGCCAACACTGCAGTGTGTAAATCAATAGATAGATTCTGAAGGTTGCAGAATATAATTTTTTTCACACAAACAAGTGGAGATTCCAGAGGGAAAATTTCTGCCTAATTTGCAAGAGCCTTCAATCAGAGCTTGAAAAGTGATGAAGTTTGACACAAAAGCAAGCTGCTTGTTTCAAGATAAAGGAGCTGAAAGAGAAAATATAGGTTGGAGTTTGAATGGTAGGAGAGCAAAAGGTGCTGCAAGAAAGAAGCTGACAGGACACAGAAATCCAGAGTTGCAAGCAGCAGTAACAGTCAACTCCTGAGGCTTCCCTATACAACAAAATCTCACAGCCTAAAAGCGTAACGTTCAAGGACAGACTGAAATTACATGGGAAATTTGGCTCTCATCTCCTGTTTCTATAAAATTAATAGCTATAACCATAGCATTAAAGAGATCTGATGAATTTTCCTAATCATTCAAATCAATTCCCTGCCTCAAAAAAAGAATTGATCATCGCAAACTACATCACTGCCTACAAGTCAAACATAACTAGAGTTAACACTTGGTATATAAAATACTATTAAAAATATTTTAAAATGAAAGAGAAAGGATACAACATTTTACACAGCTTCCTTTCCCTTTGTTTGGAAAGCTGTGACTGTAGCCTCCAGCACACAATCATCTCAGATTCCTTACATATCAGAGCAGAGGGAAAGGAGAAAAGCAAGCAGCTGCAGGGGGTAACACAGGGGCATCTCTCTCTCTCTCTGCCCCTTGACATGGTCCTTAAGGTAAGGTGGATGAAGTCAATCATCCAGTACCTCCCATGACAGACTGTATCATTAGCCAATTGTTCCATTTGGGTAAATAAATATATTAAGCCATTTAACTGGAAAGAAAAAGTTCTCTGGAGATTATTTTTTTGACTTGATACAGATTACAAAGGTATTTTTACATTAACCGCATGTGACAAGTGACTAAAATTGGCATTGATCTTTCAAATGTAAAAAAGATCAAGGAAGAGTATTTAAGCTTTGTCGGGTTCAACAGCACTTTTAGAGGGCTGGAATTGTCTCTTACCTTTTCTCCTGCATGTGAATTCTGTGAATTCTCCTGGATGATAACACACTGATGCAGTAACATGGGGATTTATCTTTCCTCAAATTGAACAAGGCAAGTAACAAACTTGTAACAAAGAAAAGGTTTGTGTCATTTCATTAAAAAAAAAAGAAACAAACATTTACTGGCACCAGCCATGCACATTACCTGTATTACAACAATAATCAGTGTAATTCCCTTCATATTGAAACTTTAATTGCAGGAAAAAAAATCAAATTTTCTTCATTGGCTTCAGGTTTTTGACAATTTTTTGTCCTTTCATTTTTAATACAAGGGAATTTCACAGAATCATTCTTGGAAAACTACTTGTGTCCTTCCTACATGTGCTACTGATGATATTTCATGGTGTTCTGTTGATCCAGCCAGAAGTAAAAACGATTCACATCTGGAGATGAAACTGTAGTATCTCCACTCCAGTAAATGTGGATGAGATTGCACAAAACAGATACATGGGACCTTCAGTCAATCCATCACCAACTGTGTGAACTGAAATCAGTCCTTAAGTGTCATTTCTCATTTGTTATTCAAGTCTTTTGGTAACAAATGCAATTGTGGTAAAGAGCCACTTTTTCTGGATGGCATCTGGTAGCGCACTTTCTTCCAGAATCTGGTTCTTGCTGAGTGGGACCTTTCTGAAAAGTCCCCTTTCCATCGGATAACCCCCTGCTTTTGCTTAATATATCTGATGGATTCTGGCATGGTTGCATAATCTTGTATTTTTTCAAGTTCAATGAGAATTACTTTAATGCCATCTTGGATAAGAGCACTATGCATGGCTAGCTGCTTTTCAGACTCATCTTCCAGAATGCTGTAACAGGAGGGCTCTGGTACTAAAACAATTATCACTCTTCTACTTTGACGGATTTTTTCATCAGCAACGCTGATCACAGCTGTAGAGAAAAAGATTGTGCAAAATTAAGGTTGGATTTCTGTTTTCTCTTACCAGTATTCTGCAGCTAATTCATCAGCTGTTCGATATTTAAGCCGACACACTTGACATCAAAACAGGGAGAGGGTATGAGGATATAACTAGTTACCTTGGGTTTGCCCACTATAGAAATCTGGCCAATGCAACACAATCTGACCCCATCAGAGTCTATGTCCATATCCTTGTTTTGCAGAAACAGAGAAGAGCTACCATCTACTACTCATCTTGCCAATGCCATTTTGTTACCATCATAGATACAAATGCAAAAAAACCCCAAGTTTCCCAAGTTCCAGAACCACAGGAGCTTTTTTACCTTAAACAGTCTGTTTCTGATATGCTTAACTGGTTTTGTTCCAGTAAGTGGAAGAGGAAAAAAAAGATTCCTCCTGTTTTAGGTTGATATGGAAGTGAGTTTTTTGGGAGGTTGTGGTCAAACTAAGCAGTACTTAGATTTGAATATTGGCACTTGGTGTGACTACTGAAGACATGGATACACTTTTGAGACACAGCGGGTTAAAAAGCAGAGAACTCTCAGGAAAACTTTCTTTTGGTTCCATTCTGTGAAAGAGGTCAGGCTTCCCCTGCTGCACCACCCCCCAGGACAGAGAGAGGGGGAAAGAGAGAGAGGGCATGTGCCTGTGCCACCTTGAAATTTAATATCTTGTGCTGGCAGCACAGCTGAAGAAGAGAGATGATGGGGGGGTGGGGGGGTGTGGCAAGAAGGTGCCCAGCTGCCGTGGGAGTTCTGGGCAGGCAGAGCCTGAGATTTTAACCCTTTTCTTAGATAATGGAAACCTTGCAAGTACTGATCCTCCTAGATTTGAATGAGGAGAGAGATAGAGATGAAATAGAAGGAAATGGGCAAGTGTGGCAAAAGTTCATGCAAGTGAAAGATGTCAGAAGAAGTTGAAAAGAATTCTAGGTGAGAAGAGATGATGGAGTAGCCTTTAACTAGACTCTTCCTGTATAGCCATGGACAGACCCATTTCTTCCTGTAACACAGAGACTGCATTTATGGGGAGGCAATGGCTTAGAGCCAAAAGAGTGCAGTGATGTTATATAAAAGAGTGCATAAAGAGAGACAGATGAGGAGGGTGTAGTAGTGCCCTCTGTCTTCAGTAAAGAAAAAGAAGGTCTCTGTTCTTGAGACCCCTCAGCCCCAGGGGATGAACGGTGTCTGAAAAGTGAAAGACTATTGCTTTTTTTAAATGGAGCAAAGCATCCTTAACAAGAAAACCCTAAAAGCAGTTAAAGTCCATGTGCAGTAGTGGGAGCAGTAGACATAGAAAGAAAAAAGTCATGAGAGTAAATGTTCTCCAAGCAGTGCCATGTGTAACATAGAAACACAAGAAGTTAAACTGTATTTCCTACAAAAGCCTATAGTACAAGAAAACTCCTTTCTCCTTAATGAAATGAGAGTTGATTATCTGAGGAGTAGTAGCTAGATTAAAAATCTAAAGTTTTACCTCATTGTGCTGTAGTAGAAATTGAGGGAAAGAGGAAAAATGTTTTATAAAGTTTTCATTCTGAGTTCTGTGTGTTCCTTTTTAGATATTGTAAATTAATAAAGTTTTTTCCTTTATTCCTAAGCTAAATCCTGCTTTGTTCTATTTCTAGTCACATCTCACAGAAACCATTAAAAAATAGATTTTCATAGAAGCACTAACATTGTGGTAGCATCAAACAATCACACCCCCCATCAATGGCATTCCAGTCAGTAAAGTCACAGTGAAATATGGTAAATACCACACAAAAACCCCATGGCTAAACCCTGAGAACAGACTATTGCATTTTTTCAAGCTGGAAAATTTAAGCAGCGCTTTAGATTCTACTTCTCAGGGAACCCTTCCTTCTCAAACCACTACCAAAATCCTTCAACTGTAAAAAAAAGTTCATTTGATGATGAGAGATATTTAGACTCTCATCTGACTGCTTGTTTTTCAGTTCTATTTCCAGGTCAACAAGAAAACTCAAGTCAAATTTGTCTTCAGGTAACTTACCTTCTCCTGGTAAATCATCTCTCCCAAGTATGAAGAGGTTATATCCACACTGCCTTTCTAAGACCTCTGGCAGTATCTTCAGAGCAAAAATATCTGATGAATACAAGCAGCTTTCTCTGTTCTTTGGATACAGAACATAAGCATCATAGATCTTCTCATCTGAAACTAAGGAGTGAGCAATAGAACTTCCATAAAAATAAATTCTAAAGATACAAGAGCAAGCAAGCAAACATGCAAAATCTCTAAACTCTGGGGAGCTTTCCCTTACTTGAATAATTGTTTTATGCCCCAATCCTGTTATATTAGCTAAGCATGTGTGATTATACAAAGCCTGAAATATTTGTAGGATCAGGCCTTCTAGAATTCAGGATGCTGAATCTGAATAGTCAAAAGAGACCTGAAAAATTAAGTTGAAACTTTCTCTATGGAACACTAAATAAAAAAAGTCATCACTGAATTATCTGAAAAACAATGGACCCAGTGGCACAACTGATACTTAAAATTCCATTTGTCATCAAACTCATAGGTGGTGTTGCAACCTGGAGTTTCAAACCGCAGCAACCACGTAGACACAACAACAAAAACAAAGTGTCAAATTTCAAGATCTGAATTGTTCTAGATATTTTGGATCAAACTTTTCAAAAAGATCTAATTTAAAAGACTTCCAAGAAAATCTAAGAGAATATCAATACCTCCACAAGATACATGGCTAGAGAAACAGAAAGTATCTCCTCTCAGATGGTTGGAAATTACTCATACTTCAGCATACTCTCATAGACAACACCCCTATCAACATTGTTCTGAATGCCAGGAAAGCAAAATTTCCAGACAGTAAAATAATCAGAAGTGCCTTTAAATAGAAAGCAAAACAAAATTATATTTTCCCTGTTTCATCTACAGAAAATAAAAAACACTTAACACTTCTAATGTATTACTGCTTTCTGTAACAACAGTAATTAAAAGTAATCTGAAAAACTGCTGTCAGAGCAGTATTCAAATCACCAGGGTGGGTCTTCAGGAAAAGCAATGATAGTTCTGTACTCCCGGAAAGTTGCTGACTTTTTCTCCTGTAGATGCTTTTGTCATCTGAACTAATTCTAAATATCCGAAAAACAGTATTATCCTTTCAAAAACCCCAAGGAAGACCAATCATGGTCCATGAGAGTAACTCACTGCTTTGCAAGTAAAGGTGGGAGCTGAAAACAACACTCAGCACTGTTACATAAACATACCTTTTTTCCCCAGGAAGAGATGGCAGGAGTCCCGATACCAAAGCACAATATCAATTTTGAAGATCTTGTAGATGAAGAGAGTAAAAAATACTAAAAATACCAAGGAAACTCCTCCTCCAATTAAGTACCCTTGAATGTTTCGAGCTGCAGCAGCATAGAATAAGAAAGAAAACAAATAAAGTACAACTATAAACTAGGACTAGGAAAATACAAGGATTGTTCAAAATTGTTTATCCATTAAAATATTTTTGTTTTAAAAGGAGTGAAAGAATAGGACAAACTGTTTAATATATGCTTTCTGACACTACTGTTATCTGATAAGCCTACTTTTATCTTTCAGAAAAATACCTCAGCAATATGATAAATGAGGCTACTCTTCAGCTGAAACACCAAAATAAAATATTGACATATAACCCAGCACAGCAGCAGAATGAGAATTCCTGTACAAAAGTCTATCAGTTGGAAAGCAAGGAAGTCAAAGGTGGGGAGGTGATTTCCTGACCAGCTAATCTCCCCAGACCAACTAGCTTTCCATTGTCTCTGCCCCTTCAATGACCTGTCTGTGAACCTATTCATTTACTGTCCTTAAACAAACACCCTCCACAAACTGCATGTTTTAGTCAATGCATTAAAGAATTTCTGTAGTTAAATCCTACCCTGATAATCTTTATGAAGAAATTATAATAATGTAACAAGTTAGAGCTCATATTCACTTTCAGTCCCAAAATACCGAATGAGAGAAGATATATCAAAAGCACTATTTTCTTTCATTTTGCTAAGAATGTGACAAAAAAAATTCACAAAGAAAGGTACTGAGATGCACTGCCCATTTTGCATAACACTACATCACACAGCTTTAATTCTAAGTAGGGCATTGTAAAACTAACTGACAAGTCAATGATCATTTTGTCAAGAAGAGATCTCTTACCTGGGTATTCCAATTTGATGTACGCTGTAAATTGTTGAGAACCATATATGAAGTGGCAGAAGAACTTATGAGCATAGTCCTTTAATTTCACTTTTGAAATGTTAAATATTGTTCCAGATACAGCAAGTCCATGAGGCAATCCCTCTCTGTCATAAAAAAAGGTAAAAGGAAAACATCTGCACATAACTCAATATCTATGGTAAATATGAGACAGATTCATCTATCCACAAAGACATTAATTTTTTTTATCTCTATAAACCTAAGAAGCTAGTGAAACACAGTAAATAAACTTCTGTAACTAACAATCTCATGAACTGAAAACATACTGAGCTTAGTTGTTTCAGGTTTTTTTGGGTTGGGTTTGTTGGGTTTTTCCCCCAAGTTGAACAGAGTGCACCATTAGCAGCTTTGCAGGTGACACAAAACTCAGAGGGATGTCTGATACAACAGCCAGCGAAACCTTGACAGGATGGACAAATTAAAAAATATACTCATGAAGTTCTAAGCAAAATGCAAATCCTGCATATGAGAAGGAATAACCAGACCCCAGACATCCTGGACTGCATTAGGAAATACACTGCTAGCAGGTTAAGGGAAATGGTCCTTCAGTGAGGTTCAGCACTGGTGAGATCACACCTGGAGTAGTGGGGTCAGTTTTGGGGGCCTAGTACAAGAGATGGATGGATTTGCTGGAGCAAGTCATGTGCAGTGATGTGACAGATAAGGAACTGGAGCATCCATCACACAAGAGAGCCGGGACTGCTCAGCCTGGAGAAGAGAAGGCTCAGGGGCAGGGGAGGGATCTCATCGAAGTGTGTTAATACCTGATGGGAGGAAGGAGTGGAGAAGAGGGAGCCAGGTTCCTTTCAGTAGTGCCCACTGACCTGGACAAGAGCCTATGAACACAAACTGAATGACTTTCCCATCTGAAATTCCGCCTGAACACTTTTTTACTTCAGGGTAGTCAAACATTGGAACCTAAATGTCCTGCAACAAGAGTTTCTGCCTTGTGTTCTTGAGGATTAGCAGCTGTGTCTGTACTTTAAAAAGGACCATTTTCACAAATAAAAATAAGTTGGGTGACTTTTTATTTTGGAACAGTCTATCCTTCCCATATTAATGATAAAGGAAAGACTTTAATGTACTGTTGAAAAAAAAAAAAACACATAAGAAAAAATGCATAACTAAGCATTACAAAATAGTATTTCACAATAGTATTATAAAAATCTACATGTTTGCTTCATTCTATTTGTGTCAGACCTAGTATTTATAATGAAATGTTATTCATTTAAAACCAAGCAATAAGAACATACTTCTGTTTGATACAGACTTCAAATCAGCCTTTCAATGAGTAGTGGCTACTTTATAATGAATTCACTGTACATTACTGCGGATTACTTCACCTACTACAAATTCAATGTATAAGGATACTTACTCATAAAAGTGTTCCCTGTAGGTTTTATCAAAGATATCAACATCCTCATCATTAACTTGCCAGAATGGAATCAAGCCATTTATGCCACTTGATACATTACACTCCATAACTACATGAGAGCCTACAAAAAAACAAATGTAAACACAGAAACTGAAGATCTTGTAATAGGAGCAGAATCAAGTGATGAGGGAACAGCTGGGAAAAGGAGGGCTATAAAAGAAACCTACTTACCTTATGAAAAGCAAAGTCCTTAAAACTCATCCATTTGTAATTCAAATTTGGATGTCTACAATCTGGGTATAAATTCCACCCTAAATGTAGGTGTCCAAATATTCATATCTACATACAAGCTAGGTGTCTAAGGTAGTAACAGAGTTCATCTCTGCTGAAGTCTACACACATTGAAGTAGATACCTTAACTGAATGACTGCCCAGACTTCACTGAAAGATCTCCAGGCTCGAATCAGTTGCATGTATACCTATGGTGACATCTGAGATGCTCTCAAGCATCCAAGGTATCCATATGGAGTTGTCAGACAGGACTCCAGATCTTCAAGAAAACCACACTGCTAGAGTAGCCAGACACCCAAAACAGCACTCTTTGTGTAGGCAACTGAATTGAGCTCCTGTTGATACTGGCCTGAGTTAAGGATCTCGGATCATATGCACATACTCATGTGCAGACAACCTACATCTGGGAGATGAATCCCATTCTTAATGGCCATGCATATCTTTACTCCAAATCAGGATCTTTTGGCCAGCACTGTCCACTGGGATGGTTTCTGAATATTACCACACTTGACTTCACCTGTCACTCAGCTCCTTTGCCACCAAGAGTCCAGATCTTACAGAACATCTCAGTATTAAGCAAGCCAATTTGCAAAATGTATTTATTGCCAATGTACCTCAGCAAGCTCCATGTACAGGAAGGTAAGCAGCTTTCTTGGATTCCTTTCCTTCTGTATTTTACCCATGGAAGTAATGATTTGATAGGAGAAGGTGGGCTCTCTCAGCTGGCCTACGTAAAGATCTTAGTCTTTCATTTCCTAGAACCGCATCAGATCTAGATGCTTCCACCAAGGGATGGTCTCTAACAAAAGTATGGAATAAACCTTTAGCTCACATGGAAAGCAGTTACTTGAACAAGAGTTTGCACAGAAATCAGAGACACTCCGTGATCTCTTCCCTCATATTCTTCTACCACAACAATTAATATGTTGTTTAGTGCATTGCACAATTATTCAAAAAAAAACCCGCAAGCATTCCATGCCCACACATTCATGAATGTGCTGTTAAGTTTCGACACCACCTTCTGCCACTTCTCATTCAAAAACCATATAGCTATTTCCATACACATGTTCATGAAGCTGCTTAAAGATTCTGCCTCACAGCCAGACATGCAGTAGGATGTTTTATTTTTTCCCCCAGTACCCCACTGAAGGTACTGGACAGAGAATATTGAATATTGAATGGCAATGTGATTTTAAAACAAATAAAACCAAATCTCATCAAATTCCTTTAGGAAGTGCCCCCCCATGTGTCCCTGTAATAGGGAATCACTTGTAGATCTCAGTAGTCACAATAAACCCACTTTGTGGCTGGAGTCTCCTTTTAGTCTCACCTGTGGCTATTACCCTAATGTCTGTAAGGCAGTCAAGGTTTGCTCATCTTAGTTGGTCCAAAGCACCTAACAATACACCAACACAACTTTGAATTAATGCTGTGCCCAAGCCATAGCAAATATGGACCAAATTCTACAATAAGGTGGCTAAATAAGTTGTCCTATAACACAGTCTTAATGACTTAGGCTGAGAGTCACAGCCAGCCCCTGGACTAATAAATTGCCCAGAAAATGCTATCAAGGATTGAACAAAACCCTAACACTGCCTTCAATAAATTTAAGAGCCTGCAGATCAGACTCCTCCTGAGGGGAGGCTGCACCAGTAAGAACTTTCCTGAATTAAATGAGATAACTACCAGTCAAAACTGGGGATGAGATTTACACGATACTTTCATGGGCAGGGGATACAGTACAGAGAAGTCCGACTGTAACGTTACTTCATTTCTTCCATAGTTACAGTTACAAAGAAAAAGTCAAGTTTTCACATAAAAATTAGGGTTATGGGGAGGTAAAATAATTACTATGAAAGTCTCCCTGTTTTTTTCCAAAATCTGGTGAACAAATTTCCTTAATAGTGAAAGAACCGAAAGTTTTTCAGGCATGTATTTCTTGTAATGAAGACAGAGAAGATGTAATTACCAGAAAAGAAGGGGCTGCTGAGTGATTCCAGATTATTTCAACAGAATTAAATAACCATCTGAAGATCACAATTAAATAACCATCTGAAGATCACAGGACTGTAAGCTTTTAAAATAATACTTTTTGTATCAGATCCTGAATATTCTCACTGTTTAAAACAAAGCCTTCTGGACTTTGGAAGAACATAATTTATATTAAAGCACATTCACAATTCTAGTCAAAATCTACCCATCCTCACCAGAACCTGGCAACTTCAGAGTAAGTTATCTTTCACAAGCTATTGAGCCCAAAAAGAAAAGAAAAGAACAAAATAAAAAAAAAAACACTAAAACCCCAAAACCACCCCTAAACACATACACACAAAACCCATCAGTGCTATCCAATTTAATACCCTATCTACTGAAAGTTAGAATTTAGCACAGACAAAAATGTTTCACATGATACAAAAGAACCATGAAGCATTAATAGGAGAAAACATCACCTACTGCATACAATTTACAAGCTCAAAGTCAGAAAAAGCAGCAGCAACAGTAGATGTGTTACGTGAAATTCCATGAGGGTGATGCACATAAAAATAATCCACAATGCTCTGGCCTGACCTCCCATGTGGTGTCAATGGGACAAATGCAACCTTTGCTCAGAGCTTCTCTAATGATCTAATTCCTCAAAAGATTACAAAACAGTTTCCTGTACTAAGAAACTCTACTAAACAGCCAATCACGCTTCTCCAAAATCAGTTAATGGCCTTTTAAATCAAATTAAATTTTTTTGTTTGAAACCACCCCCTTTGGTACAAAATTAGTTTTAAAAAATACAGTCTAAACAGCTCCAATCTCATTCTTCTGGACTTTGTCAGATATGTGGTGCACTTTAAACACATGTAACTTTGCTTGGGTAAAGACTGGAATAAAATATGCTTCACCCAGAGAATTACAGAACAATTGAGGTTGAAAGAGAGGTCTTCAGTCCAATTTCCTGCTCAAAGTATGGCCTGATTCTGAAGTCAGATCAGGCTGCTGAGAGACTTACTCAGTCAGATTCTAAAACCTCTAAAGACAGACATCACAACTTTTCTGGGCAGCCTGCTGCACTGCTCAGCTGTCCTCTCTGTTGAAGAAGTTATTCTTTATACCCAGAATCTCTTATTTAAGAAATTTCCAAGATAAACAGTACCTGGGATATGTATCAACTAGCAGCTCACTGTTTCACAAAACATCAGTATCCAAAATCTGTATTGCCCTAAAACAAGGAACAAAATCCAGGTTGTGGCGAGGGAAGGGAGACAGGAAACACAGAGGAAGAGAAAGAGCTACTGAACACGTCAACTGCTAACTATGCTAACATGCTACATGTACATAAACCATATTTCCACAGATACTGAGGATACATCAGGACACAAACACAGAGAAATGGTAAAAAAGGACAGATGGAAATAACAGAAAATAAATAAATGCATCCTGTACAACACTGCTGGTCAAGAGACTCCAATCTTAGGCACAGTTACTTCCCCCCACAAATTATTTGTGGGAATCACATTCTATTATCTATCCTCTGTCTTCCAGATATTCTCCATTCACATACTTATTTTCCAGTCTTGCTGAAGTCTGTGGAACTGTTCACACATCTTTTCAAAAAGGCCAGGAGCTTATTTTTTTCATTAAAGTTAATGATCTCTTAAATAGTCACTACTTACCAAGTTCTACTTCAATTGTATTGTTCCTTGGATAAATAAACTCTGGTTGCATCTGCAGTGGTTTTTCTAACCAAAGAAAAATAAAACGTTCAGGCACAAAAAGATCCACAACTTAGTTCAAGTGACAATACTTTTGGTTTTACAGTGGGTTTGGATTTATTGTTTGGTATTATTGTAGAGCCATACTTACTACAAGTTTCAAATTTACAACAGAAATGTCTCATAAGATATTTTCTCTACTCTCTCCAACTTATTCTATTTTAGCTTCCAAGTTAACAAAAAAAAAAAATTTAAAATGCTTTTAAAAAATCTCAAATTTACTGGCAGCAGACATGAAAGCAGCACAAAACCAACAACCAAGACAAAACCAAAAAACTCAGTTAACTTTTCCAGAGACTGATAAGGAAGAAAAAAAGGGTTGTATCAATGACCACCTAGACAAAATTAATATTTCTTTAACTAAAAGTTTAAACAAGCATGTACTTAAATTGGGCTAGAATTGTGTCATTCTGCACAATGTATAGATTGGTTGCCAACAACCCACTGTTCTTACATCACCTATATAAAGTCAGAATTTTGGTTTAACCTAAAAAGATGGACCTGCTGTCTCCAGACAACTATTCTGACAGGACTATCATCATTTTACTAGTCAGGTCACCAGCAACATGGCCCACAAAGACATAATCACAATAGCCAGTGCAATAAATTACACTACTGCCAGAGTGAGACAGCAGAAAAGCACAACCAAGTGCCAACACTAAGCCAATCCATTCCAGAGGAAGATTTATTAACTTTTTTTGTCATTTATACAGCTTATCACATCGCCTTTCCCATCAACAGAGAAGCAAGTTTACCAACAGGGCTTCAAGCAGATAATTTGCTGTGATAGTCTCAGAAAAAAATCTTCTATTTTTAAGTTTATTTACTTTTGGTGCACTATTTGTTTTGGCAAAAGCAATACCTCCACCCCAGGAACCACTGTTTTCTTCTCATTCTCATTCCTAACCCTGCATTACTCATTTCCCCATGACAATTCTTCCTCAAAAGCAATGCTCAAGGGTTGCAACATGCCACATTGCCTTTCAGTTTTATGTTCAGGAATAAATTAAAGAAGACTTACAACTCTAATTTCACAGAGCTGAAAAGTAACATGCCAAATATCTTATGCCTGCATACATATGTTTACAGCAGAGCCAAAAAGAGAATAACCTCAGGCACTCACCTTTAACCTCTAGACTTATGGTTCTTGAAACATTAAATTGTTTCCCCATATATGTGTACACCATACGGCACGTGTAGTTTCCTCTGTCTTGCACAGTTACATTACGAATCAAAACAGCATTTTCACCCTCTGCCAAAAGAAGCCGCTTGTCTTCAAGAAATCCAGGTTTACACTCCTAAACACACCAAAGGTACCAGTGACTTAAAGGGAACTAAAAAAATCTGACAAACCTGTTACTGTACTCTACTGATGATTAGAATATTTGACAAACACTGACTTCCTTGAAAGCCATGATGTGGATTCTTTTCTAAGCATTACTACAGTCTAACAAAGTCTGATAACATCTTGCTCCATTTGCACTTTTAAAAAAAATAACTGCAGCCAACCCTTGAAGTTTTCAAACACTCTGCTTTAGTTCACAGCCTACATTAACAGCTTGACAGTTTTCTATCTCAGGTGTAGTAGAAGTTATTACACATGCAGCAGAGTTTATGAGAACACATGCCTCCACCCCTACTCCTCTGTGATGACAGAGCTGCTGTAGCAGTGCCTCGTGCTGTTTGGGTGTATCCCCATTTCTGTGGTAATGCAAATTCTGAGAAAAAACTTCCTTCTCTTCCTTGACCTAAAAGCAGTGGAGAATCTCTTCACCTCAAAAGATATATAGGTGCTGCACCAAGGCTATTTAACGTGTATAGGCCCATGTAGCTGCTTTAATACCAGCATCAGAATTAGGAGTTGAACTGTTTAGATTTTTACCTTAAAACAGATAAAATACATGTTTTCAAGCTTGCACAGGCTACAGAGCATTTTCACAGAACCAAAGTAAGAAGCATAAGAATACCACACCATAGTTAACAATGCCTAATATTCTGAGAAACTGAGATAATTATGCAAAGCCTTCTATTTACAGAAACATACAAGTTTTAAAACTTATTATCTACATAAAATAATCAAAGGACAAATCAGAATTTCACAATTCTTATTCACACTCATGCTGTACTCAAACTGTAGAGAAAACACACCTTCCCTTCCAAAAGCTTTGTTCTGTTCCTGGGTCACATCTCACAGCAACCCTTTTAGAAATATACAATGTCATGGAGGCCTTGGCATTGTGCTAGGGTCAAACCATGACAGACATTTTAAATAATACATTTTGTATCTTGAATATATGAAATACGTATGCTCAATACCTTATACCAATGTACTTCAGGCTGATTATTGTCTTCATTTTTAAATTGTTCTAGATCAGGACATATAATCTTTCCAGTATTCGTGCTCATCACTTTTTGTTCAAACTTCATTCTTCCATTAAAGCACAATCCATTATCGTTTTTAAAAACCGTTAAGTTTATAGTTTTTTTGTTAGAGTGGTTAAGGCTCCTGTAATTAGAACAGCAGACAAGTCAGGTAATTAACAGTGCATTATTTCCAGCAAGTCAGGGAGAGAGACTTCAGCATCTCCACCACCCTTGCCTCTACAACACCCCTGCTGCATTCCCTTAGTTTGTAAACAACATCCTCAACCTCTCAGCCCCTGTTCCAGGTGAAGGGACAGGAATAAGCTCTGAGTTTGTGTTGTGAGCAGAAATGGAATTTGCTCTGGACACATGAGAGGGGACATCGGAACTTCTCAGAGCTGCACTTAAGTGTCTGATGCACAAAATGTTGCTTACAGTTAATACAACTGAACTTTAGCAAGTTTTTTGTTCTGCTGATATGAGGATGTGAGGTGCCCACAGGAGTACACCTCATACCTAAAGTAACTAAAACCATAGCAGGAAAGGCTAAATTAAAATTACAAAGCTGGGTAGCTTTGAAAGGATTACATGTCTTCTGACTTCCAATTTTGGCTTCCTGGTAAACTCCAGTGAAGGAATGTGCCTGCGACATTGGAAGTTTTCACTGATCATTCACAACGCAAACCTCTCCAGCACAACTCTATGCACACCAGTACACACAACTACACATTAGTAAATCAAATTTAGGGCCGCCTGAAAAGTCTCATTCTATTGCCAGTGTGTTGTGGCAACACCACAAGGAAAGGAACACTTTATGTATGTCTTCCCAAACTTAATTTCCTGTTCAGCACACAGTGAATTTCAACCATTGTAAAAAAGATTTGATGTCCTAAGTAGTGAAGTCCAGTGCTTGGCTAGATTGATCTAGCCAGAGCTTTAAAGTACTAAAAAAGGTACATATCAATACTTATCAAGGAATCTATTCCTTTTTAGTTTTCTGTGCACTCAGATCATTTGAGTAGTAGTAGAAAAACATTATTTTCAGTCTCTAAAGCTGTCTAGCACACTGCTTTGCTCTTTTGATGTATTCTCATTTTGACCAGTAATGGCAATATTTTAAAGTAAATCAGAAAAACTGTTTTCAGCCTTTTAACCTGTGGATTTCTAGTGAGACCTCCAAAAAGTTGCTAAGCTCTCCAGGAAGTTTGTGTGGTGATAAAATGCACTGTTTGATCCTCTTAGAACTTTCTTACATTTAGCCTTGTCCTACAAAGAAACCAGTGCTCTTCTGATCTGTCAGTATCAAACAGCAATTTGAACACAGGAAAACCCAAAGAGGTTAAGGCATTTTCCTGTGACCTTACACTTCATCCAAAACAAGCAAAGCAACTAACCACCCCCACAGATCATTTTTAGTAATGTCATACTTTAAGATAAAGAGAGTCTTCTGTATGAACCACTTTTGTAGTACTAAATGCATGGAATAGCAGAGAAACACAGGCATCATGCAGAAACAAAAGGCATGGTGAAAACAGCGCTTTCAACTGATCTAAGCATTTTACCTAAAACAAGAAGTTTTGTACACTCAAGTTTCACAAATTAATTATCACACTTGCAAGCACTAGCAATCAACTTGTTTCCTTCTTTACCTTACATTGCATTCATAAAGTCCAGAATCTTCCAGCACAGCAGGAATAAACCAAAGCAAGCCCTCTCGCTGGTGGATCCTGGCATCTCTCTCTGTGGTCACTGCTGCAGCACTACCATTTTTATACCATGTCAAATTGTATTCAGAGTGAAGTGCTGGCAATGTAATTATTGGGCAAGTAATAGCTATAGGCTCTCCAACAAGCACAAAGTAATCACAAATAACACACCCTTCTGTTAAAAAAAAAAAAAAAGAAAAAATGAAAAATTATCAATGTTTTTAATTTCTATACTTTTATGTTTAAGAAGTATTAATACCCATTCCAAGTTATACAGAATTAGAAAACCTTTCTGTTGCAACTTAATATTAAAACATCACAAGGCTATTATTTTGTTTGTTACCACCTTCTGGTTGTGAACATGATCACCTATTTTACAAGCTTAAGGCCCAACTTCCCTCTGTTAGGGTAACAAGCAACAAGCACATGCAAGCCAAACAGCCTCATTGCAAACCAGGGTAAAAGAAGATCCGTGGGATTCATAAGGCAACTCCAAGCTTCCCAACTTACGTGTCATGTTCTTGTTATTTAACCACACTAGTATTTTTTCACAATTGCCAGATTCTTAAAGTAAATACTATCTATGTAAAGCACAGTGCAAACAGCAGCAGCTCCTGACAATGTTCTGCTACTAGGACTGTGGAGCCAAAAACAAATCAGGGAAAAAAAACTTGGAAAGAAAAAGTATTTAGATTAAGAAGTCTTGACTATAATGCATTATTTCCTTCCTACATTTGCGCCTTTAACCAAAAGGCCCATTATTCAGAACATCACAGAAAAGGCCAATGTAAACATAGTTTTTATAACAATGCCTGTGTAACAAGTTGACAGGACAAATCATGCAGCCTTGGAAGCATTTCTTTCAACATCAGCCAAAAAAAAATCAGAGAAAAAAGGACAGAGACTGCAAAAAGCTATCAAGAGCCCAAATATGCAAACAAAAACTTACTGGAGAATACTACTGTAGCACAAACAGAGCTGACCATTTGGCTATAAAGCAGACTGTAAAACTTTCAAGCTTCTGCATACATTTGTCCAGAGAATCTGTGGATGTCCCATCCCTGGAAATGTTCAAGGCCAGGCTGAATGGGACTTTGAGCAACCTGGTCTATTGAGAGGTGTCCCTGCTCATGGCAGCGGGGCTGGATCAGTGACTGATTATCTTTAAGGACCCTTCCATTCCAAAGCATTCTGTGATTTTATGTCCAACACTGAATTTTTATTTGAAACTGCAAAACATCTGGTTGAACTGATTTTACAAATCTTGCCGAATGGCTGTACAAATACAAAGTTAACATATTCAATTTCAAAATAAATAAAATCTTCACTAATCTTTCTAATATCACTGCCTTCCCATTTAAAGACTTCCAAGTAAGTCTCCATATAGTTCAATCTAATTCAAGACACATTAGTATTTGACTGCTTATGGCAAGAGTAGCAAGACAAGCATAATTAACTTATGTAGTTCTAAACTTTACTGAAATACTACACCTATTATTAAAAATATTACTAATTTAATTGTAAAAAAACCTCAGCCTTACTGCTTTCAGGATTAGACATACAGAATGTCTCATGAAAAGGGAACTCTATAGGTAACCTTAAGTCAGAAAAGCCAATCACTTTGGGATTTTTTCACAAGAAACATGGAGAGGCTAATCAAAGCCTCAGAGCCCTAAATTTATGTGCCTAGATTAAAAAAAAAAAATCTCCATTTGTCCATGACATCCCCAGTAAAATTTGAACCCAGCAGAGGCATTCAGCTATTGTCAGTATGCTAAAAGCAAAAGCAAACCCCAAACTCACTACTTGTTCTCAGTAACGCCTACTAAATGCACACAACTCATCTCATGCAGATTTTCTTTTGTAAATAGTAATTTCAACAAAGTATGTAACCTACCAGCACTGAAGAGAGGTATCAGTACAATGAGATGACCAATGTACAAAAATACAGATGTCATATTTTGCTGTAAACCAGAAGTTTTTTCCATTGGTGTGGTAAGACTGTTCAAGCTGCACTGCCCTCTGCACCCTGCATTACTCCTTAAGAAAAAAAAAATAATCAGAAGAAGCATTAGTCATCTTGGGGAGGGAAAACATGGATTTGGTAATTTAGTCCCAGTCATTGAAGATTTCAACTACAGCAGCTCTTGGCCTTCATAAACAGCTGTTCAGTTTTCAGCTTTGTACTAGAACTTTTCCTGGAACTAGAACTATCCCAAAGGAATAACTCTTGCATAAGTGTAATATTCTTTTACCAGCATAGTTAAACAAACAAAAATAAATACCCCAAAACCCTCAAGCAAAGACAAATTATGCTAGCATAGCGATTTAAGCCATACTGCCTAATTTAAAAACCAAGCTTGATTAAGCTACTCTTCTTTCCAAATGCTTACAAGAGTCACAATCACACAAGGTTTCCGTCTTTGAACTGTTCTTATACAGCTGAGGCAGCTTTTAAGAGCAGTAACTTGCATTTCTTTGCAGAAGGACAAGCATACTGTAACTCCATTATCATCTGCCACTTAAAATTGGCATCTAAAGTGAAATGTCTGTGGAAACCACAGACATTTTTTTGCATCTGACACTTGCTGCAATCAGATGCAAAAAAAAAGTGTCCAAGAACTGCGGTTTCAATTCACACCTCAGGTCTTTTTTTCAGTTTTCTCCAATAAAGACATGACTGAATGCACACCCACTGCCCTCATAGCCCACAAGTGGCTTCTATGAAACTCTAAACCTTAACCAAGTCCTGCTTCCCTCTCAGATGCACCAACATTTCTTTGGTGAGGTGTAATCAGAGATCTCCCCAAGCTTTCTACTGTCAAACAGGGGGCAAACAAATCCTTCCCCTTCTGGCAGTCATGGTAGCCTAAGATCTGCACATTCAGGGGCCTTGCCTTTCCTCAGCTTTTGATTGTTTTGCATGCTGCTGCCTCTCACTCTAAAGCAAGCTGGTTTCACATGTAGCAGTCCATTGCAAAACATTTATTGCATAGGTCCTAGTTAATATTTGCCTTCTACCCAGCTACAAATGGCAGGAAGCAGATAAGTTATTCCATGAAAAAGTAAGCCATGACTTACTTTTATATCCAATGTAATTCACTTCAGTTGCAAATAAGCCACAGCAGTTTCTTCTTTTGAAGCATTTCATACGCAGAAGTGCTGGGGTATTAGTGAGGGTCACACAGTGCAGTGCTCAATAATTTAACATAACAGCCTCCAGGTAAATAGCTCTTTTGGACAGTTTATCTGGCAAAACCCTCATACCACAGTCCTTATTTAGTTCCCCTGTATGTGCTTTTCCTGTAACTTGCCAATGAGCAGGTCATCATTTTTGGAGTTTCAGTTTACCTGCAAAAAGCAGCGAAAGGGAAAAAACATTTTACAAAACATATCATTTGGACAGCAGCATACACATACAAAGCTAATTCTTCTACATACATCCTAAATGTAACAGCAAGAGCATGCCCCTGTACATTAAAGCGATGACTTAAAAAAAAAAGATGAAAAAAAAAAATTTATGACAAAAAAAAAAAAAGTGATGACAAAACTTGCAGTAGAGACTGACCAAGAATTCTAGCAAGTATCTTCTGGAAAAGAAGTTTCTGTCAAAAACAACACCATGTTACAAATCTGTCAAGCAACTTTATAAGACAGGTTCAACAACTAAAAGGAAACAAATACTTAAATTTAGGGCAAAGATGATAATTAGCATTATAATAAGGGTATTCTGACTTTGACACAATGACCACAAACTTTAGTCCTTGTGTCTCCTTTCCAGACAATCTTGCATACTGCAAAACTACAGAAAAGTTGTATCTTTAAGACAAACCCATTATCCAGGATATTCTGGTGAAGATACATCCAAACGCCATTAAAGAGTATTAACAAAGCCTGCAATAGTTAGGTCTTTGCAAGCTAAATTCCAGTTCAACTTTGAGACAGTATTAACTGTTCTAAATCTGAACTTGAAGAAAGTGTACTTCAAGTTCAGGTAACTGCCCCAGCTTTTACCAAAGAAAAACAGGAAAGAAACAAAAACAGAATCTGTAGGGGTACATGACTGGCCATCACTGGTTGACTCTAATAGTGAAGTGCTACCTATTCATTCTATTCCACATCAAACTGGAGACAATGAGTTTATCCAAAACCCAGAGAAAAGGGCAACCTCATCAATATTCAAATAAATTGAAAACAGTACCTTCTTTCAGTATGAAGTTGAAGGAGTTAATTTCACAGTCCATACTTTGAATACTTTTCTATGTCATCTTAACTCCTGATACCTGTCAATATGAAATAATAAGAATTTTAATGTGACACATTTTTTATTTAAATCCAAATTCAGTTATTAAGTTTCCAGTATAGTTCTTAATATACTGTTAGGAGGCATTTAAAAGAACCTGAATAGCTCATACAGACAAAATTATATTTCTCAAAAACAGTGATGTAAAGTATTAAAAAAATAATGTCTTAATCTCAGGAGGAGAGAGGAAACCAATAATACCAAAAAATAAGTAACAGGCGTCTCATTTCTCATAAAATATGTGAATTAAAATATCTGAATTAAGGATTCTGCATTCTAAAATACTTTTGTGCAGCTTTTGTGCAAGACCTTTTAGCCTGTTTTTTAAGGATCTAAACACATACAAATGTCAAATAAGTGCATCTCTGAAGAAGAAAAACAAAACACATCCAGCAGCTTGCTCGAGTCCCTAAAGAAAACACCAAAAACCTAAGAGCTGCTGCTGGAAGCACACCAGAGCCTGATTCAGCTCAGTAACTTTGGATGGATCTCTCCTAGCAAGCTGTGGCTCCCCAGGCTGCTGCCAAGCACCATCAAGGCTGAGACCAGCACAGGTCCGGGACTGTCAGAGCAGCAGCTCAGTCCTGGGTTGGACACACGCATCTCTTTCACCCAAAATCTTGCTCTTGTCACACAAGCAGTTAATAAAGAGCCCCCGTCTGATCATCGTTATGCAATAAATAAATACAGAAATAGTTTTTGTAGTGTTTTACCAGGTCAAGAAGATTTACGGCAAACATTATCCCGCTTCCTGTTACAAGTACTTTAAAAAATGTGGCAGCGTTAGCACTCCTACAGCCTTCATTTGTCCATCGTATTTCCTACCTGAGCTTGTACAATGTGACACACAACGAGGAAGCAGACACAAAAGCAAATAAAAAATTACTTCCACGGAAGCTATTTGGGGCCAGAAAAGCACAGAAACCAGCAGTCACAAAGATTGGGAGACTGTGCCAGCACACCCCGCAGAAACACACGCGGCCTCAGAACAGCTGAAAGCAGCAAACCCAGGGGTCGGTGTTGGTTTTCTGGAAGCCGCCAGCACTGCACCTCACCTGGCCAAGGCACCCCGATGGCCCCGGGGGACCGGCCCGGGGGAGCCCCAGCCCAGGACGGCAAACGGGCCCCGGCGCGGAGGAGACACGCGGGAAGGAAAAGCCCAGCCGAGCGCAGCCTGCACCCCTCAGCCCACCCAGCCTCCCTCCCCTCTCCTCCCCGCCGCGCAGGCGGTACTGGAAGCCGAGCCGAGCCGAGCCGAGCCCAGCCCAGCCCAGCCCGGCCCGGCACGGCCCAGGGACTGAACGAAGCACTGTCCCCACAGCGCCCACCGCCCTTCCTCACCTCCCTACGCTCTCCGCCGGCTGCCCCTGCCCGCTCCACTAGCGGGGCGGGCGGGCAGCGCTCCCCACCTCGCCCGGGAGCCACAGCCACCGCCCCCGGACCGCCCCGGACCGCCCTGGACCGCCCCTGGACCTCCCCCGGACAGGGCCGGGACCGCCCCCGGGCCGGCCCGGCCAGGCTTGGCGGAAAGGGCCCGGGACGGTGGCCGGCAGCTGGGAGCCGGGCAGCCCCGCCGAGCCCTGCCGAGTCCCGAGGGCATGCAGGACCTGGCACAGGGAGAGCTGGTCCTCACGGTGGCCTCCTGTACGGCCTCCTGCGAGGCATCTCCCCGCAGCTTGGCTAAGCCCGTGTTCTCGGGCATCAGCCCGCTCCCTTTGGCCGTCGCTCCTGGGTTTAGCTCCCCTTCAGGCTGTGATCCCCTGGGCTGACTGATGCCCATTCGGCAGCCTGGTGGAAGCGGAGACATTTCATGCATTGAAAGAAACAGATTGTACCCGTGCATCCCATTGCACCCAGGGCATGCCAGGCTTCATCATGCCTGCTCTGGAAAACTGTCACACAAGAGAAACCAGGCCCTGGCAATCCACCACCCCACTCATGAAGTGAGTCCAGGCACTGTCACCCCTGTCTGCTATCCACCTGAACAGGCAATGTGAGTGTCTGCTGCCACCTGAGTTGCTCACCCTCTCTTTTTAGAGCAGAGCTCTATTTGCTCTTCACCATATAACCTGAACTTGGAAACAGATATCTTCAAGATTCCTTCCAAGCCAAACTATTCTTTGATCCTATGATTCTAAGTGTTTACCTTTTTTTCTGGTTTGATCAGCTATCCCTTCCACTGTGCCAGAATATCACTTTTTTGGTTCAAACAATAGTTTCTTCCTTCAGGTTTGTGTGGAAACTCCATACAGTTCTCCCTGTTTAGTCTGGTGGTAAAGCTAAAGTTCTCCAAACAGAAATTGAATTTTCCAGGGTGAGGTTGACCTGGAATTGTTTCCTTGTCCATAGTTTCCAGAACCTTTTTCCCCTGTGCTTGCCTTCATCTCCTTCATTTTGGTTCCCATAAGCTTACTTTTATTCGCTCCTCAAAGTGATGACAAAAGTCCTACCTGACAAAGTCCTACATTACTGCAGGGTATTCAGTGATTGTTTATCCCCATATCTGCTTTTGTTCAAGACCTACATTCATTAACTTTATTTACATTCTAGAGGAGGTAAGCATACATTTTAATAGGAATAATAAAAATATAATGTAACAAGAAGCTTCAAGTCAAGGTTTGAACAATTTCCCAATGAGTGTGAAAGGACTATCAAGTTGATTATGAGTTTGAAAAAATGTGGAAAGGCATGTTTTAACTTCTTAAATGGTAGATAAGAGCTGTGATCCAAACTCACAGAACCATTGCCCTTTTCCAAGTGGGAAGCTTGGACTTTTTTGTAGTAGAAGGGTTAGTTTTCTTCTGTCTTGGTTTCAACACTAATTTGAGGAAATTAAGGGTTCTCATACTGCTTCTTCCATGTTTTCAGTATCAGGATGAAAGGCTGGCTTGAGCAATGGAGCTCTCAGGGAGGAAAGCTGTGAAATGTTTACCAGCTTATCTGATAATATAAATGGGGAGAAAATCCTTTATGATCTAAAGGAGTAAACTTCTATTCCTGTTACTGTGTGTTTGTAAGCCTTTGCACACTCTATTTTAGCTGCACAAAATACTTTTTAATCTGCTTTTACCTTCACTGGTTTTGAGTCAAGTTTGATGTTAAGGTGACTGGCTCTGTTGGGAAAACTTCACAGGTCATAGAAATTTAAAAACAAAGATTTTTCTGAGTGTTTATCTGCCCAATATATTTCTTCACAATATCTAACTAGAGGATAACAGCAATGCTTCAAATTAAGCTGCACAAAGTTTGAAAGTTGGTGAGCGGGGGGAGTCAGAAAAAGAAGTCTCCCAGTAGCCGGCAATCATCAGGAAAGCTCTCCATCATGTAGCAAGAGAATAGAGAACATGCCAGAAACCCATCAGTCTCAAAGTGTAACAACTTATATAGTGGGTGTCTGGAATATTTGATAAATACTAGATAAAATGGTTATTTGTTGAATGTGGCACACATCACTATATCCATATTCTGATATGTGTCATGACCACACTTTTAAAGTAACTCCCAAAGTAACTCCTCTGGCACTCATTTTAGAGAAACTAATCACTGTGAACTGAAAGTACACTTCTGAAAGAACGTAACAATCAGTACTGCCAAATTGTGATTCAGGAGCAAAGTATGCATTTTTCACAGAGCAGAGGATCTTTCCTAGACTTTTTTAAGAATGATGTGAAAATGAATCAATCATGAAACATTAGTAAGATTCCAGTCAGAAAACAGTAATTTTGCAAATCTGCTCTTCTTCCACTGTAGAGCTGTTTTGCTCAGTAGTTTTACAACCCAACCTGTTACCTCAATTGCTCCGTCAGTTGTCTGAGTGTACTGTGTACTGAACATGTGTGCATGTTCACATATAATTGGGAAAGAACCATGTCATTGCATCCAGCTGCAGGCGTCTGAGGTCTCAGACCTCTGGACCAATGCCTGTGCTTCTATCAAGACTTTATTGCTGAGAAATCAGTCAGCACCAAGAGACCAGACAGAGGTTTGTGTCATTCAATATTCAGGAGAAACTGTCCAGGGTGAGCTTCAGAACAACCCAGTAAGATGTTCCAGCTGGCCCTGAAAGGTGCAGCTCCTCTCTCAACACATCAATCACTGATGTTGTAAGTAGTGACTGTGTCACAGGACTTAATTCAAGGACTGCTGGGTAATTCCACCAAAGTTCTCCATGGGGCTCTTTTGACTTCTATTTTAATATAGGTTAATGTGGAAAGCAAGCAAGAAACACAAATTTATGTCAGAAGGACTACTTATATTAGATAGACTATTAAATCTTGCTACAACTTGCTGCATCACCAAAAGCTACAAATCATTGGAAACACAAACCAGTTCTATGTCTCCTACAGTCTGAACACACATACTTTACCACAACAACAGAAGTCGTGGCCACCAAGATCCTCATTCCAGAAAATCTTAAATCTGGGGGTGGTTGATTTGCTTATTATCAAAGTTTAAAGTCCAAATCAAAGCTGGCTACATATCCCAGTAAATTCCATCCATTAATGCCCCTTTGTACAAAGCTCTCTCTTCTTAAAGAGGACAAGGTAGCAACAGAAGCATAAGAAGAGACACTCGTAACAGTGCTTTTAGCATTACTCCTGCAAAGGCACATCATACCTATTTTTTGGACACATGGCAGTAACCTAAAACAAATTCTTATGTATTGAGATTTGTTTGTTTAGCACTTCCACACGAAAGAGAAAGTTCATATTTGATCAGGTGCATCCATCTGCACTTACAGCAAATTCATACTGGATAGAGCAATAGATCTCAAATTGACATTTTAAGTGAAAAGCATGAATACACCAGTTCTCTCAAGAGACAGCTTTTGCAATTAGAATCTGGTTTAAAATTAAAAAAAAAAAATTGAGGCTTAATTTTTCTTTTTTAAAAAAGCTAGAAAATTTTCTACCAGTTCCACATCATAATCACTTCTACACATCTTTGCAAGTGCAACTGCTGCTTAAGCAGTTGCAGAGAAGATCTTGACAATTATGTAACTGTCACTGCCACACCTAAGCAGGAATGCATGCTAGGAGCTCCTTTGTCCTCCTGTGCCACTCAAGGTCACTGTGGATTTCTTTGCAGAATGCTTCTCTGTGACTCTTTTCCATGACTTCTGAGAAAATTGTGGGGAAGTTTTTGGTTTTGCCTTCAACACACAGAAGCTCTACAGCTTTGTTCATTTCCACTGTGACTAAATAGGCCCAAAGTTTTACCACATTACTGACTCAGTAAATCAGCTATCCTTGTATTACTAACATTACCTGAATAGTTCTGGTTTGAGCCAAAGCTGTTCTCAAGGCAGATCCTGGAATGGCTTCAAGATTCTCCTTAAAATTTCCTTGAGGTGGAGACAGTTTTTTGGCACTAACATAACTCATCAGAGCCAAACCAAGTAATGCCTTCACTAGCCAGTAGTTGAGTCATTGAAATGAAAATCAAGTTTCACAACTTCGTATCTCTGCCCAACACATCCACCTCAAGATCTTATCCTGCTTTGTGGGTTAGAGCTCTTGGAGTCAGCAGAAGTGCAACTAAACAGGCTATAATTAATTTGCAGTGAGGTCTGTAAGACAAATGCTGGGGTTTATCCCTCATGTGTAAGTGTATATATACACACAGTGAGTTTAGAATGTCCTCATCTGTTAACAACCAAGTCTGTCTGTCTGCTGTTATCATGGAGCAGCTCTCCCACTTCTGCTTTCGCAATTTGCTCATTAGTTTGTACAATGTGTGCTCAGAAATTACTCTTAAATATTGTACAGTAAGGCCAATATGCAGAAAAGAAACCTAGAACTGTGGGCAAAGGACTTCAATATTTAGCCTTCTCACCCATCCGGAAACATACAGCACACAATAAACTCTGGACAAACTGTACAGTGGCTGCATGTCTCTCATCCGATTACCCAGTGTCTTGCTAGAGTACGACTAAAATTCATAGAATCATAGAATGGTTTGAATTGAAAGGGATCTTAAAGATCATGTAGTTCCAATATCAATACCATGGGCAGGGATGCTTTCCACTAGACCAGGTTCCCCATAACTCCATCCAGCCTGGCCTTGAACACTTCAAGGGATGGGACATCCTCAGCTTCCCTGGGCAACGATAAAGAATTTTTCCTAATATGTAATCTAAACCTACTTTCTTTCAGTTTGAATCCATTGCCCCTTGTCCTGTCATTACATGAACAAAAGCAACAAGTAAACTGGAGAAACAAAATGGCCCAAGGAAAGCCATACAAGACTGTTCATCTTTAAATTGTTAGAAGAGCACAGAAAGGACATCCACAATTAGAGCAGACCCTGAAATATGGTAGCTGAAACAGAAAGAATCTTTAAAAGCAGTAACTTGCAGTGGATTGAGCTTTGAAAAATAAAACTCTTATCTCAGCAGACGCTAGAGTGTGTTGGTGATTTCACTCTAGAAAGGGTTAGTTTCCTTAGAAGCATGTAGAAATTACTGTACTGCTGCTTTCTTCTACCTCAGAACTGTGTGAGACAAAGGAAACCCAATTCAGACCTACTTTTGCCTGAGCTTTCACATTCCTTTCAGCTGAAAAGCAAGAAAATCAAAGTAACAGCTGTTTGGAACATAATGCTTGTGATAAAATAATCCATTATCTGTAGCCATTGATTTTCCATGACTGGAGCATAAACCCTTTGCATCTGGAGAGTAATCTGCTGTCTTTCTAAGGCTGAGCATGAATCACTGTGCTAAGTGCTGCCTCAAAAGTTTCCAGCGACTGGGCATAATAGTTTGATTAATATTTTTAGGAAGTAAATTTTTTTGTCTGCTGGATACATATTTCACGGTCTTGTGCTGGCATTGCCACTGTGCTCTTGCAGATGCCTTGTTTTTCCTAAACTGTTGTAACAAATAAATAGCATGGCCAATGTTACTAATTTTTAATGGATTAGTCATCAGAAGCCGTGTGCACAAGCTAAATTGGGCTCTGAAGCTAAACTAATTGCAAGGAAGTCTTAGGAAAAGCCTAAGTACTTTGGAGTGCTGAGCACAGCTGGAACTACAACATGCTCATTCACTCAGCAATTAGTTATGCTTCCTAGTTTTTTATTTTTCTATTAATAACACCTATCCACTATTCCTTAGTACATGATCTTTAAGATCCTTTCCAACTCAAACCATTCCATGATTCTCTGACTATATGTTGTAAAGCTTAAAATACATTTCTTAGTACAGCAATTTGTCTTTGAAACCACTCTGTACGTAACCTACCATAAAACTAGGTTGCAAAATTAGGAGCCATGAACAAACTGGAAGGACAACAGAAAGAGTCTGATCAGAAATAAGTAGAAATTGGTGTGCAGTTATCTAATTAGCAGTACATGTGGAAGAAGATGAGCAAAATCAAATCACTTTAAACAGAAAACTGCTGTGGCTGTGTCATGACATAGCTTTTTCTCAGTGTCACAATATTAGGCCTAATTAAGATTGATCAGCCTTTAAAATGGAAATATTTAAAGCCTATGAGGCAGATTTTCGTTTCCATCCCTGCATTTAAACCAAAAAACCTTACCTATGGCATCCCTGTAATTCATTGTAAGACGCTGATCAGAAAAAAAACAGGTTTCTCAGTAGGCTTTTATTGATCAGCAGCATTCTCAACACATAACACTACCAGATGGTTTTGCTTCTTCCCTTTCCTTACATCTCCTTCAAACACTAACATTAGCTCAAACTTCATAACAGTAATTTGCAATTCCCTCATCTTACCCAAAAGAGACCAACTCCTTTCAGCACAACAGCTTCTCCTACATCCTATTCTTGTTCTACAGCCCTCAGAGGAAATAAAACAATCTCCAGCTTTCCTTTTGTCAAGAGTGCCCCCTACCACACTCTTATCCTAAGATCTTCCTTCTTCCAATTCCCTAGCTGCACATGTCAATTCCTCCTTATAACCTTCCTTTCAGGGCAAGCTCTTCAGACCTCTCAGCTCCCAGGTCTCTCAGACTTCCACAAAGCCTGACTTAAGCACTTAGAGTTCAACTCATCAGATGAACAAACTGTGGCCCGCAAGAATTGTGAGGAGCAGTTCCCTGCACTGCTCCTCTCTGTCTGCTTCAAAATTATCTCAGTCATAGAAATGTATCTGTACTCAATCTGTATGCTGGGAAAGATGAATCCAGCCCTCAGACATTCCTGAGCAGTCTATAGGATCTCCAAGGAATTCTATGGATTTATTTTAATCATTTGTTTTATGATAATGCATTTTATTGTGTCATGTTACAGAAGAGAAGGGAAACAATTTCCCTTGTGTGTTGCATTATGTTTTGAGATAGTAATTTCTTGTTGCTTCCAGAAGAACTTGTGAGAGTTTTTTGTTCTCCTAGGAAACTTTCCATTACCTGAAGACCTGGCAATTCTCCTCAGCCAAAGGAAAGCAAACAGTAATGTGGAATACAGGAGCAATTCATGAGTTGGTTTTCTGTGAGTGCAACCTTTAAAAATGAGTTGGCAAATGCTGGCAGTGGTGTTAAGCAATCCCAGCTCTCACTAATATTATGTTTTCTCCTTTAGAGCTGTTCACTATGTGTGTTTTCATTGCTATAAAACACAACTGGACCCCAGCTATAAACTGGCTTTTGAAGAGAAGAGGGGGACAAGAAAAATAAAAAATTAAAGAACAGTCAAACTCCAATACTGTTATTTTCAAGAGGCTCAGGAGCTTTTCTGCTCACTTTCATTAAAATTTCTTCATTTTTCCTCTTGGCAGTCACTCAGGGAATATGCTATGGGAGTAAAGAACCTTATGTGTATGCTTTTGTCCAGCTAGTTAAGTTTTTTCCTGTGATCCTTAATTAATTGTGTTAGCAACTGACTTGTGATATGAAAGTTACAGTAAAATACTGGTGCTCTGTTTATGGAGCTATTTGGCATGGATAATATTTGCCTGGATTTTGGTAATCAAAGTTAGGTCTCCACTGATAGTAAATACAGCTGCAGATGGCACACTAAGCTGCTACATTCCAAAATACACGAAGTTCATTTTAAAATTCTTTGAATTTAATGTTTTTCTTCTCTGGGTTTCCATGTACACTTTTTGTCCTCTATCTTTTCTCTAGATTTGGGGGAGATGGGCATTGCAGCAATTCCTGCCTGTGGAGGTTACCTGACTCATGGGTGTGTAAAGATGGTGACTGTGGCATTCTCAGGATATGGCAGTAATCAAGGACACAGAATTCAGGAGTTCTGTGAATTTCTTTGTTACAAATTACAACAAAACTTTTACTAATAGTAGTAAAACCAAATATAAATATATGCTAGAAGTCACTACAAAATTGCTATGAAAACAAGTATATATATTACAAGAGTAAAGCAAATATAGTTATATTAGAAGCTATTGTAGAATTCCAATGAGTGAAACAAGTACATAGTCACAACTTTTACCTGTGTGCATGCCTGTAAATATATTATGCAAGGTGCTACCAGTATGACAGTCACCCAACGACTCTGAAGAGTGGGTCTAGTTGACAATAAAGAAGTTTTATTTCAAAGATATCCATGTGCATCCCCAGTCTAGGAAATCACATGCAGAAATAAATCTTGCAGAGAAGTTAATTTTGGGTAGGCAGCAAGTTACTTTTTATACCTTTATGGCATAAGTATCTGTGTGTAGCACATCAGTTCCTATAATAGCTGTTACTGACTCCTGTTTTCCTGGAAGGTCAGTTTTTGTCCTGCACCCATCAGGGATTCTTTGTTCTGCTGACTGCTCCCCATTGAGGAAGTTTAGATGAGTTTGTCAGGGTCTGAGTTTATCAGGGACGTCTTGGAGCTCTCGCTAACCTTTCTTTGTTGGCATGTTTGCTGGATTGTCTTTGTGAGGGCTGCACTCAGGTGCCTCAATGGTCAGAACTTCCATTTTGCTGTGCAGTGGAGTGGAGGAGAGAGAGGAGCACACAAAGGCAAAAGGTGCAAGGTGTGGAGTGTGAGGGATCCCCCAGTCTCACTGGGCAAAAACTGCTTTGGTTCAGGCATCACCAACAGGTGGGCCTGGCTAAAATCAGCCTTGCTCTGCAAGCCAGGAGAAGTGTGCAAGTCTGTGTCTTCTCAAAGACTAAGGAGTCTAGGCCATGTCTTATCAGGAATTAACAGTACCAGCCTGAGCTGGGTCTAGACAAAACTAAAACAACTAACCAGTGTAGTGTTTAATGCTGGTGAACTTAGAGAGTTAAGATTATGAACTTAAGAACATATTTTATATTCAACCATTTTCTTCACCTCTTCCTGGTGTATCAAGTTGCTTCATGCTCCAAGTAAAGTACCAGGTTACAATATTGTACAAGTTTTAGAAATAAAAGTGAATATACCTCCTATATGCAGCCTGCATTCAAATATTTCATAGTGAAAATAGGTGAAAATAATTTAAAATATTTGACTTGTCTCCACAGCAGGTGAAGTGTTTCTTTCTTGAGATGTCAATGCAAAATAGAGGGTGATAGTAGAGGAAGGCTGAAATTTTCCTGCCTCCCAGCATCCTACCAAAGAAACAGCTTCCTCTGAAGCACCCAGACCTTTCTGCTGCCAAGTGCAGAGCTTAAATTAATACTGTAGAAAGCAACAAAAATTTGAGTGCTGGAGTCCCTTAATTATACATCTTTCTGATTCTAGTGTCTCTTGCCTTTTTAACTGAGCTTTACCATTATACATATTATTTATAATCATGCTTTTAATAATATTGTATCCCAGTCATGTCTTGTCCCATTATGCAAAGCAGGGCACAAACATCTGTCATGTACACTTTTGCCCTAAAAGGCATGGAATACATGTAAAATTAAATTATATTACCAAGAGATTTATATGTGAGGACAGCCTTGGTAATAACAATAAATTAGGACTCTTACTATAGTCTCCCAAGAGAAATAATGCAGTGTGTTCCAAATCCGCTGTTCTGAGATAAACCTCCTTATGTTTTGATAACTTGAATTTTATAGGAAGTATTACTGTCTCAACCTTTGTCTTAGACCTTCAAAACTTATCAGCCAGACTTATATAAAGAGAAAAAGTTGAGCGGGACCTACACAGACTATCAGAGACAGCCTTGTCAAAATTTTGGTGTTATCATGCTGAGTGGATGGCAAGAAGAGAGTTTGTATTAGTAGGAAGAAAGGAGGGTGTGTTAGATTTCTGACACCACATCTAAAAGCAAGATTTAAAAAAGCAAAGTGAAATATTATTACAAAGTATGGTAAGGCTTGCTTGCAAGTAGAGAAAGGTTTCTTCATGATTTCCTGCAAAAGAGCAACCAAGAGTTTAGAGAACATGTTTGTGACAAATATTTGAACTGGAATCCTTATTCAAATCCGTCACTCAGTGTTCAGCATGCTGCTGTGGCGAGGGGTGGAGCAGCATGAACAGCAGCCACAGCTTTGACTCAGAGGTTAACCACTGTTTCACCAGTGTAGCTGGAGAGAGAAGAATGTGTCATGCTTTCCATTTTTGTTCATTTCAACTGAACTCTCTGGATTTGGGAGCAAGGGTGTTATTATTTGTCTACAGGTATCAAAAAGTTGTTAAATAACCAGGAGGACCAAATGGGAGCAAATATTGTTTGAGGAGTCCTGACCTTGTTTATAGGATTCAAAGCAATCAAAAAGAGATCATCATTGATGTGGATTTTTGGGGGTCTTCTTGTCTATCCTTTTGCAAAGAAATATTGTGACAGTAACCTCATAACCTCCAGTCAACTAGCTGCTTTCTTTCATGCCATCTTTCGTGCTTTCTTTTACTGTTTCATGAAATCCCACTTTTGCTGATTTTATTAAATCAACTTTTGCTGATTTTGCTTTTTGCAGTACTGAATTGAATAAATTCAATGTAAGGAATTCAGACCCACCTCACTCACCACTGCTCACAGCAGCCTTGATGTTTGTACTGCTCAAAGTAAGCACAGTGAAATGGTGAAGGTCGATGCCTGTGAGATTGAGCAATATAATCAGTTTAAGAGAACATGCTGGTCACATCAATGATTCCTCCTTTGGGGCATTCCCTAAAACTGGTATTAAACTTTCTGAGAGGCTGTTAGCTTGACCAGAGTATGATGTAAGAGGAGACAAAAACCTGGATCAGGGTCTAGCATTTAACTGGAGTCACATTTGTAGTTTGACCTGATGGTAGTGTAAGTTATTAAATTGGTAATATAAGCCTCTCACAAGTACTAAGCATAGAGTTTGAAAGTGAATTCAAGTGGACAAAGCAGCTGTGCTTTTTTTCAAGGCTTTTTTAAAATGTATTAAAAAGTTTGACTTACTGTAATAACCAGTTCCATCCACACATCCAGAGTGGCCTCTCCAGGGAAAAGAGTGGCCACGCTTTGAAGAACTGGGAAGGTGATACTGTGCAAGGAAGCATCTCTTCCATCCTTGGAGCAAACAGGAGCAGCAGTTCTGAGCTCTGAATGCTCCCTCCTTATGACCTCCCTTATGCCAGCAGGTGATGAGTGAACTTCACAACCTCCTGATTTCAGTTTTCTGAGTTTCAGCCTGAAGTGGGAGAAGAGGAGTCAGACCACAGCACATTGCTGGGTTTTTTTCTTGAACAAGGACACACCAAGGGTGGAATTTCACATTACATGCAGGCAAACTGGAAACAGTAATTTTTGTTCACATGATTCAACTGTAAGTGCTGTCTTTTTTTCCCCAGCCTTTGTCTGTGTGTTGTTACTCAGAAGCATTGCAGGGAACAGTTGTAGGATGATGGTATACTTGGGTGGAGGAGCAAACAAGGCAAAGGATAAAAAGGACTGCAAGGAAGAGAACAGAGCTGTGGTTGAGGCTTTGTGGGGGGCTCCCAGGATGAGTGAAGAGATCTGAATCTTGACTCCATGTTTCAAAAGGCTGGTTTATTGTATTATGATATATATTATATTAAAATAATATATTAAAACTATACGAAAAGAATAGAGAGAAAAGGATTCATCAGAAGGCTAGAAAGAACAAGAATGGAATGCAATAACAAAGGCTTGTGACTCTCAGAGTCCAAGCCAGCTGACTGTGATTGGCCACAGGTGCACCTGTTGCATTCCACAGCAGTAGATAGTTATTGTTTACTTTTCTTTCCTGAGGCTCCTCAGATCCTCAGGAGAAAAATCCTAGCAAAGGATTTTTCATAAAATATCATGGCTACACAGAGCTAAAGGAAAGAAGCCAAATCTGTACCTTAGAGAAGCTGTCTCCAACATAGCTCTTATTGTAGAACAGACTTTATCTCCATTTTCAGAAAGTTATGTGCACAGATTCAACAAGTTACAAAATTTGTGCTTTCCCTTGTTCTTTTGCTTAGCAGCAGCTTCTCAAAGCTTTTTTTTGCTCTGTTTAGAACAGCTTTTCAAGGACATGTTTCAGTTTGCTGAGAACATTATAAATCTGACATACTTTTGTGCCGACCAGGTGAAGTTGTTTATCTGACATTCAAATGCATCCGGTGGGGAAGGGAAGGAGTGTGATTAGCAGGCTGTGTCCCAGTTAGAAGAGGTCTCCTGGCCTTCCAGAGGGTTCTGTGCCTGGTATGTTCCTCCCTGGACCTCCCCATAACCATTATTGTCCGTCCCAGCTGTTAACCTCAGAGATCTAATCATCAGGAAAGCCACAGCAGAGAAGGGAAAAGAAACACTGTAAGCAGAGTTGTATGGTGGCATTGATAGACTGCTGTGAAGGAGCTGCTGTTAAGGGAAGCTTTCAGAGGGTTACACAAAAGCAATCATGTCTCTCACATCAAATATAGGGCACAGTAGCAATCAGTGCAGCACTAAGGCAGGTTAGACAGCAACTGGAATGTTTCTCAAAAGGTGCCAACACACCGTGCTTGGTCCTCTGTGGTTTGCCAGGCTTCCTGCCTCTCCCTGTAACACTCAGCAAAGGAAGAACTGTCATGGTCATAAATAGTAAAAGTACCATCAACACTTGCACATGTTTTTATTAAAGGAGTGCTTTAACATTATCCATTTTTTTTCAGTTCAACATTTTCAGATATTTTATAGTATTTGTCAATCTGAGTCAAACAGGATGCTAATTTCCTGGTTGTCTACAACAGATACAAGTTAGTTCACAGCTGTGCTCAGCTCTGGGCCCAGATATGCAATATGAATGTGACCCATGTGCAGACTAGCAGCTGGGACCCTTGGGCAGATGCTGCTTTTCATTCCTAAAGTCGTATTTCTCCCCATTCTGAAGAGATGAGAGCCACTTGTACTCTGTGAACTTCATGTATCTCATCTTTGCTTGGCCTTTCATAATTTTTATAGATCAGTTGATACTAGGTTTCTTGATGTTAAGACATACGAGACAGGTAAATTTTACTGGCAGGTTTACGGTGTGCCCTTCCTTTTTTTTGGTCAGTGTTGTCAGTAGCTATAAAGATGTATTCAGCACAATAGACCACAATTTCTTTATTGAATTGTAAGTGCCAGTTCTACATTCAGAATTATGTAGATATAGGCTAGATTCTTTTTATCTGTATGCATTATGTTACATCTATCTACATGACATTTATCTGACCTTTTTTTGCCTACTTTCTCAGTCTTGGGAGATGTAGTTTATTATCATAGTTTTCTTTGATTTCTAACCCAAATCATAGTCTTCTTTCATGTGCAGTCTCATTCTCTCCTACTCCATAGCAGGTATCTATGTCTCCCTGTTTCTGGATGCTCCCACAGTATAGCTGTCCATGAGCTCCTTCCTCCCCAGTGACTATCATTCTAAATGTATTGATTCATCTCCTCCTTCAATCAATACCTTCACCACACCCTCCCTGTATTCTCACCAGTTCACAGTTTCCTCTTCTCTAGTTCCTACACACATTTATTTGTCTCCCAATCCCTGTGTACCTGTCTCCTGTCAAATTCTCCCCACGTTGCTTCTGCAGGCACACCCCTCAACCTCTTCTTTGAGATTAATCACGTACTTCTTTCTTTCACTCCTTTCCCTCTGGCCCAGGTGTAGGCCCCTGTGCACTCAGGGAGATTAACTCCTGCTGCCCACTTTCCAGCTGTGGGATTAGCACATCTGAGGAGATACCATGTTTACTTGTCTTAGTAGTAGTTTTAAGCTTGATTATCATGTAGTAAATACAAGCAGATGTCCACTTTTCTTCTTAGACTGGAGAGTCCTATTGCTCTGCAGAATTTTTCTGTCTCTCGGCACTAAGAGTCATAAAGCAATGGAGCATGTTCATTAAGGTTAAAACCTTCAGAACTGTAGGTTGCTAAACCTCAAAACTCTCTTGAAAACCATATTGAGCAATTTTCCATTTTGTATAAAAGCAGTAATTTGACATTTAACATCTGACATCATCTCACCCTATTTCTCAAATACATTTCATATTTGAGCTAACAACACTGATATTTTGTGGTTTTTTAGGTTCAAAGTTCCTCATTTCTCATATGGATGAAATCACGATTAAACAAATCAGAGAAGAAGGGGAAGGCAAACCTGAGGTAGAAAAGGAGAAAATAAGTATTTTGAACTTGTAAATAACTGAGGATGTAAGTGTAGAAATTGCCATGTGTGCCTGGTTTTATCAGAGAAGCAATATAAACACAGAGGAATAAGAATGGATAAAACAAAAAATTGTTTAAAGAAGATACATTATAAGAAAAAAACTCCAAAACATTCAAAATTTCATTAAAAATAGCTGAACATATTAAAGATGAAAAAGTGGAATTTCATTTTACAATTATAAAAATAAAAGGGGGGTAAAGTAGAAAAAAATGGAAAAGAGGGAAAGTGATAACTGCAAAAGGAACATTGATGATGTTTCTGAAGTGTTTCAAAGTATTGCCTTAAAGCTGCAACTTTCTGAGAAGCCACCAAAGGACATGCTTGAAGAGGAAGTGAGGCATGTGCCTTTGTGGTTAGCTGACCCAATTAGTGATGGAAATTTTCCTGAATTAGTAAGAAGGATATATGCCTTTATAAAACACTGTCTTAAATATAAGCAGCAGTTTACCCAATTTAACAACAGAGCTGTGATTTTTTGATGCTTGGTTGTACTTTCTGTTGAAGACAGCTTGTTGGGGCATTTTTCTCATACACAGTGCTAAGCAAGCTAGTATTTTTGTATAAGTGCTCACTTCACAATATCTTTACTAAAAATAATTGACTGTTTTCACTAAGTGAAATGCTTTGTGAAGTCTTACAGATCAGATTCATTGTTTGTTTTGAGCAGGTCATTTGCATTTGAGCTGAGCCATCTTCAAATGCAAATGGTTTCTTACCTTAATTTCACAAGAAAATGCGGTGAAGAATGGCATCATTTAGTCTGAACTCAGGAGGACAGCAAAGGTCTGCTCAAAAGGATTCAAAAGTTCTTCCTTTTTCTACCAGTGAGCATAAGGTCAAAGTTCCATAATTAAAACAGAAACTAGGCAGTAATTTTAATCTAGAATTTCTTTCCAGAATTACATAGAATCACATTAGACAATATTTTTTGGCAAAGAAATTAGATCTTTTTTTATAATATAAAATGCAGCTGTTCAACAGGGAGGGATTTTGTCCAGGTCATAATAGGCACTACTTCAATGATGCTGTGACATTGCCAGTATTCAACTAGTTTTGGCTAAACCTTGAAACCTGTGCCTGAAATGACTGCCATCATCCCAACCCTTATATAACCTTTTCCTTCCCCACCTAATCCATTTCCTCTCTCTTTCATGCCTTACATGTTATAAACCCATGCATAACTTAGAAATACTTATAAATCCATTAGAAGTTGGAAACTGTCATTTTCCCTGTATGAGTGTATCAAATTATGAGTAGCTAAAGTTGTTTTCACATTTCTGGAGACAGTGTTGGCTTTACCTCTTCACATTTCTCTCCCTCATTTCCAGGTAATTGGAAAAATATATAACAATGAAGGGATGTGCTGAAGGTTCCTGTTTTATCTTCTTCTGTGTGTGGCTGGGAAGAGGAGAAGGTGCTGCCAAACCATCTTCCTCTGTTGTCAAGTTCTGCATATTTTTAGATTAGAACAATAGCATTCAACTTCAGAGCAATTCTCTAGCTGCCAAAAAAATTGCCAGTGTGCCTAAATATTTCCCTAATTCTCACAATATTTACATCCTTTGCAGGTAATTTTTTAGTTCTCTTACAGCTTCAGAATTGGAAAAGTGCCCCTTGTCTTCTCACACTGTGCATCTCTGCCCTAATGCAGGGCCCTGGAGGTGGCCCTTGGAGCCCAAGCTGCCAAGTGAGTGGCACTCTCAGACCCAAGCTTCTTCCCAGTGTGCATCAGCTCACTCTTCCCTGTAACCTGATTCAGCCCTGTGAGGGAAACAGGGGCTTCCTGAGAATTTCTGCCTCTAGCTAGGGAGAATATTTGCACCTCCTAGCAGTTATATGTATACATACCTTAAAAAGCTGAGCAAAAATCTCTGCTGTGCCCAGTCCTGACAGAACTGACCATACCTAGACTGGCTAGGGGTGGAATGTATTGGGTTTACATGGCCTGTTTTTGGAGGTGGGGATGTGCACAGAGGTGACTTCTGTGAGAAGCTGCTGGGAGCTTCCACCATGTCCAGCAGAGACAGACCTAGCAAAGGTGGACATGCTGCTGGCCAAGGCTGGGCCAGTTAGAAATGGTGGCAATGCTTTGTGATGACATATTTAAGAAAAAATAAAAAAAAAATTGTTTGTTTCTTCTTTAAAGAAGAGTGGCATGAGAACGTGAGGAGAACAACCCTGCAGACACCAAGGTCAGTGGATAGGGAGGGGGAAGAGGTGCTCCAGGTGCCTCCAGAGCTGAGATTCCTCTGCAGGCTGTGGTGATGACCATGGTGAAGCAGCTGTGTCCCTGCAGCCCGTGGGGATCCATGGGGGAAGCGGAGATGCACCCGCAGCCCGTGGGGGAGGTGCTCATGTGGAGCGGGTGGATGCCTGCAGGAGGCTGTGATCCTGTGGGAGTCCTGGTGGACAGAGGGGCCCCTTGCTCCCAGGATGGAGAAGCCTGTCCTTGGAGGACTTCCACCCCATGGAAGAGTGACCATGCCGCAGCAGTTTTGGGAAGACTGTTGCCCATGGGATGGACTCACATTGCAGCAGTTTGCAGAGAACTGTTGCTTGTGAGATGGAGCCCCATCTGAGAAGTTCATGGAGAACTGTCTCCTGTGGAAGGGACCCCATGGTGCAGCAGGAGAACAACTCCTCTCCCTGAGCAGCAGGAGAAGCGTCGGGTGACAAACTGACCATAACGCCCATTCCGTGTCTCCTTGTGCTGCTGTGGCAGGAGGTAGAGCTGGAAGGATGGAGCGGGGGTGAAGGTGTTTTCAATAGCTTATTTTACTTCTCATTATCCTGCTCTGATTTTGTTAGTAATATATTCACTTCATAACCCTAAGTTGAGCCTATTTTGCCTGTGATGGTATTTGATGAGCTATCTCTCCCAATCCTTATCTCAATCCATGAACCCTTAGTTAAATTTTAAGCACTTAAAAAAAAATATATGCTTCATTGTCCTAGTTTTGGGTGGAATATAGTTAATCTTCTTCTGACTAGCTGCTAGAGTGCAGTGGTTTGATTCAGTGTGAGAACAGCATTGGTAAGTCCCTGATGTCTCAGTTGTTGCTGAGCTTACCCTAAGTCAAGGACTTTTCAGTGTCTCCTGCTCTGCCAGAGGGCAGGTGCACCAAAGCTGGAGAAGACCCATGGCCAGGACGGCTGCCCCAAACTGCCCAAAGGGATTTCCCTTCCACAGAACATCATTTCCAGTACATAAACTGGAGGGAATTCTCTTGGAGGGGCTGACAGCTGCCTAGGAATGGGCTGGACATTGGTCAGCAAGCGATGAATTTGCACAATTGTATTGTGCATCACTTGTGCATCTTGGGGTCTATTCCTCCCTCCTTTCCAGTACTATTGGTTTTATCATCATCATTCAAAGTAGTAAATTTATATTAGTATTATTATACTAGTAGTACTAGTACTACTAGTAGTATATCTCTCCTTTTCAGCACTGCTATCTTCATCATCACAAGGTTTTTTTTAATTATTAAATTGTTGTTATATCAAACCACAAGATTTTCTTTTTTCCGATTCTCCTCCACATCCCACTGGGGGCGGAGTGGAGGAGCAAGCAATTGGCTGCTTGGCACTCAGTTGCTGACTGGGGTTAAACCACAGCACCCATTTATTCCATTTCCTGTGACACCATGTTTCAACTTATTTAGGAGTTTTCTTGCTAAATGTTAAAAATAACTCAAAGTGATGACTAGACTCCCTTTGAATACACAGGGGAGAGAGGGAGAGAGCATGGACAAGCAGGCAGCATTCTGACACTCAGTTATCTCAAAGAGGAATCTGAAGGAGTGCAAGTATAAAGCATGCAGTCACTTCAAGATTTGCAGGCATGTATCTTCTGTGAATCCACATGAACTGAAAAACTCACAAAACTCTGTTGAAACACCATTGAAAATTAGCAGAGCATTCCATGGGGCACTTCACTTCTCATTTTGCAACATTCCATATAATTTCTCTGCTTTCCTATCTTAAGTACACTAAGAGCTTTATCTGATCTGTTCTTATTTTATCCAAACATTCACAGTTTTCTTTCTGAAAACATTCAGCAAAAAGAAGACCTTGCTGTTCTGGCTTGCCATTGATTCTCTAGAGCCTGTACATGTGGGTTTTGCTCACAGAAGCCCCCTTTAAAGAAAAGGGTGAAGAACAACTGCTTATATGCTATATTCAGCTTTTTTTGCCCTTTTAGATGACCTTTGAACATGTTTTTCTGTTCTTGCTAAAAATTCATGGATTTAGTCTCTCTCGTCCCCCGACTTTGTGCAGCATGCAGATTGGATGTTTCCTGCTGGACAGCATGTGCTTAAAGTTCTCAAATTAATCATCCTTGGAGCTCTTCCATCCTCTTTCACAGTCCTGGTGCTGCAGTATATGAACCACACAGAAAAATACATTCCCAGTCCATATGGTGAGGAGAGCTGGGTCCTTAAGGAGTCCATAAGAGCTCTCATCCATTCAGACTCCAGTTCCATCAGGACCATCCCATGTTCTGTTAATACCCCATGCTCTCAAATCCATGCCTGCTGAACATCCTGGAGGTCAGAATGTCTCTGATCCCTGCCAGCTGTCCACCTGGAAGCCCTACTGAAAAGAGCACTCTGGAACTCAACATTGACCCTTTTGTTAAGCTGTTGTATTTTACTCACATATGGGAAGACTACTTTCTGCTGTCCCACAGTTCTGTGTCCTTCATCAGAAGAGAGAGTTGGAGCAGAGAGCTTTAGCACAGCCCTTAGTGGAGCTTTGCAGGACAATGATGACTTTTAATTCTATGGTCATATGACACACACTATGTAGAAACTGTCACATAAGCAACAAGGCAAAGAATTAGTGGAGCTCAAACTATCCAGAAGGAATCTCAAAAGCTCTGCAGGTAACAAGGTAGCAACAATGCCTGTGTGGAAAGGTCAGTCATCAGCCTTAGGAGGAATTTATGTGTTCAGGACACTGTACATATTTTCTTAGACAAACAGATACAGTAAGTATCCCTTCTCTATCTCCCTGTCAGTGTCAGCTCTATAAAAACAGAAAATAGTAAGTCAGGTCAACACTGCTACCCGAAACCATCAGCTCCTGCAATCAATACCCCTCTTTGTCACTCACAGGAAACATCTATAGCTCTTGGGATGCCAAATCATACTGGGTAAAGCAATACAGTTTGTTCTGCCTTTTCTTCATTTTGCAGCCAATTGCTGGTGACTCCAGCAACAGTTTCAGTGCTGCAGGCATTCTACTTTTCTGATTTTTGCTAAACATCTAGATGATGACCTGTGCTTTTGTTCCTGTTGTTCCACAACACATCACTGTATAGCAGTCTCACTCTATAGCCTTGCAAAAGATGCTTTCCTGTTTTGAAACACTTTTCTCTGGGCCAGCTGGGTCAAAATAATGACCAGTAATGACAAGTTTGTAACTCTGCTTTTCTGCAAACTGTTCAAACACAGCAACCATCAAACTGAAGCTTGCATATAATATGCTTGTATATATGCAGCATAAAATTAAATTAAAACAAGAAAGCACAGCCACAATTAATCTATAGTTCAAGAATAAATCTCATAAACTATCAAATAAAACTCACATAAAGAGGATTTGGACCTGTGAGTAAAAACAGTTTCCTACACAAAGTGCTCTGTGGTGAGGAAATAAGACTTTATTTGCAAAACAAGAAGTGCATCAAAGATATCTGAGTCCATCATCAACCTCTCCTCAAGATAGAGACAGCCCACAGGATGCTGAATTTTGGTTAACCAAGTAGGTCAAAAAAGCAACACAAGTGGGAGATTTTACAGAACATTTTGAGTTCCAAGAGATAAAGAGATCTTACGTCCCTTCAAACTGAAAAGGGAAATGGAAACAGTAACCCCGTGAGGTGGCTCAGACACTACCATCATTCTGTGCTGTCTATTCCCAAGGGGATGGGATGCTTTTCCTCCTGCAAATAGCTTTTGTAATGCATCATTCTATAAGGTAATCATATTACAGAAACAAGACCACATAAGCCACAGGAAAAAAAATGTTTTGCTGAAACAGAAATTATTTTGCGGAACATGGCAACTGAGAGCACATTGTAGCCCTAAGCATTTGAAGTTCTCTGAGCAATGTGGGCTGACTCTTTTGGGGACAACCACAATTTCTGAACATTATTTTAAACCTACATTCTAACCGTGTTTGTCTTCCCCCGGCTTCCCATTATCATTTTGCATTGGTTTTATGAAGACACCCATAGCTTAACTTGTCTCTAGTGCTGAGGTGTCAGTATCCCAGAATCAGCTCCAGCTCCAGGCCTCAGCCATGCCAACAACCTCCTTGGGGAAGCACCTCAGTACATGGTAAGGACCCCTCATCCCTTGTTTTCTGTGCAAAACAAACCTCACTTTGAGGGCTGAAGTGATACTCTTCCTTTATTCAAATTCACAGTATAAATATGTAGAAACTGAGAACTGAATGGGATGACACAGCACAAGCCTCCTTTGAGTCTAGAGGCTGAAAATGTTAGTTAATTAAGATTTCAAGTAGTTGGCCAAACTGTGATTATTATACTGTATTAAGTAATTCACCTTAGACTGAATAACTTGATGAAGACTGAGCACCAGGATAAAAAGTTTTAATTGCTTATGAGATTGAACTCACATTGGCAATATCAGGGGATTGCTCTGTGCATTTTAATAACACAGATGCAAGGTTATGCTATATTGACCACTTAAACATAGAAAGGAGTATATAATAAAAGGAAAACAGAGTAAATCTGAGCTAACAGGAGGTGACCTATGTGTGAGTCATGCAGATCTGCAGGTCTGGACTATCTGGTGCACAACTTGGGATTTAAAATGATGCAGTTAATGCTAGATTTTTCCAATTACATGGTTTGTGAAACACCCTTGCATGGGCCTATCCAGCATCTCTGAAAAACTGTAAATCTCCTGCATCCTTTACTCACTAGGGTGCTGCTTCTAATTTTAGTAAAATGGGTTGAGTCATGTCATTTGGTTCTCACTGGCTGGATGTACAAAAACCCCATTAACAGCTTCCATGTGTTTGGAGCAATGGTCTAAGTAAAGGACCTGGTCAGCAGATGTCATTATTTGGAGGAGACGGTTTTACTCCAGAAGATATCATGGGTATATCTGGTATAATTCTCACTGTTCTTGCATTTATCAGTTTTTCATACCTCAGTATGGTGAACTATTGTTAATCTGCCTTTCCCCATTCACAGGTAACAAAATTAATTTAACCCAACTAGCTGTATGTTCCTGTTATAATGCCTTCAGTGATGAGAAATCACTGGAGAATATAAATTCAACTAGGTATCTATATTTACACCTTGCAGATCTCATCCTAAATTTGTGGCGTGGAAGAGAAATCTACTGTCTTCCACCATCTTAGAAAGATGAGTTGAGTCATGTCATTTGGTGTTCACTGGCTGGATGTACAAAAACCCCATTAAAAACCCACACTCTGGTTTAGCTCCCAGCCAAGATCCAGAGGACATCCTGTCAGCTTAAAAACACTCACAAAAATGTCAAATGTCTGACTAACATTACCTAATCCAAAGATTGGTTTGTCACAAGCAGAGCAGGATCCACATCTTTGCTTCATTGTTTCTTTCTTGCATGAAAGGTGTAACTTCTAGCAAATAATAGTGATCTGTGGCAGGTCCTTTAAAATAAATTAATGGCTGATTTCATTACAAAAGTCCTTTCATTAAAATATCTTGTGCACAAACTTGTGCAATTAGATATTGAAGCACATGGGCAGCATGATGTCCCACTTTTGTAGCTCCTAAAAATTATTGCTGAGTTTTGGGAGGAGCCAAAAAGGAAGAGAAAGCACTGTCTGGATGATAATCCCTTCATTATGATTCATCATTTACTACTTGTATCCTTTAGGGAGTCCAAACAGGAAACTAAGTCAGCAGCGTCCCTAAGGGGCCCCAGAAGGTGTCAGAACATTATGTCTGATCACCAGGAAGCTGCACATTGTGTTGTCTAAACCCCACTCTCTTATTTTTCCACTAAATAACTCAGTTAGAGCCTGGTTTAGGCACAGACTTATGTCATTGATAATTCATGAGCATTTGAAACCTTTTCATATTCATCTCCACTGCACTGCCTTCCCAGTTTTTGTTCATATGTACAAATAGGGCATTATCTGATCTCATGCTGATGCTGTATCAGTTTATATTAATTTTTTTTTCCAGAAGCCACTGGAAAAGAAAATACATTCCCTGTATTTACTCTGCATTGTAACTTATGGTTGACAAAATAAAAGCATTTAAAATTTGCCACTTGTTAGAGGCAATGTGGCAGAAGAACAAACACATAAGGCCAATGTGGCAGAAGAACAGATATATAAGATCAAATTTAGAGGCCATACAACTCTTGGGACAATCTTTTGTCTCACATTATGGCCAGCTGCAGGTACTCATAAAAACAGCAGTTGAGCAAGGCTAGTGAGGGTTTTGTCTGTGTTTGTTATACTCTCCTATTTTCCAGTAATAAAATTTCAGGCAACCCATCAGCAAAAGGTCATGTCCCCATTCAGTAGCTACAAATTAACTTTCCCTTCATGGCTCTCTCTAGTCTCTATTTAAACTTCTTATCTTTCTTGCCCTCACATCCCATGGAAATGACTTGCACATTAATCATTCAACACTAGCCACACACTATGATTAAAAAGGAACACTGCTGCTTGTTCTTCATCTGCCACTCCACAGCGGCTGGGCAGCCTTCGCACTGATTATGTGAGAAAGCATGAACACCTCTTCTCTTGCTCACTTTCTCCATCACCATTCGTGACTCAGAGGATCCTCTTTGCATTTCCAAGCTGAAGAGCCTTCTGGTAAAGCCATCCCACACCACCAATCATCTGTGACACCCTCCTCTGTGCTGTATTTTGTTAGTGGTTGGAGGACTAGGATTATGTGCTCTTCCCAAGGCAATGGTGTGCTTGCTTTGGTGCAGCCACTTATTCTATGTACCCAAACCTACACTGAGTCTGGATCCTTTTAGTGCCATTCTCCATTCCTTTCCTAACAACACCAGAGAGCCCATCTGACAGACTGCTGCTCATCACTGAGCTGTTGCTTTCAGAGAACTAGTCACAGTGATAGCCATGTGAGAACACAGCTAATGAAGAGCCAGATGTTTGGACAGTGATTACTGTCTTTCCAGGTACAGCTAATACTGGTTTTCCACAGAATTTCTATTTTTCTACACTAAATTTAAACCTCTCATTTTATCAGACACTTCTGTGAGAAAATTTAATAAGACTCTTTCACACCCCTACTGTATGTTTTAATGTATTTGAGTAGCCTAAGTAATTCTGAAATACGTGCAAATTCTGTCACCTTGCCTTTTTGAGCAAAACAAACTTCAGGTACCAGCACAGAGGTCAGTAGGATCCCTCTGAGATCTCTCCTCATAGGTCAGCAGCATCAGTGACCTGAATCTGCATGAGGCAGTATGAAATACCATCATTTTTTACTTAACAGCACTCAAATAAAATTGCAGACTAAAATACCCCTATCAACAGTGAGTGAGGAAGCAGATACTGCTCCCTTCTCTCCCTTGTAGATTGGGAAGGAGAAGGAGAAGGAGGAGAGGGAAGGAGGAGAAGGACTGATGCTTTCTCACATTACTTGCATTCATCTTGCAGCTGACTCATAAAAACAAGCTGGGTTTGGTGTTGCAAAAGCTCCAGTTTCTCACAGTGCCACTCTGAAGCTGTTCCTGGTCTGTGCCAATGATGATCAAAATACTGCAGCCTATGAATGAGGAGGCCAAGTGAGTTGTGAAAATATTGCTCTTTCTTCTTGTCTTATCAGTACAGATGGAGAGGAAATCCAAAAAGATCTGTGGCAAGCCACACACTCCAATAGTATCTTGAATTTGAATGTGAATGGGAAGTGTACCTACCAGAGTATTATGTAAATTAGTTCAAAAAGCCTGTGGAATCTCACTCCAAAATCTAAAGGATTTATGAAGAAACAAAAAAATCCTTTTGGTGAAGAGATCAAAGCAATGGATATTTCTTTTCTTAGCACATTGGTTTGAAGAAAAAATATTTCTAAGTTTTTTACCAGAAACCTAAATAACATCCTAGTTCCTGAAGAAAAGCCAAAATTGCAAAGGTGAGAAAGATTCCATCTCATGCTTCACTCACTTTGGGATAAATAATTCAGCCTGGCTCTCTCATGTCCCAGAAAAAAAAGATTCTTCACAGAAATTACTTTAGCCAAAATGAGTTAATTTTTAAAATAAGTTTAGGTTTTAATAAATCAGTATTTTCCAGTAACTAAAGTTCTAATCAAGAAAACTCTGTTCTCAGCAAAGGAAAAGTTTCTATCTTGTTTTATGAGGTTGTCTGATTAAGTAAATTCCTGTTTCTTTTTTATTTTTAAAGTACTTGCAGTCAGAACAACTTTAATTTGAGCCCAACTATACCAACTTTCTCATTGCACTACACACATAGCCAAAAAATATCCTAACTGAGCAGCACTGAGACCAGCTGCTTCTGTCTTTTGCAGAGCATGTTAAAACTGAAAAGCCCTCTCTGTGTTTTTATTATTTATTTCATTTGAGTGTGACATACAAAAGAGAAAACCACTTCTTGCAATGTTATTGGGATTACTGGGACCTTAAATGAGCCACAGCAAAACCAAAGCTCTGGCTGGCAGTACATAAGCTCATGTTATGGCAAGTAAAGCCTAACTGAAGCAGAAGTCACCTCTCCCGAAGGAAAAAAGCTTTTATGTTTTTACTTAGCTTCAGTCTTCACATAGTAGGAACTTAACAGTTAAATACTTAAAGGGTTGGTAAGGAAAAGTGGGAAGCTTCCAAGCCTGCATTTATAGGAGTACAAGTCAAGTGAAATCTTGCTTTCCTGCAACCATATTGTCACATATCTCACTCATACTCAAAATGTACCAATAGGGCAATTCTCACTGTGTGTGCAGGACGGGAGCTTTGATGTTAGTGGAAGCCCTGCCCTTAATCTGAGTGAGAAGAGGATTGTACCCCGCTGTATGCCTCAAGTATCACTCATCCCTTTAAACCACATGCTCCATTCAGGTTCATTGCAGCATCTACTGCCATGTCATGCCAGTGACTGGGAGCAAGCTGTGCTCTCTGGTAGCCAACTGTGTGTGCCAATTATTGAAACAAACCTTTAAACCCCTACTATGCAAGAACTGCATCAGCACACTGTTTCCAGCACGAGTCCTCTTTGTTCTGAGCCCTTTGTGCAAGAGTTTCGGGCAGTTGGATTAACTGGAAAGGGCATCTGCAAGGTTCCCTTATCTCTCTTAGAAACAGTAATTTAAAGGAAGAACTGTCACATGTCACAACCAAATGGTGTATGGAAAATCTCCCACCCTGTCCCCCGAAGTGTTACTTGCTCTTTTACTTCACTTTTGAAAGCCAGTCTCTTTGTACAGGAAAGTGCTATGTATCCCAGTGAAGCATGCATGTCTTTCACACAGCTTCTTCTGCTTGCAGACCTGATCTGCTTCTGACTAAACTTATTGGAGAGGATTGGTTACTTACAAGTATGGAAAATCTCCCACCCTGTCCCCCGAAGTGTTACTTGCTCTTTTACTTCACTTTTGAAAGCCAGTCTCATTGCACATCTTCTCTTTGCACAGGAAAGTGCTACGTATCCCAGTGAAGCATGCATGTCTTTCATGCAGCTTCGTCTGCTTGCAGACCCGATCTGCTTCTGACTAAACTTATTGGAGAGGATTGGTTACTTACAAGGTGACGTTGATGGAAAACTGGGAAAAAAATGGAGTTTTAAATAAATTTGAAGACACACAGATTATGCATATCAGCATAAAGGCAAATCACTTTCTCTTTTGCTTTATATTCTGTGAAGTACAGAAGACAGCCCTGATCCTACCTGGGATACTAATATAGTAGAAATAATGAATAACTGCCAGACTAGACTGCTTGACTGCAATTACTGATGTATTATATTTTGTGCAAACTGCAGCCCACAGTAACAATCCACAATTGCCTTTGGGAATCTTAGTCTCAGCTGGGAATGTGTACACAGTTCCTGCTGAAAATGTTTCCACTTATTTTCAGGAAGCTGCAGCTCTCACTCCTTACACTGAATGTTTTTCCTGACCTAATTTTTATAAAGCCATTTCAGTTCTGGATTGAAGTTATCCTCTGAGCTCATATACCCACTGAGCCCTTAATCTGAAGAGGAGCAGCACTGAAGCTAGGACAGTACTAAGGAAAAAAATGCTAAGGGTTAATCAAACAAATATGGGTACCTATACTCTGATCATGCTGCTGCCAACCTGTCTGCCTTTTCTCCAGGCATTGCCTCTTTCCAGAATCACAGCTTTGAATCTAAACTTTCAGAATCATAGACTGTCTCAAGTTGGTAGGGAACCACAAGGATCACTGAGTACAACTCCTTGCTCCTTCCAGGACTATCTAAACCTAAATCACAGAACTGAGCATATGGGCACTAAATTCTGTTTTGCTTTTGGATAGGGCTGGTTTTGTTCTGCCTGCCTGACCACATCTAGCACAATTTGCTCTCACAGGTACTAAATTAGGTAGTACTACCAAAGCTGTCAGGGTGGTATGTTCCTGTCTCAGCACCTTCAAAAATCATGCAGTTTCTTCAAAGCAACATCCCAAGAGCCTTCTGAGCTGTGCTGGGAAGGGATATGTGCTTGAATGATAGGCACATTTTGGTCACCAACAACTGTCAGACTAGGTATGAACTGAAAGGACAGCTGTGTGTAATTAGGAATACAGGCAAGCTGTACAAAATGAAGAAAGAGCCAACTAATCTCAGGCCTAACACTTAGTTTTTAGCCAAATTATTACTGAACAATCTCTCTGAGTGATATGTCATAGTTCTATTTTTTGAAGAGAAAACTTGATGAAAACTCTAGGATCTTCCCCAGTACACTTCACTGCCATCTACATTGCTGAATTAAAAGCTGCTCTGTGCTCTCAGACCTTGTGTTTTCTGTGGCTGCTGGTGAAGACAGTATCACAACACATTTGCCAATAACTGCAAATTCAGCCAGCCTTTGAGTAATCCTTACAGGAATTTCAGCCCAGAGTAACACAGCCTGGATGGTTGCCAATTTTGGCTGGATGCCAAGCCACGTACTCTCAGCTGGCACAGTTATGGTAGGTTCAGCAAGGATGTGCAGGTAAAAATGTGTGTGGAATGGGAGTGGGTTTTGCTCTTTTTGGAGGGTCTCTCTCCTTGCAGCCTAGCAGAGGCTTCTTGCACCCTCCCAGTCCAATGGGCCAATTGCCACATGTAGGCAGGAGCTCATAGTTTGTACCATCTGCAGTTTTAAAAGCACAGGCCAACCTCCATCACTTGACCCTCTTGGAAGCATGGAGGCAAAGCAAGGAAAAGATCTTCCTTTTCATATTATAATTTATTTTATCCCTAGAATATAACTTGAGTTGCTTCCACCTGATCTTCAACTTTGGCATGTAAAAATCCCATAAACCAACCAAGTGTGGAAGAAAAAAAAGTGAGGGGAATAATTTTGTTAAAGGAATTTGCTTTGCAATTAATTTTATTCGGCAACAATCTGACTATCAATTATATTTTTTATGGTGAATAACCATTAGAAAGCCGCATATTGGCTGTGACCTTGTAGTACTGAACTATACATTTCAGATCTACTTTTTGGAAGACATTTTTATTTCCTTTTTTCTTCTTTTTTTTATTTCCTTTTTCTTCCATTTATTTTCCTAATTTCTTCCAAGGTGTACCAGTGTTTTACAGTACCCGCTACTGAAAATGCAAATGTGCTTATTTGAGACTGGTTACAAAACTACCAGAGGACAATCAGAACACTAATTCAATAGAAAAGCCTTGAGCAACTTTCACAGGCTGCATGATCAATATGGGTGTCAATGTGAATAACCTGATCCTGTTTGTTAACCGGCTGCTGACGTCCAAATTCCTGCAGCCAAAATAGCTGCTTGTAAATCATCCAGAAATCAAACAGTGAAGTAAAGAAACTGCAGTGTTTCCCTGGTTAAAACAAATAACGTAGGTCAGAAACTTAGAAAGAAAGAAAGAAAATCTGAATAAAGGTCCTTAGGTTCTTTTGGAAATGCAAAATCACAAAGTTAGTTGTAGAGCTATATTGTTATTTGATCTGTGGGTCTCAGCTAAAATTGAAGTGTGTGTTTATGCAAAATGTGTATTTCTGTCCACAGACTTGGAAAGGCAGCATGAGGAAAAGGTGTTAAGGTGAAATTTGCATCCTGTTATTCATAAATGTCACTTAAGGCTTCCAGAGAAAATCTCTCGGATTTTTGTGGCACACTGAGCTCAAACATTCAACAATGAAGCTCAGCCTCAGAGAATGAAAAGCAGACCTGGTATTTCTGTCAAGAGGTTAAACTACATCTCTTCCTCAAGAGAAGCAAAGGGAAAATTTGATCTACTGGAAGGGACTCAGCTCTCACTTGTAGATTGAGTCTGGTTTTTGCTCACTTAAATTTTTCTAATTAAGGAATGTTTCCAGCCTGCTCCAGGAAAAGGTCTGATGGATTACTGGGCGTTAAAAAAACAAACATAATTTTCTTTGCTTCAGTGCATGCAAAGAAAAGGTTGACTCTGAAGTCCATAAAACTCTGATAAAGCTGTTTGAACTACAAAGAGAAGCCTGACCTGACATGTTAAACTGATCATGTGTACATTTCTGCTTGTACAAAGAGGGAGTGACTCCATAAACCCTTGCACAGGACCCCGAAGGTAAAAGTTGGGATGTAGCTTGGAAGGATGTGACAAGGGCATCTAATCTATGCTTTTGTCATGAAGTACAGCTGGTAGATCTGTAATATTCAGATGGATATTTAACATACTGATAGAGACTTCTTAGTGCCCTTGTCATGGTTTAAATACCATCTGGCTACTCAGCCCCACACAGCCACTCACTTACTTCCCCAGCCCCACTGGGATGCAGAAGAAGATTGGAAGAGTCACAGTGAGAAAACCTGTGGGCTGAGATAAAGACAGTTAAACAGGTAAAGCATGCTAGCAAAGCAGAACAAGAAATTCATTCCCCACTTCCACTGGCAGAGACGTGTCCAGCAATCTGCAGGAAAACCAGGCTGCTTCACAGGTAATGGTGACTTGGGAAGACAAATGCCATCATCCCAAATATGTCCACCACTTCCTTCTTCTTTCACCAGCTTTTATATATTGAGTATGATGCCATGTGGTATGGGATATCTCTCTGGCCAGCACGGATCAGCTGTCCTGGCTGTGTGCCCTCCCAGCTCTTTGTGTATCTCCAGTCTCCCCCCTCTTGGGGTGTGATGAGGGGCAGAAAAGGCCTTGATGCTGTGTAAGCAATACTAAAACATCCCTGTATTCACAGCACTGTTGTGTTCCCAAATCCAAAGCACAGCCCCATACTAGCTACTATGAAGAAAATTAACTCTATCCCAGCCAAAACAGTGCACAGTCGTCCCCATCATGGCCTACTTCTGACCTTAAACTAGAAAAATTTGCTGTAGAGTTTCCCTAATACAGAACATAAATATTTATTTTCCCATGAAAAACTGAAGAGATTGCTCCTTGTCTTAATCCAGTTAACATAGAAAATTTCTGTTTGCTACCTTCTTGCCATTTTGGAAGTCTGCTACCATTTAAGCAATATTCCCTTAGTCTTTTCTTATATAAACAAACTCAGTGGTTTAAATTTGTTCCAAATAAGTAATATTTTCCAAAAATCTTCTTCCTGGATATCTATTCTGAATTGTCTCCAATTTATGTGCATCTTTCTCAAAATGTGATTTTGAAACTCAATGAATTTTCAGTGCCAGATAAGGTCTTCCCAATAAGGATACAGTTGAATAAGTACCTCTCTTGCTATATGAACACAAACCCTGTTACTGTATGCAATGCAAATTGTCTTTGTTGCAACTGCTTTGCATTATTGGCCAACTCCATTTCTGGATGATTTTGTTTTCCATATGCCTGGCAGAGTTGCTATTGCCCAATCAGTTCCCTAATCAACACTAATTTTTTTTCCTGGTATTTTCTTTCTTGGATTTATAGTCACATACCATGAACCCAACATACCAAACCCACTGTGACCTCTGTGGTTTGTCTCCAGTGCTTCCACCCTGCCCAATACCATTTGAAATATAAATTCATTCATCTATTCCTTAGTCCATCACTTACACTGTTAACCTAAATTACTGGATTTGGTAAAGTCAAGCCACTTACAGGAATTAAATGTGCAACATTGCCTTGAAATATCCCACATTTCACAGAAATCCATTGTTGACTCCTCCATGAGCAGAATTTGCTATCTGAGCATCAGCCTTTACATTCCCATAATCTCTATCATGTTTTCCAAGCTTACTTATGGCATTCCTCAAAACCCTTACTAAATCCGAGATAATAAATTACTGCCCCCTCTAAGCTGTTATCCTGCAAAAGAGGAAACAGAACTGAAAAGGCATGTTTTGCTCTTGGCAAATGCACCTTGTTTTTAATCAGCTTTTTGTCTCCTACTTGAGTTCTTGTTCCATAGATACTCTTGAAATGCCTTCTAAAGATATCCTCCTACCTCTCTGCCTTAATTCAATTCAGCACTTCCTTCCTTTATTTGGAACACTATTGTTTTGTAGTCGCCTGTAACTCACATTACTGGACGACTTCTGTCTGAATTTAATTTCAAAGAGATACAATTACTGTCACTTATCTATTAACTTCCTCTGCCTCAGCAATAAGAAGTTGCCACTAACACATTCCCAGAACTTGCTGAATCACCCATGTCCTCCTCTCTTTCTTTCCCAACAGATATTTGAATAGTTCAGGTCTCCAGTTCTCGCAAATCCTTACCTCTGTCTTGACCATAAGACTGATTATATTCCTTTTTTTTTTTTACCTGAAAGCACCAAAGTAGTCTGTCTACCATCTTTTTCTGGACTTCAGAAGAATCATATACAATCAAACCGTGCAGCCAACACTCTCTCATGTGCCTCTCCCATACCTTTATAAATCAGCATGCTAACATAATCTAGCTATGATATGAACTGGCCAGATTGCAATAAAATATCTCACACTATATTATGAAAAAAAACCATAAAGGATTATAAGAAACTTCAGAATATTTGTTGTGAATTTATAGCATGCATAAATATAAATATATATATTTATAATAAATTCAGACAAAATATATTTTATTTGAAGTAATGGAACATCAAGTTTTTGTTTTAAAGGGGATATTAACTACTACAGACTTTTTTAATGTTTATGTCGAAAGACTTTTCTCATGTGGAACATATTTATCTCTCTGACACAACCTGTGAGCAGGAAATTAGCTAACACAAAGTATTTCTCATATTTCTTTCATTTTCTCTAATGATGTTGTTACGTATCCAGAATAACGTAAGTAAATCTGTACCACAAGTTGCGTGAGACCAGAAAAATCTTTGATCCAAAAGAACGCAATTAGCTTACTACCCATTTGGAAGGAAATCTGAGGCTTTGCTATGGAATAAAAAGGAACATGGAAGAGCCAGCAGCTGCAGTCAGAACTGCCAAAACCATCAGTCTCAGTGCAAAGGAAGTTCTTATGGTAAGCAAGGACCAACAGATTTGCGTAAGGTGCTCTCTAAAGAGTTTCAAAAGCAAAAGGAATTGTACAAGTGGATCAACAGCCATGGCTATAAATAAATAGGTCTCTGAATTCATAAAACAAAAAACACCAGCAGACAGAGCTATGTGCAACTAGTTTACTTCTTCATGTGAAGGAGTGTGGAAGGAGACGTAAGAAGGGCTAACCCTTCTTCATCCTTCCCAAATCCTCCCAGTTCCAGAGAGGCAGAGCCTCTCTGCCTCAATGCATTCCAGGAAATAGACAAAAATGGGCCAGGAGAAATGGAGACAGGCAGGGCTGGGGACCTGCACTCCCTACTTGCTGGGATGAACCTGTCTCCTACAATTGCCATTCATTAAAAGCAGCAACCGTGCCAGTCACTGGAGCAGACACTCACACCCTGTCCTTTCCCCTGGCTGTTTCAGGCCGGAGCAGCCTGGCATACTGCACCACTTTTCTGGGACAGAACTTCAGCTTCTCACTCTAAAATGACACCTTAGATCTGGTCTTTCCCTTTCCCAGGGGACCTATGGCTGTGTCAAAGCCCAGATTTTCAGGCTGACCTCAGTGCCAGATGTGTCTCTGCAGAAGTCAGCAGATAATTGGCACAGATTTAACATCACATCTTTCTGAACAGATGCTTCTGTGTACGTATCAGCACCCAACTGTAGATACTTAGGAAATTTTCAGGCCATATTGAATTAGACCTGGAGGGTTAGAAATGCTAGAAATTAGGAGGTGGAGTTATTGTCTTGGATCTATAAACCAAGGTGCAAGATATGCAGAATTTAGACATGCTGCAAGATCAGGGATACAATGTTCACATTTAAAGAAAAATATGGTGTTTCAGTCCATAGGTGTGGTTGGCCTTGTTCAGAATGGAGAAGGGCAGATGATCTCTGTCTTGAGAGGTGCATGAGAAAGCATATTTCAAAGCAGAACACAATCTCTCCACTCTGTATGTGCAGAGACATGCTGTATGCAGTGTGGAAGGATGTAAGTTAAGATGCAAAGTGGTTAATAGTTTCTAAAAAGAAAACAGCTCAAGAGCCCAATGGCCTTCAGCATTAGCTTATGTCTTTCCAGAAAAAGTGTAGGTTTGTTCCCAGACATGGAAGGAAAAGTACTTCCCTATGGGAACCAAGGAGCTAATTTCCAGTTTAAGCAGTCATCAGCTGGCAGATGTTTGTGGAAAAGCTTTCCTTCACAACTGGAGCCAGGAAAGCAGTACAGGGTTACTGAGTAAGAACATATGACACAATTTCATATTCTATCTTCTCATAGCCAAATTGCAAAAGACAGTGTGCCTAAAAACAGGAAGGAGAGATGCAAAGAATATCAGTGTGGATGCTGAGACTCAATGCAGTCAGAAGTGGACCAAGGCAAGTGGTTGAAGGGTCAGGATCAGTGGAAGAAGTAGTCACTTAAGAGGCAAACAGGAGAAATAACATCATAATTCGTAGTTTTGAATGGCAATATTTTTCTGTGTCACTCACTGCAGTACTATTTCTCTAACTGACATCCTCCATCCCTTTGACATATACAAGATACTTTATATTTTTTTTCCACCTTGGAGAGCACAGGATGCCCTAAACCATGGAAAATAATCAGGCCTGTACCATACAGGAGGTTGTTCATGGGAGGATCCCTTTCTTAATCACTGTAAAAGCTGGAAGTTAGTAAGAGATGAAGCAGGGTTTGGAGTAAAACCAAAAGTGTTTTTTTAAGGATGTGAATGTTTCCTTTGAGAATAAGATTTCATCTTTAGCTCTGCCACAAAGCTCCTGTGGAATGATAAGAAGTCACTTAAACCATACTTGGGTGATTTTTCCATCTTTTGACAACCATCTGGATCTTTAAATTATTTATTAAAAATGTTGCAGCAAAAAATCTTTGAACTTATTGGTTAGACAAGATTAGCTGCATGTATTACTGAGTTATTAATGGTTGTTAATGTCCCTGATAAACTCAAATACATTGCAGATAGGCAATAGTTTAGAATACCTTAAGAAAGCTTTCTTAAGGGGTTTTTCTTTCTTCTTCTGCAGTAGTACTAATCAGAGTCATCCTGTTGACAAAAAAAAAAAACCCACAAAAAAATTCATAAATTTCATCTAGGTTTCATCAAAATTAGGAGAACTGTTGGACACCTTGTTTCTTTCCTTCCATCCTGTTTTTGTGTGCATTCACTGTGAAGTATAGGAGCACAGAGCCCATAGAGCAAACATAGCTTTTAAAAACAGCATTTGAGACCCTGCCTTTAAAGTATGGAGAGCCACAAGTTCCAGGCAGTGGGTACAGGAGACCCAAGTTTTTGTGGTGTTCTGAAATGCTCTCTGGGGCTTGTGAGAGAGCAACAAATAGCTCAAGTTCATTATAATTTTATTTTCAAGAATATGTTAAGCTATTTCATAATAAGTTGCAAAAGTCTGTAATACTTCAGAGTGATGCATATGTCCCTCAGGCTAATGGCATGCCAAGCTAAAATATCCAAGCTCTTCTGTTGGGTTTAGTCTAATTTTACTATATCCATGGATAAAAATGTAGGCAAAGTCAATGACTTTTGAATGCAAGAGGTCAGCAGGAGAGCAAGTAAGTCACATGCAAGAAAAATTAATTGTACTAACTTCAAAATTGCCCCTTTCTTCAAACAAAATATACACGTTTACTAGTTGTCCTAAAAGCACAAGCTCAGATCAAGTAAAAAAAGCTGCAGCCTCGTTAGTCACTACTTACCAACCTACTGTGTGTCATTAGGAGTCTGGCATTTATTTTGATGATCTAAATTTAGCTGTCTTACATGAAACCATAGTCATCACTCTTACAGTGTTTTAATGACATGAGAAATGTAGGAGATTGAAAATAAATTTTTAGCAACATCTGCATTTAAAATTAATCCATTACAAATGCCTTGGCTCATATTATTTTATTGTAATATACAAATATTTTTTTAACTCTGAGCTTATATATTAGAACTTTACTCAGCTCACATGGAAGGGCTGAATGACAGCATAAGACCACAAGCATCCATGGGCTGCTGACATATTTCTGTTGGTGTCAAAAAAAAATTATATGTCCAGTTTTAAGTTAGATATATAGCAAGGAGCCAAAGACTCCCATCTCATGAGCTAATCTCAAGTGGTCCAGCTCCAAGGAAAACATGCCAGGAACAAAACTCGAAGCAGCTGCACCTAAACACTCACACAGGAAGAAGAACAACCAGGCCTGAAGCACTTGGTTGGACATCACCTAAGCCTTTGCTGGCCAAAGAAAATAGCCTGAAATTGAATACAGTGCCACAGAGGTAGAGATGCGCCACTGGTATAACTGAGACAGGGTCTGGAGGGCAGGCAGGGTGCCCTGAGGAAGAGAAAAAGAAGGACTACTGCTCACAGGTGAGCTGCACCAAGACTTGTCTCTTTCCTCTCCCTCCCACTACACCATCCTGAGGGGGCTCATTGTACAGTTGGCCCTCTTGCACCTCCTTTGCTCAAATATGTGCTACAAACATAATAAATGAAAGAGAGATGGAAAAAAAAGGAAATGCTGAAACTGAACCTAGAGAAATCTAGGAACAAGGATATTCTCTGAAAATGAACTTCTGCTTGTGCAAACAAGCTGTGGTGTGCTCAGACCTCCTCAAAGTATTGCATCATAATAATTTGTTTTCAAGAATAATAAGATTTAAGTCATGATCCACTTTTAAAAGTTATTGTAAAAGGAGGATTTGATTAGTTTTCTTAATCAAAAAGAACAGAATGAAAGCACATGCTAAATATCACAAGCACTAAATCTAAAAGACAAAGTTGGTGACTGGCATATACAATGTCAGACTGTCTCTGCACAATCACTGTGTCCCATACTGGGTAGACAATAAAAAACTTGAGTTACTGATTTAAGAGAGATTAGGGGATTGCATTTGGATAAATCAATATTCTGCTTTTATAATGGAGGTTTTAAAAAAACACTGTGCAGGAACAGGCAAAAAAATCTTAGCTGTAACCCATAAACTATACAATACTTCTGACAAGCCTCCAGCAGCCATGGTTCGACAGCTGTCTCTGTGTTCTAAAGCACTCTTCCAGGGATGGAAGGTGGACGCCACTGCTGGGTATCATTACTGCACTCTTTTCTCCCTAGCTCCAGTGACCTGACATTCACAGCAGAGACATCACTCCTGCTGCTTGCTTGCAGTCTGTGAGACCTGCTGGCCTGAGCCAGGAAGCTCCTGGGACCCTGGCTGGGGTCCATCTTGGCTCCCAGTGCATGGCCAAAATTGAATGCCACAGAAGCAGCCATTAAACAGTAAAATAAAATAAACAAACAGAAAACAGCATTTAAGAGAATGAGTGGCAAACAACATAGTAGCATTTAAAGACTTCTTTCTCTTCCTCTGTGCATAACAGAGGCACTTGGGCCATATGAAGAGCTAAATTATCTCTTACATTATGGTTTTGTTTAGAGACTGGATCACTCCACCATTAAAGCCAACTCTCATTAAGGGCTATTTTCCAAGGGCAATTGGCATCTCCTGGCAGATTTTAAAAGACTAGAACATTTGGACATGCCTACAAAGACATATCCAGCAATTGTGTTTAGTGTTTAATTCTTTTGATCTTCGAGCCCATACAAGCTAGTAAGGTCTGTAAATATGAGTAAAGCAGATTTAACTGAGGAAATAATAATAACACAGTAATTAAGCTCTTAGATTGCATTTTTTATCTTCAGCGGTCCAGCCTTTTCCAATGGAGGTAAAGAACACAAAGCCAGAGGACATGATTCAGCCTTGCAGGAAGACCTCCTGCTGTCACACACATCAAATCCTATTCATAGCTGTAGCCAGCTTAGGTTTGAAGTAATTTCTTTTCCTACCATTACTCCTGCTGAGATCCTCTTTCAGGACCTCACTAGAGGCATCTAAATTTTGTTTATGCATTTCTTATTCCAGTCTTATTATGCAGTCTCCTTCATTAGTGGAAATAATTACATGCCCTTACTTTTTTACTCTCCCTTTGGATGAACTTATGGGCAGTTATGGCCTGTCATTGCCTTTCCAGGCAGAAGATAAGCTCATATTGCTCATATTCTCATAAGTTCTCCATTCCCCCACACTCTTGCACCCATGTTTATGTTCTCCTATGCAATCCATATTTCCTAAATGGCACCACTCAATATGGTGGTAGTAATAATCATCATCAACAAGACAGTAGTAATCATCAACATCACCTTATATGTTCTTTTCTATTAAAAAGCAACCAGTCACAGAGTTCTGCCACTCCTAGTTGGAGAAATGAATCTCAGTTCTTTCTCTACCATGCTTCTTCCTGCATTTTACTGGCTTAGATTCATCTGAAAAGCTACCTATCAACTCTGATCAAAGGCAGGGCACTTCTTTCTTCCCTGAGCTGATAGGTCTTGTCTACTCACAAGAAGAGGACCTGTAAGAAAGATGGAGAGGGACTGTTTACAAGACCATGTAGTGGTAGGACAAGGAAGAATGGCTTTAAATAGAAAGAGTGTAGGGTTAGACTAGGTAGTAGGAAGAAATTTGTCACTGTGAGGCACTCTAACAGGTTGCCCAGAGAAGCTGTGGGTGCCCCATCCCTGCAATTGTTCAAAGCCAGGTTGGATGGGACTTTGAGTAATCTTCTAATGGAAAGTGCCCTTGCCCATGGAAGGAGAATTGGAACTAGATGATCTCTGAGGTCCATTCCAACCTAAATAATTCTACAATTTAATGATAAGAAGGAGGAACAAGTCTCCAGCATTCACAGGCTAGCAGAGTAATGACGATGAGACCAAAGAAACCACTGTGTCTTGCCCATACTTTCCTCTGGAGTGTTCTCAAACCAGTTGAAAGATCAGCCATGGTAAGGTCCAGTCAAAGAAAAATAGTGGCAGTAACATACTGAGGGTACATGTAATCACACCCTTTAATTACCTTGTTTCAGCAGTGTCTCCAGCTTGAAAGCCACAAGTCACTTGAGAGTCTTTTGCAAGTAAACAAACAGTATCAACTACTTCCAGTCATAACCTAGCCCCCTCAGCACTTATGACGAAGGACATTTGGGAGCCAAAGCAAGCAAACATTATGATTCACTTATCCCACAGCTTAGCAGATGGATAAATGAAACCTTTATAACCAAGGCAGAACAAAGCCTCTGCAGCTTTAAATCAATAGCACTATTCAAGCCTCATGAGACACAAACACTGGCAATGCCTCATTATCCACAAAGGAATCAAGATGTGCATTTCTATGAAATTTACATACATATAAGTGAAGTTCCTGGGGCACAACTCAAAAGAAGACAAACTAGTAAAAACAGTGAGAGAGGACCTTCACTTCTTATCAGGACTGAGATAGTGACCTTTTCAACATGTTACAAAGCAGATTGCTGTTTACACCTGAAGTCATTGTCAGGTTCTGGGACAATTTAGACCAGGGCAAAAAATTTAAAATTGATAGAACGGACACACAACTATAAGAGCCAAACTACACTTTGCAGTTAAAGATTCAGAAATGGATGAATTTCCCAAGCTCTAACTAGTGAGCTTGGTTCTACATGAGTTTTCTGAACTTTAATAATAATAATAATAACAACAATAATATTAGTGCCTGGCTGAAGAATTTCAGGAAGATAATATGTGCTTTTTGAAAACCGTCTGGAGTTACATTTCAGTTGCTTTATTGAGCTCTTTACACTGTGTATACTAGGTAATGTATAAACTGATAGAGACTGTAGTTTCCAGCACAATGAACACACTAAAGCACAATATATATATACATATATGTATATAAGTGGTTTACTTATCAATGACATGAGTTTGTCCACCGGAAGCAAGCTAGTTTATGATATTTCCTTTCCTATATAACTGGTTTTTCCAGTCTTCTGCTGCAGCCCAGCAGCGCCAGGAAGGAGCAGGCAGACACTGTCTGCCATGGAAGCTGAGCTGGCTGAGAGCTGTGGAAAGGGTGACAGGGCCCAGCTCACCTGCAGTCATTCAGCAGGCTTCCTCCTGGTCCCAGCAGGGCTCTCTGTACTACATCCACGCACACAGGACAGCTCTTTTTTTTCTTCCTGTAATAGCTGTGACACTTTATGACCACAAATCTTTGAGCCACAAATGTTTTCCAAGGCACCAGCTAGATATTTTCAGCCTCCTTCTTATGTTGGATTCCACAATACATACCTTGGGTCTGCTTCCCAACCCCTTACAGTATTTTAATTTAGTGCAAGCCTGTGCTTGCTCTGCACAGAGCTGCCAACATTAAAGTCATTTCCCAAGAAAGCCCAGCAGCTTTGACTACATTACAAGGTGTCTCTGGACTTTAGACTGATTCTTTTTGTAACCTCTCTGATAACCCAAAATCCAGTGATCCACAACCAGTCATTCCTTTATCCATGAATCCATGAAGAATGGACTCATCTCACTTTGTCTTAAACTGGTGGAAAAAGACAGACACCTCCGAGATGCAACTCATCCCATTTATTTTAGGCACCAGAGAGAAGTCTTTCTCCACTGAGTGGACAGGAAACATCAATGGCTGTCTTGGATTACCTCTATTCCTTTAGGCTTTGTGAAGGCTGGATGAGAGGTACCCCACCCTAGGCCATCCTTAGCAGCTGCAAGGTTATGGATAGGGAGTTCTCAGCTCCAAAACATAAGAACTATTTTTTACTTTTTTTTTTTTTTGCCCTGCTGGACCTGTTGCTTTACAGACTTGAGGCAGAATAATCATAAATACTTTAATTAGCCGTTCATACCTAAAACACTATTCCTGGCAATGATACTTCAACAAGGAGGTCCTCGTCCTCCTGCATGCATGCCTTCCTAGCTACTAGAATTAAAAATGTAACTTTCTTGTCTTGATCAGTGAAGATCAACTCTATGTGCAGGTCAGCCCTTGTTTTCACTTGCTCCCACATTTTTTTAAGTTTTGTTTAGGAGCCAGCAGATGAAATTATTTAGTGCTCTTCACATTATATTTAGGTTCAGTTTGGGTGCTACTCTGGTCAAACATTAGACATGCTGCCTATTTAGATGGATAAGTGACATCAAGATCACATACACTGAAAACTAGAAAATAGTTGTTAACTCAATTCGTGTTTTCTGAAAACAACTTATGCACAAAAATCCTCTGTCCTGGATGCTAATTCAAGCCAAGACCATGGTACACCAACCTTTTCCTCTCTGAGGTGTAGGTGTGCCTCTGAAGTTGTTGAAGGTAGACTAGCTCTCTGGAAAATGCTATAAACCCACACAGTCCCAGGAATGAAGTACCCTTGTCCTCATTACATCCATAATTTTTCTGAAGAGAAACATTGTTGTGCAGAGCCCTGAATCCTTGATGTTCCCTAATACTGTACTTCTTTTCAGGTTTGGAAAAGAGCTGCCATCCTCAAAGAGACATCTCATGTCTCACATCTCTCTTCCCACTCAACTCACACACCAGCATTTTGGTTTATTTGCTTATCATTTTTTCCACATAACATTTTCAAAACTTAGATAAACCATGTTGCCCTTGTGTATAATGATGCAAATCAGTGTAAAGCATTTCCATTATGTAGATCTCTTGTTCAAATCTATCTGTAAAATATTTACACTATGTAGTTCACCTGAAGACATCTGCTTAGGAGGAAAGCCTTCAGAATATTGTACTAGTAGTCAGAGAAGCAAATATAATTTCATAAAAGATAAGCCTTTGTTTCTTTACTTTCCTTTCTTATTCAAAATGCCACTGAGTATGTAACAGCAATTCTCTAAATACCTAATTTTATCTTATATTCATATTTTTTCTCCTCCTCTGGTTTTGAAGGGTCTGAGGTATTTAACTTATGGCATCAGTATACCATATAACTTATGGCTCTGTATACCAAAAGTTCTGTTTTTTCCCAGTACTTAGTGAAATCCAACCCTGCACCTACAGCCAGGTGTGTGATCACACTACTCTTGAAGGATACAGATGGAAAGGAAGAGGAAATTACATGTTTAAACATTACACTTATTGACAAACCTAATTTGTTCTCTAGGTATAGACTAGCAATTGCTTGAAAATAATGAGCATTCCTGATGCTTCTAAAACATTTTCAATGTTCCTTCCAATACTGGTCAGTTAATCAATAGCTTTCTTCCTTCAAAGAACAGATATCCAAGTAGACTGAGTCTTCTCCACACTTGAATCTACCTTTTTCCCATCTGCCCATAAAGTACTTGTAGTCCTTATCATCTTTAATATTCTACACTTGGAAACAGTGAGTCCTGTGGTGTTCTCTGGATGCCCTTGACCTAAACTGCGTCAGAACTCTAATCTCTGTGCCTGTATCTTCACAACAAGCATTTAGAGTATTTAAAGGGAGGCTTTGGTCTGAATCTCATTACATATGAATGTTCTTGCTAATAGAGTGAAGATTTCTTAACTCTAGCCACATCCTACTCTTCAAAATCCTTCCAGATATTTATTGGGCCAAACTCAGAGCCAGCTAAAGGTGGTGGTAGAAAGGAATAAGGTCATGATCTCTCCCAGATGGATGGGAGCCATTCACTTCTCTAGTGTGTTACAATTTGCTCTTTTGGAGACTAAGTTTTTCCTGATTTTTTTTCCTAAAGTTTGAAAATCTTCTGGGATGATTTGTATGAACAAAAAGGTTTATCTTTGGTGCCTGTGAGAGGTGTTGGTATTTTGGTATTGGTAGAGGTAGAGGTTATGGACCTGTACTAATCTAGGCCGTAATGCAGGTTCTCTTCCCTCCTGTACAGATGAAGATAATACACATTATATAACATGTAACGATTTCTCAGCTGTCATGAGTGGTATCTCTTTGAAGAGGAAGAGAGGAAGTAACCAAATAATTTTACTCATTCTGACCCTCAAAGTACAACATGGTCACTGATTATTTATTGCTCCCTTACGATTTATGTCAAGACTAGAATCCAGCTAGGTTAACCTAACAGGCAGTGTTTTATATCCTGTGTAACCAATTTACATGCTGCAATTCAAAGGACACAATCTGAATCTATACCAGACTGGTCACAAAAGGGCTGGAGGAACAAAAGTGTGAGACTGTTCATTATTACTGGCAATCTGTCCAGTCACTTACACGAATAAAACTTTTTATTAGAGAAATCACTCTCAAAACACTTAAACATCCTCCAATTCTTTCCTTGGCAAAGATGACAACATGTTACAGCTGCTTATAAATCTCTAGCTACAACATATTGGTAGATAAAACAGAATTGAATTCTTCTGTGTACAGTTTTCTTTTATACAGATGGAGTTATCTCTGGGGGAGGGATATTCTGAGACAGTCTATTTAAGCAAAGTGTAATCCAAATGGTGAACAAATTTAGTTTTTCTGTGGAGAAGTTCATAGATATACAGTTGCCATGACAACTGCATTTGGCTCTGAAAAGGGAAAACAAATGGCTCTTTTTAGACTCAAGTAAAATAAATTTAGTCTGGTTGCATAGAAAAATTGCTTTTTCCCTCTAGTGTCAAATAGTCCTTCTGTAGCTAGCTTCCTTAGCTTCTCTTTTTAGATTTTAGGGGTTTCTTTTCCTTTAAAAAAAAAAAAAACAGTACAAGTGTTGGAATTACAAAAGGTGAGAGCACCTCCCTTTTCCTACCCTTCCCATATCCAGAGCATGATTTTGTGTTCCAAAATTCTACAGATTGCATCCTAGTTACAAAATAATAGAAGCAGATTTCCTGCATCTAAGCAGCATAAAAATGCAAACTTATATTCTTAACTTCATCTTCATCAGAAGACTGGGAAAAGTGGGAAAGAGCTGTTGTTATTGGTCTGTTGGGAATGCAGTATATCAGGTCTTAAATGCTTGCTGTGTCTGATGTGAAAGATGGCCAGGGTGATTTTTTGTTCTGTTGGCAGTTGGAGAACTCAAGTGGACTTTAAACCTTTGGAATTGTATATCCTTTATCAGCTCTACTTTTCCAGCACTTGTGCATGCATATCCCTCCCACGATCAAACAGGCCAGCACAACAGGAATCATTGCAATGTACCAGGACAGACCAACAGCTGGAAAAGTAAACAAATTAAATATTAGAAAACCAGAAAAAAACAATGAAGTCCCAGGAACATAGCTCTCTTAGCTCAAGTCCGAAGAGGAGAAATGACAGTAAAAAGGATGTCTGCAAGTTAACCTTCCAGCAGGGCTTACCACCTTTGAAAGGAAGAGATCTATTGATTGAGCACTCTGGGAAATGTGTTCATGAAGATAGGAGGAAGGATTGGGAAACAACAGAGAGCGAGAATTCAAAGTTCAATCATTGCATACACCCAATTTTCTGAACCCCTGATCAGAAAGCTGTGTGCTTTCTATCTTGGTTTGTTTAAAGCAGAGGCATTCCAAGCAGGAAATCCAAGCACCTTGTGGATCATGAATACTTAACCATTAGTCCATCCTCAAGTTGTGTGAATATTTTTTTCCTACAGAGCAGCTTATAAATTAGTAACAATCAACCCCAGACTCGGAACTTCTTCCCAAATCCAGCTAATTTCCAACGCCAGTGTCTGTCCAGACCATTCTGGATTGTTCCAATGTACATTTTCCCCTCTGTAGTTATTCTGATGTAGCTCATGGAAGACAAGGGCAGCACATGATCCAGCAAAATGAGTACAAATCCCTCATCATTGACTGCTGGAGTGAGTCATAACTGATAATGAAGTCTGAAAGTGTTCATGTGCCTTTCTAAAGACAGTGTGAGCAAGCTTTGGTGATTCACCAACGTCATGCAAAGAAACAATTAGCATTGCTTCACATGGTTTATACAGCTGGCCCTTGGCCAGTGGTTTATCACACTGCAACATTAATTGCACTCAGTTTAGGTCTTCTCTTCCCATCACTAGGAGCCAAAGTAACAACACCCATCATAATTTACACTTCTTGTTATTTTGGCAGCAGTCTGTGCATAAGGAAAAGAAACACTCTAATGATTTATTCTGTTATTGTCTTTTTTTTTTTCTTATTTGTTGAGGAACTGGAGGAGATTTGGCCATGCTGCAAAGAGAGTTTGCCAGTAGTCTCACTGGAACACTTATTTCACAAAGTGTATCTAAATTGGAGTCTTATCCAATAAACAGATATATCAGCACAGATGGATCCTTATCCCTGCATAAAATGTCAGTAAATGACCTACAGAAGGTGCATTTTTTGAACAGGCTCTACCAAAGATTACAGGTGAAGGAGGCAACCAGATTTTCCCCAGGCAGTAACTTATCCTGACACTTGCTCCTACTGTATAAACAGATCAAATGCTAATTTAGCATTAGAATAATAATAAAAATTATCAAAAATAAGCAGTAAAAATAATTACCTTCTTGCTTGACCCTTGTTGGCAGTTCTTGGTATCCATAGCTGTTCTGGGCCAGACAGGTAAAGTCTGTGTAAAAGTCCACTTCTTCAACAGAATCAAAAATCAGTGGTACTTCAATGAAGTTTTCACCATTTTCTACAATTTCTCTGGAAGAATAAGAAAGTTTTAATGTTAATTATTTTAATAAGATGTTTTTTCTCTATTTGATGTGTTCATTCTAACAGCACATTGCAAGAAAATGCATTGGATATTGCTTCATTTCTGAACCAGCCCCCTCAGCATTCAAGGATGCCTGTTGTCTTCAGCCCAGTTGTGCTACTTGAGTCCCAGTGGGCAGTACCTATCTTGCAGCTTTTGGAGTCTAGAGGGAAAAAAATACCTGGATTTGTCTTGCAAAAATAAAGAAAAGGGAGGGGAAAAAGGCAAGTGGAATTCTGTGTATCTTTGATACATTAGCATTGTGCAAGGACCTAATTCCTTCTCTCTGACCACCTAAGGTTAATTCTTACAATCAGCAGAGGGCATATGGAGAACAGAACCCTGCAAATGTTCTCTGAGAAAGCTGAACCACCATTCCTGTCTATCACGTGCTCAAAGCCAGTAGCTCAGAAAGTGTCCAAGAATTTTCCAGCTAATTTCAACATGATTATTTTAGGAATCCCACTATTTGAAAGTGTTTTTTAAGCTGGAGTCAAACATTGTCCCTTGATACCTTCTAGCCATAACCAGAACAGCTGTCCATCATGAGCCTGCATTGCATGGCAGCAATGGAATTCCCTGGGCACTCCTCCCAGGAGCTCTTTGCCAGAGATTGCTGCAGGGAATTTGTTTTCCCAGGGGCATTTGAGCTGTTTTATCATGCTGCCATAATGAGAGCTTCCAGCAGAACTGGAGTCTCTCACACACTGTGGGTCCTGCAGGAACCTCATCTGTCGCTGTCCTTGTGCAATTCCATGATAATATATAACAGCAGTGATGATAGTGGTAAGCATAACAAAAACAATTTTTAAAGTCCAAGTAAAAAAGTGCTGCTCTATTCTAAAGTCTGCGGAGACTATAGCTGCAGCACATTTTTATGGTTCCTGGCCACAGGTTCAATGCATTTGCACCTATCCGTATAAACAAGATTATAAATTAATTTCCCCAGTCATGCTGTGGGGAGTGGGAAAACACCTAAAGGCTTGGGCATATTCCTCTGGCTGCAGCATGGCCAGGCTGTTATCTGGCACTGGTGGCCAAAAATTGCCAAAACCATCTCACATCCCTAACAGTCAAACATTCTTGTCCCTCAAAATGTGGATGTCACATGTCCAAACTCTGTTGGAAATGGCCCCTACCCCATGCTAAACCCTAATCAATAGCCAGAAATCCTTTGGGAAGGTGCTAGCTGGTGTGTGACCAGTTGAGCAAGTAACAGCAGAGGCAACAGCATCCCAGAGCCAAGGAACCTTCTGGGCTCTGTCCACCAGTACAGGCAGAGCCACCAGGCAAGTGTAATGATCTTTTTGGACACTCTGAACTTCATGAAACAAGAAACAAAACCAGTTGACTTGGTCCTCAATTGAGAGATTTCAGTCAGAAAGTTTAGCTCACATTTACAAAAACACTAGAGGTGTGCCTGGATGTAGTGAGTTACTCAGGTAAGACACCACAGGTACAGAAAGCAGGTATCCTTCCCTTTCCTGGTGGGAAAAGCCTTGAGGTATGTAGCTATGAGGCAGCTGAAAGAAGGCACTTCGAGACTGGGAGACACAATGAATCAGGGCAAGAGGATTCATGGAACATCCTGTTTCTCCCTCCCACCAGCATTCCCTGCAGTGCTACCCTAGCATCTGCTCTAGCAGTCAGTGGGTGTCTGTGTGAGTCAGTTTAACCCACTAATGTGGAAAAGAACAAGCTTAGGGGGGAAAACCGTGTTATTTAGAAAACAAAACAAAACCCATCAAACCACTAGATAATTTTCTGTTGCCTTAGTATATTCTGAGAACCTCATGAATGTCAGGGAGAAAAAATTGCCACTTTGCTGGCATGGAGTAAGGAGAGATGTAAGAGAAGCACTGGGAAGGATCAAGTCTCCTTGCTTTCCACTGCAGTCAGCCCTTACAACAGCTCAGTTGCTCATGAAAATGTGCTTAAAGTTTGTATCAAAGTTGGCTCATTTGCAAAATACCATGTCACAAAAAACAGAGATAAAGCATTTATTTAACTTACTGGGTTGGGCTTGGGGGTTTTTTGCTTGCCTGCCCTTTTTTTTCCTTAGCTCTCACCTTCACTTCAGATCTGTCCATTTTCCATTTCATTACCTGGCATTCAACTGCACTGAGAGCCCCTGTAGCACTGCAAGTTAGAATATAAGGACAAGGAAGCACTTTCAGCCAGACTTACTGTCGTTCCCCCTCTGTAACTCTGCTTTGTTTATAAACCACATCAACGCTGGTGTAATTTGCCAGCCATTCCACATCAGTTTGGAAATGGCTGCTCAGTCCAACAAACACTTTGCACGGGAGAGTCATCTTGGAGCCTGTCAAAAAAAAAAAAAAAGATTGAAAAACAATTTAGACACATATGAAGAACTACTCTTTCTTTTGGTGAAAACCAACAACTCCAGTGGGAGATCCCACACACATCAAGAACCACTACTTTCAAAGCTAAAGTTAATCTCCAGATTGCTTTTGATCCCCTACTCCTTGGAACCAAGATCCTTCAGTGTGGCAGTCCTTCCTGCTGCTAACCAAATAATTTCCCTATTGCAACACTTACCAACTCTTGCATTAAAGACATTCCCCAGAGGCAAGGCTGTGTCCCTGCAGCCTTGCCCTTTCTGACACAGTGCAGCCCCAAGGGCACTGTGGGATTTGCCCCTCTGGAGCAGCTTTATTTTTAATTTAATGCTGTGCATTAACCAGCAGCACAGCTTCACTCACAGATGCTGTGGGTGAGGACATTCAGCTGAAAGTTGGACCTCCAGGAATAAAGTGATTTTGCAGAATTTCTGAAATTATTAATTGCTATAATTACTGCAACTCAGGGATAAGGAGATTTCAGACTGATGTGTATCTGTATTATATGGAAGTAAATCTATATACCCAGAAGACAGAATCTGGTTGTAGATGTTAAAAAGCAAAGAATAGTCCAGAACCAACCCTCAACTAATATAACTGAGATCAAAACCCGACAACAATTTATGCCAACAAATTACACCATAAGAGGACCTAGTTTTTCTCTGACTCTAGTTTTTCTCTGACTAAATGTTTCCAAATATGATGTTGGGCCTTACCAAGAGCAGCTGATGTTGTCTTTTGGGCTGGATACACAATTATCGGGGTAATTCTCTTCTCTTGTTCTTGGCAGAAAAAGAGAACAGAGTCAGTGCTAAGACAAGAGAAAATGCGGGCATGGCCGCAGAACCAGACACATGCCACATCAGCCTACGCTGTAGTCTGCCAGGAAGGTTTGATTGCCAAAGCCTCCGGCAGGCAGCGATTTTCCCGCTCCATGCGGAGCGCGCTGTGGGGACGGGCGGGCTCCGCCGCCTCAGGCGCGGCGCGGGGAACCTGCGGCACGGGCGCCCCCTGCCGGCGCTCCGCGCAGCTGCGCCGGCCCCGCCGCCATCCCCGCCCTGAGCACTGCGGCCTGTCCCCGCCTGGGCCGCCGCCAAATGGCTGATCGCCGAGCTCCCCCGAGGGACTCGGCAGGGACACGCCGCCTTCTGCCCCCAGGACATCTATTATTCCGTTTAACAAACGCGGGTACTTGCAGGAGAGACCCCCGCCCCGCCAGGGAGCCCCTTCAGGGCCAGGACAAGCGCTCCCTTGGCACGGCTGAAAGGCTCCTCTCAAGAGTTTCATTAGCAAAGAAGAGGTTTTCTTATGTGCTGTAATGTTTTAATATGTCCATCATTGAATCATAGAGCCACAGAATCATTTAGGTTGGAAGAAACCTCAAATGTCCCTAAAACCTTTCCTAAAAGGCTCCTAGGACCACTAATTCCATCCCTCCTGCCATGGGCATGGACACTTTCCACTAGACCAAGCTGGTTAATACCCATCCAACCTGGCCTTGAACACTTCCAAGGAGGGCGGTGGGGGCATCCACAACTTTTCTGGGCAACCTGTGCCAGTGCCTCACTACCCTCGCAGTAAAAACTTCCTCCTAATAGCTAATCTCAGCCTGCCCTCTTTCCATTTGGAGCTATTTGCCCTTGTCCTGTCGCTTCATGCTCTTGTAAGAAGCCCTCTCCATTTCTAAGTCCCATTCAGGTACTGATAGGCCACAGTTCAGCCACACCGAAGCCTTCTCTTTTCCAGGCTGAATAAACCCAATTCTCTCAGCCTTTCCTTGTAGGAGAGGTGCTCCATCCTTCTGATCTGAAGGACACTTACCAACAGTCTCCAATTGAATTGTCCTGGTGATTTCATATGGCACACCTTCAAATGGAAATGACATCTTGCAGGTGTAATACCCCGCATCCGTTGGTAGCACAGATGTCATGATCAGAGACGCTGAACCTTTCAGAATGATGAATCTTTCATTGTCCTCTTCCAAAGGCTGAGCATCCTGGAGAAAGGACAGAAACTGGTGTTATGACTCAGATTGCTACACCCTGTGTAAATCTCAGACAAATTATCTCTGTCTCTCTGTTATTAGAAGTTCACTTATCAGTGGGAAATCTGAGCAGTTCTGCTTTCTCACCAAAACACAAGTTCTTTTAATGTGGATCTCTAAAATGCCTTGGGGCACTATATGTGTGAAGTGTGAAGAATTGCTATTTCAATCTATCTATAATGTGTGTGCATAGCTCTTCCATAGTGCACATTTTAAGATGGAAGACATATAATAGGCTCTTCCTTGAGTCATCTTAAGAGCAATCACACAAGATTTTAGTACTCATGGAGGTTTTCACAATGTTATCCATACGTATTCCTGTGTATGTATCCATACTTTCCATACATGACCACAGAAGAATAATATTCTAAGGCATTCTTTGAAGACAAATACTTGTAGTCATGCAGGATTTCACGTAACTATTACTTACCCTATAGACTATTAGAAGTTCCTGCTCTGTATCCCTAAGGCTCTGTTCATACACAGGCCGGAGACCTGCTAGGAGAAATTATCTTCCTCCCTCATGAAGGCAGGGTAGCTCTTTCTTACATTTGTAACAAGAACCATATTGAGGGGGGCAGCCTTTCGCTTAGATAAAGTGGGTTATGTTCCCACTTCGGAAGGGAGTCCTGAGCAGCAACATTTTGCTGGTAGGGTACAGCTCATAACCTAGGCACTGCAAGCCAGCCTGTATATTGCCTCCTATGGTAAGGCTACAACTGCACAAGGCAGTGTGATCGTAGTGGGAGTGTAAATAACAGCCAAACTGAGGTATTGTGGCAATGGAAGAAGAATCCCCTGCTCTCCAGTGTGAAATTCAACAGCCGAGGATGTTGTATTTGATCTTAGAGGCAAAATCAGGCTTGTCCACTTGAAAAGCAGCAAACTGGGCAGTTGGGCAAGAGAACACTCCAAGCATTATATAATTCATCCAGTATTTCCAAATAGTGTATTCCACTTGATTAACGAAAGCTACCCCCCCCGAACATGGAAGCAGTATCCCTGGGAGGTCTTACTTTATGGGATTCACTAGAGGGGCCATGAAAAGAAGCACAGTGTCAAAGAGAAGGGCCTGATATCAGGTGGCAAACCCCGTAGTTGGGTAAATAATCTAGCTTTATAATCTGTTACACTGCCTGTGAGAACATAAAACATGTGAAACACTTCATCCTGTGCTGAGTGTTCCCCAGAGAACTTTTCTTAAAATGTTTTCTTAAGATACATCTGCCCCAAAATTCCCAGTATATTACACTATGCTAGTGACTTAAGCAACATGATGTTCAGGAGAAAGGTAAAGTGGATATTTATGTGCCAAGCTGGGATGAGGTTACGCACAAAGAGGAATTAAATGTTCTACCTTGTACCACTTCAGCTCCAGGCTTGTCCTATTTGGTGTAAAATCCCACAGGTCAGGACAAACAATCTTTCCAGAGGTGAAAGTGAAGAGGACCTGGGGATAGGCAATCTTCCAAGCAGATGTTTTCTCCACAACTGTGAGGTGGATGGAGACCTTGGCGCAGTAGGAGGAGTTCCTGGTGACAGAGCAGGGAGAACCCCCAAGAGTGATGAGAGGAACTCAAATGACACCCTTGGTTTCCTCCTGGCTCCATTTCCCTCCTTAACAGAGGCCAAGACTGAGATCACACCAGGCGGGATGCTGGAAAATCACTGGTACAGTTCTTCTGGCATGATCGAAACTTGTTGCTGACACGTGTCTGCCTCAGACCTTCAGTCTTTTATTTTTAGTATGAGTTTCATGTGCACCTTTAGGCTGCAGCACGATTTTAACTGTGTCAGGAGGGGGAACATGTTAACCTGAACAGTAGCAGGTATGTCATGAACCCTCCCCCATTTCCTTGGAAGAGGTTTTGACTGTGAAAACCCTAATGGTTAAGTAAAAAGCTTAAAGCATGTATGACAATACATCTGCAGTTACTATTGTACAACCATAGATGTTTCTGTGAGTACATATAATTTTCTGTAGCAAATAAGGCATTCTGGTTTTGAAAGGTTCACAATATTCAACTTTTCTTTCTGGCCCCAAGTGACAATCACTTCCAATCCCAAGGAAGACCAAACTGAGAGAGATAGATGCTTAAATTCCATTCTTTATAACCTCTGGAACCCTGCTTCAGAGATGCTGCTCTCTGTTCAGGGCAGTGCATGATCCTAAAGGAGCCAGTGAAGCCAGGAGGGCCAGGCTGCCACCTCCAGGACAGCAGCTGTGGACTGCAAGCAGACAGACTGACACTATTGCTAGGGCACTGTGGCCATCTGTCACGTACAGGCCAGATGCCCAAATCCAAAATATTTGCTCCACAGAACACAGAAGCAGAGATCTGTGATAGTTTGCTGCTACCTTCCTTTTACAGAGTTGATAAAAAGATCTGCTGGCTTCCCTGCAGGATAATTTGTAAAGGAAATGTAATTTGCTTGTACTTTCAAACAAATTTCACAGCATTTTACTAGATCTCTCAGTAACACTGCCATAGTGTTATATATGGACAAAATGAGGCAGAATAGTCCAAAAAGGGGATTTAAAAGCACTCTTGAACATCTCAGGCAACTACTCTGCTCTAGAACAGTATTTGCAACCTTTTGCTCTTTGGGCTTCACCAGCATCTTCTCTTCTGCTCCACAATGGAAATTGCTGCTGAGACATGGGGAAAAGCCAACCTGACACACCGAGCATGATTTCTCAGCTTGTGTATCTCTTCTATTGCTGACACACATCCCAAGGTGTGCTGTGCAAGCAAGGAGACCATGCAGTCCACAAGCAGCTCGAAGGATGTAGAGATATGTTCTCCAGTATAAGCCCCAGAGCCAAGTGCCAGAGGTATACTGAGAGGCTGGCTGGCAGCAGGAGATGACAGGGGACAGGGACCTGGAACATCTTCAGAATTTCAAGCTCTAAGGGTGATGGGGTTTTTTGCCTTCCTGGGTCCTCAACAAATCCAGAACCTGGCACCTCTTTTGACTTGGTACAGTGTGCTGTCAGATTGAAAACACTCAGAAAAAAATTACCAATAGGGCTGAAGAGAGCCACGGCTAAAATCTCAACTCACTGCAACACCACGAGTCTGGTACTAGTGGTAAATACACACTGGTCTCATGAAAATTCTTCCAACAATACCAAGTCAATCAAATTCTGGTTTAGAATGTGACTCAGAAGAAAAGTGAAGACCAGGGATATAGATGTGGGAAAAGGAAAGCCACCGCAGAACTACAGTGCCTTAAACATGCTTCATAAGGCAATCTGAGGTGCAACAAGTGTATTTGTGCTCAGCAAACCTGCTGCCTGCAGCATGTCCCACTTGTCATAGCACTGACTGGCTCAGAGGTAACTAGAAAAAACTCTATACACTATTCTCCTATGAGATTGTAGCCAAAGTGGCAATGCTGTGTCACCATTTATGCAGATTTCAGTTCTGGTAACTATAGGAGACACACAATGCACTCTAAGGGTCTCGACTTCCCACATTTTTTCTCTCTAATAAGGTCAGCAAGGAAATTGTCTTATTCAGAAATGCTCTGGATATAACTGGGGTTTACAATCAAGGTAATGCCTTTAGACATAGTCATTTGTTAGTGAACTAGATTTTCTTTTAAATACCTACCTTCTTGTGCAGATATATGCTCCTGAGTCTTCTAGCATCACTGGCAAAAACCAGAGTGCATTTCCTTTAGCCCAGATTCTTGAATCTTCATCTCTTCCTGATATCATGGTGTTTGAACCATTTTTATACCATGTGATATTAGGGGTCAAGGCAGAGAAATCCAAATGTTTGTAACTGGGGGAAGGGCATTTCAGAACCACAGGTTCTCCATGCAGTTCATGGAAGTGATTGAGAAACACGGTGTGATCTGGGCAGTTTTCTATACAAATCAGAGATATTTTTACATTACTGTCAGAAAGGAACATTTAAAAGAATGGTGAGGGAAACAGAAGGAAAAAAAAAATCTACACTTACCTGTGTTTTTGATTTGCTGGAGTCTGAAAGCAGTCGCACCTACTGTGCATGTCACCAGGACAAAGAAGAACCCATGCATTTTTTTCCAGAGGAAATCAGAAGAAGAGGGTGGAAGGAAAGTGTTTTGTAATCTACAAGGAAGTTTATTACAAGAGAGATTATATAATCAAAATAGTCAACATTATCTAAAGAATTAACTGCTATTTTTCTCACTCCAGACCTGGGGAGCTTTGGTCCACCCTCAAGGAGCAGAAAGGTGTCTCCATCCCTAGTTTATGGGGGCTGAACTGTGGAACCAGAACATCTGGCTTGGCGCACACATATCACTTTTAGCCCTTCCCTTTCACTCCAGAAGATGAAGACAGCATACCACAAGTTACTGCTGTCCCTACAGCTTTTCAGAGCAACAGCTACAGGTGGAAACATTTAGCTCTGCTTATTTTGCAGTAAGATGTGACTGAGGCACAGGTCAGCTGCTTCGAGTGAGCTGTAGTGTTGTAGCTTGGGTGAACACAGGAGCAAAGTAGGCCAGCTAGTGTGAATCAGGCTGCAGGAAAACTTCCTGCTACAAGCAGAGCCAAGCTTTCTTGTCCCCAACAAATGTTTCTGTTGGGACAAAAAATATGGACTGCTATGGCATGTATACCCATCCTGATGGTGGTGCACAAGTTTTCAGCATGGACACTATTACCATCTGTTCTAAAAAAAAGATAAGGAAAACCCTGAAAAACCTGTCCTGCAAATCAGACAGGGTGGCTGCTAAGGGAAAACAAAATTCTGCTCTGCCAGTCATGCATCAAGTGTCATCTGTATGGACCTGACATGGGCATGGCAGTGTCTGTGTGCATCACTGAATGCTTCTGCTCTCCCACGAGGCCTCAGCTCCTGCTAGTCAATTGATTGATTATACTTTACCTTGATGTGCCATGGGCAAAAATGTATAAAACATGCTGGATAGAGGCACTAGTTTATGCTCTGTGTAAGGAATTTATGAGAAATACAGTAGACATATCCACATGATACATTTCCATTTTACATTCAGAAATGGAAATTGCATGCATTTAACATTACCTTAAAACTATGATGAATATTAAATGACTGTACAATTATTTCAAATCAAAACCAAAAATAAATATTTCTATCAACATAACAAAGCCATATTCATAGGTATACACCTTTGGGCATCTTTTTGTATCCCATCATGTTCATACTTCCATCATGGTTTTAATCCAAATTTCTTCCTGTTCTAGTAGCTATACTTACCTGACATCTGATAGTTTGACTACAATAAACTATTTCCAAATCATTGTGATCTGTACAACACCACAAAACCAACCTCTTGCTCAATAATACTCTTTCATAACCATGGGTCATCTCCCCTACTCTTAGGTCTGCCTGGGTTTCCAGGGAATTGGTATGGAGCTCTAGCCTCTCAGCTACACCTGAACCAGGTGCTAGAGGCATTAACAAGCCCCAGAGTTCACGTCAATACCCTGTGGCAGGTGTTTCTCTCTCTTCAGACCCTTTGCCTGACAAAAATACTTGGTTTTTATGTTCAGAGCTTTATGGTCCCTTTGGTTTAGTAACTAACAATCTCCATAAGCCATTTGAGGGTTTAGGGAAAGTTTTCATTCCTAAATTTCAGTCAGATTCACTTACCTGTGTTTCTGTAGTCTTTCAGCCATAAGCATCTCACAAAAAGAAGCGATCACACTGAAAATTCCTGGTGAAGACCTTATATAGGGTTGAGCTCAACACACAGCGGAAATTTGTCTCTCATTGCCCAATCAGATTTGTGTCAAAACCAAATAACGTTTTAGACCCAACTTTCTTTCCTTCCGTAGAGTGAGGATAAGAGAAACAGAGGCACAGACACAGAGAAAATATGTGTTTGGATTTCCCAAAAAAAGGGGAAATGACTGCTAAATATATGACTAATTTTCCCCTTTTCTGACGAATGGTAGCTTACATACACTCTTGTCTTCACATGACTGTTTCACACGCTACCTCGAGTAAAAACTTCACGGGTAACAAAAGGTACACTGCAGCATAGTCAGCAGCTAAATAATCGCAGTCTTCACATTTTGTGGTTTATCAAGCTGTTCATGGACAACATAAATCTTCTGTGATTGTGATTTCCTGGTGAATCACAAATGTGCTGATTCCCCTTTCTTCTCATAACATCCATTTTAGTGTGACAGCCTTCATTAAGGCTCTCTTGCAATGGGGTATAAAGAAGTAACAGCTAGAAGCAAATTATGGTTTCCAGGCTCATGGGAAGGAGTAAGAAAAGCATTAATGAATGGTGGCAATTTTGGCCTTTTAGAAGAGGGTAATCAAGTGAGGGGCTGCAGTTCCCAGATAAACTAATATCCTCAGATACATCTAAGAAGGATCAACATTTTCAACAGCTTTCTTCAGAAGGGTTCTGCCTTGGCTGTCTTTTTATTCAGAAAATATCTTGATCACATGCAGCAGTGTCAGGACTGCTCAGCTTTCAGTTGTTCCTCAAGTTTTAGTTGTTTATCTGAAGGTGCAAAAGTCTGGTTTAGAATAACTCAGGAAGAAAGGAAAGATAGAGCAAGAATTTTATATTTTTTTTAGTAGATGTCTGCTGAGAAGGCCACATCGTTTTGTGGTTAGCTATCACTGAGTATTTATAAACAGAAATGTGCAAGTCTAGCAGCTATATATATATAGAGAGACTCTCTTAGGGAAGCTGGTGTCATTCTGTGGTTTCACTCTGCTGATGATTCATTGATACAGCTCAAGATGCTGGAGTGTAGCTGTGAAATTCCTGACTTGAAGACCAGACTATTCCCCATACGTCTCACTCATTGCTCATCTCACTAGATAGGTATTTCCCACACCAGGGCTACATGCAGTTCCTTGCCACAGTTGGAAGATTGCTGTCCTTGGACATGCAAATAAAATAATCAAAATATCATTAAATATCTAGTGTTTTGGAAGTTCCTTGCAACAGAGACTTTCAAAGAGCCTCCACAAGCAAGGTGTGTTTGTCCATTATCCCTAGTCAGTGGAAGTCAGGCATCATGGAACGGGGATTACACCATTTCTACAAGGGGCAGTTAATGTGCCAGCTTCTTGTAGCAGCTCCCAGGTTTTGCAGCTTCTCCTGGAGGAACTTACCCTGTTATAGTGGTTCTGTGGTTGATAATGTTTGGCATCCAAGAACTGCAATCCCTTGGACTTCATTATTTATTCTGTTATCCAGTTTGGCTAAGCAAACTTCATGCAATTAAAAACTGAAGTAAATTTCTCTGGTTCACATAAGAATAAGGTGACAAGATATTAAGAAATACTGAATGTTGAAAGCTGACTGGCAAGCAGAGGCAAAGTAAACCACAACTATTGCACCAACACATGTTCTTGGGCTTATTGATATGAGCAAACCTGTTTTTAATAATTTATATTACTCTTGTGCACAGTTCCAAGATGGGGTCTTGAGGAGCACAGAAAAGGAAAGGAAAGAAATGGAACTCTTCAACTGGGACAGAAAGAGAAAAACTAAACAGAGGGATTAGCACAATGCACAACAGACTCCAAGAATACAGGAATTTGCATGCTTAGCCAGAGGAATAAGTGCTGACATACCCCAGTTGTATATGACTAAGTGGGAGAAAGAGAAGACGATGAGCCAAGGGATCCACTTTGTCATGAGGGAGTGCTAGTTTGGCCAGAGCAGCCACGGCTGGGTTACAGATTGTCTCACCACTACAGGTTCCTGGGATTTCCAAAAACTCTTTCACTGCAATAGAAAGCAGGCACTTGAAAAATAATTATACTCTCAAGAGCTGGAAGGGTCAGGGAGGAGGAGACCCTCGGTGTAGAAATGAGCAGGGTACAAGGGACAGAGTAACATCTAGAGAGGCCCAGAGTATCTGTGCACAGGCACACAGCCATAGACTGGTGAAATAAAGAAATTATTTCTGCAAAAGTGGGGTTTGCTGGATTTTATTTAAAGTAGAAAACCATCCCTGGGCACAGCCTACTTGATATATGATGCTATGTGGAAAAGCATTGATGGAGTACTTTTGCAAAGCTGAGTTTGTTGAGAGCAGTAAAGTGATATTTCTCTCCCTGTAAACTGAACTGAGGAGGATAATCTAAACTTCTAAATAGTGACAGTCTAAACATCAGTGCATACTAGTATATCTCTCAAATGACAATAAAAGTAAAAAAAAATCTCTTCCTTCTCTTATGGATAAAATGGTGCATAGATACACTGAATTTTGATCAGGGATATGGTTCAGGTTAGGGATCAGAGAGCAAAAGAGCCTAGGGCTCCAGGGACACTGGGAATGGAAAAGGCATGTCAAGAGGACCATAGCAGGGCTTCAATATTGCTGCCTCTATATCTTTCTAATCTGGGCCATCCATAGAACCATTCAGTTTGGAAAAAACTGTTAAGATTATCAAGTCGAACCATTAACACAGCACCACCATCACTAAACCGCATTCCCAGGCGCCATATCCACACGCTTTTTGAACACTTCCAGGGATGGTGATTTCACCACTTCCCTGGGCAGCTATTCCAAAGCCTGTCCATCCTTTCAGTGAAGAGATTTTTCATAATGCCTAATTTAAACCTTCCCTGCTACAGCGGGAGGTAATTTGTGCTGTCACTTTTTGCCTGGGAGAAGAGACCAACCCCCAGTTTGCTACTTTGAGGTTCCTGCTTCTTTCCCAAGCTACCACCCCTGCTGGGATGGAGCAAGCCTACAGCACACAGCACCTACCATGCCTTAGTGCAGGGCTCCAGGCAAGGCTGCAGCACCCACGGTCACTTGCCACGCCAGGGCTGGGAGGATGGGCTAGCTGGGAGCCAGCAATGCCGAGGAGAACAGCAAACAGACATTTCCCACGGCTTTGGTGTCTTCTCAGACCATAGGCAGTGAGTCAGTAGGGGCACTAGGGACGTGATAGGAAAAAAGCAAACCTAAGACTGCTGACTAGCGTTTTCTTTTCCACCAGTTCCAAAATCATAGTGTTTGCTTGCAATCATGATCAGTCTTTTTTATATATGAAAAACCATAATGTCCTCTGTGGTCTTTCATGTGAGAAGTGTTGAGGGATTTAAAAACACAGCAGTCATTACAAAAAGCCCACAGTAACAGCAGACAGAGGAGGAACTGTGTCCAGTTGAGGATCATGAAATCGTATAGAGTTACATGAGCCAGAACAACATGGACAAAAGAAAATTTCTAAACCAGTTGTGGTGCTTGACTTAAGCAGCCAACCCAGCAAACAGGGATTTCAGAGGCAAAGAGAAAAACAGATGACAAAGATTTTTGTTCATGATTGCCTTTTCCTTACTGAACTTAAATCTAGTAGGTAAAAAAGTAACTTCATAGCTATGAAAAACAGTAACAAACATCTGGTCTGAGATAAAGGAAAAATTGAGCTGGTACATATCATACATTATTGTAGGTGTACCAGGAGGGTAATATTAAACATTACTTTTTTATTACATGTTCCTGAATCAAGTATTTGTATCACCAAGAAGATGAAGTCATTTATGTAATGCTGGCAGTAAATCTTCCTTTTGTTTTAGATTTACTGTCATTCTGACACACAAGTATATTTCACACACCTGTTTTAAGAAGCAGACATATAAAATACATGTAGCCAATCCAATTACCCAAGATATTTGTCCTCTACTCCACTACATTAATGTGTAATTAGTTATCACAGGATTTGGAGGGGGCTGGGGTGGGAGACAACACATGCAATTGCATATGGTATAGAAAAAGGGACCACAAATTTACAGTCATATACTCAGCATTCTCTCTTTGTGCTTGACCTGTGTGTAGTGTCACAATGACCAGTCAGCACTTCTGACTGGCATCAAGAGTTGCTCAAGAAACAATTGAGCAAGACTTGCTCTGGATCTGTGAAATAAAAGAAAAGTGGTTTACAAATAAATGAATAGCAAATAATTAGATACAACATATACTGCTTCTAAAAGAAGAGGCACGGGAAGAACCAGTATATGCAACAGCAGGAATTGGGAGAAATCAGATCAGTTCAGGAGAAACAGAGCCAATCCCAACAACATCATTGTTCCAAAAAAGAAATACAAAAGCAACCAAGTAATGCTGCAAGACCGTACTTGTAATAAAGCTTGTAATAAAGGGCAGGAAGGCCCAGTCTATATTTTTATCTTTTATCTGTTCCATTGGTTGACACACTCTGTGAAGCACTGAAGAATGTCAGATTTTGTATCATTAGTCAGGTTAATGAACACATTTGTTTTAATAAAAACAGTTACCATCAGCCAAGCTTGGAGTGTTCTGTTGACCACGTAACAAAAGTACAAATACACATGGGGTAACAAAACTGATCTTGGGAGGATTTCAGCCCTCAAATGCCCTTACTTATGCCCTTCTCCAGCACATAATGTTCTGTACCAGACTGAAAGGGAACTCATCATTTCAGCAACTGTTTTTAAAGAGCTTGGGAGGATTTTACACAAAACAATATTGAATGTTATTTGTTTAAATCATTGCTATTGATCATATTTTGAAAAGAAAAAGAAGATATTTTAACAATAGTAGTGCTTTGCTATGCAAATTTTCCTTAATTACAAGCTGGAAGAGTTTTCATTCAGACTTAGTTGATTGGAAGGCTTTACCAATTTCAGGAAAATTTGGGTAACTTTCATTAAAGTTTGCAAGAAACTGGTTGGTGAGTTTTCCTTCAAAACATTCCTGGATTGAGACCTTCCTTCTAAATAAAACTCAGATCCCTGCTGGTCCTTCTGGCTGTAGCTTCCAAGACCTGTTATCTCAGAGGCATTTATTTCACTGGAGACCTGCACTTACTTTAAGGCGTTCATAAGTGCTGAGCCATTCCCCTTGTGTCTGCAGAAAGCTGAAAGATCCCAGGACCTTTACAAGTTACTGTTTTGATTAATGCACAAGTTTTGTGAATAGACTTCCCAGGGAGAAGGGTTTCAGCAGGGTATATGAATAATGGATATAGCTCTTGGCTTGATACCATAGCTATGGGAACAAAAGACAAATGGGGAACTAAATTTAACCATTTCATATCATAATGATATGGCAGCAGTCTTTGGAACCTTAACCATTGCTGGCTGCTAATGGCAGCTCTGCACAGCAAGGACACGGCACCCAGTGGTTCAGAACTGCTGCCTGTTCCATGATGTGTTTATGATACTGGCCTGAAATGAGAGGCTTGAAATTACACATCCCCTGTAGAAGTCACAGGACCTTCTACTGAACTTTTAAATATCCAAGTGAAATACTGGAGATAACAGATCAGTAAGAAGGCACATGCTTCTTGGCAACTCTCTCCATACATAGATTGAGACAAACAGAAAAAATATATTAGAGACATATATGCATCCATACATAGAGAAATTTAGAGGCTGCCACATGCTGAGAGGAAAGAGTTGTATTCAAATTGCAAAAGTCCCCAGATGAAACGTAGACAAGAAGGCCCCACAGGATTTCTGTTCCTGCTCTGCAATCTGTTTTTCCATTGCCCCATGCAAAGTGGAACAGCTACAGGATGCTGGCTGTGTTCTGTAGGGACACCACAGTAATCTGGCCAAAACTCCTCCATGTAAACTGATTCATGTTTGTGATAACTCAAAGCTGTTTTATAACAAAACTCCAGCCAGAAAAAGTGTTCTTATTACTAACATAGCTAATAGAGCATTTCAGTGATGTTTACATGTGTAGGGAGAACCCAAGGGCTATACTAAGTATTTACTTTATATAGTAGGGCATCATTAAAAATTTCAGTAGCAGCAGTGCTGAGTCATTTTAGATCAAAATCCATTAATGAGTTTGCTGATGATATTAGAGGCTGACAGTATCTGGCAGGGACCCTGCAGCTCAGCATTCACAGAACCATCAAAACTAGGATGGCACCCTCCAGATCTTGCTAAGACCACTTGTCTCTTTGCCTTAGGGTAAATTTAGTTCCTCATTTTTTCAAATAACTACTATGAAAGAAGAGTATGATTTTTCTAATATATCCTCATGAAAACACTTTTATTTCTGAAGGCTTTGTGGAACAGCAGAAAGGTCTGAAACTTTCTGGCACTGCAGTCTGCCAAAGGGAGATTCTCAGTTTTTTCTTAACAATGCATGCAGCCAGCAGTTTTAACACTCAATTTAATTGACCCTTTCAAAACCTTGTAATGCTGTAATGAAGAAAAGTGCCTGGCAAAGCTCTGCCTTAAGACTGTACTTTCTGAGAAGATGAAGAAATACCACCTTGAGGAAAGAACTCTGTTAATGTGCCAAATTTGATGTTTGTGTAAGAGGGCTTTTCATCAGAAGCTGGTGCATAGCAGGAATAATGAACTGAAGAGGCTTTCAACACACCTCATGCCTCATTTAGGATCTGCCATGGCTAAGGTCATGTGGCTTTGGGTTCAGCTGTTCTGTGTTCAAAAAACAAAATGCAGAGTTTGCAAACTCTGTAATACTTATGTGTATTATCAAGCCCTTTTCAGAAACAAACCTTTCCAGATATGAACAAGTTTGCCTGCAGCAAGTGGATGCAAATTCATCTACACCCTGAGCCAACTTCTGATGTGCCTCTGATATCTGTTCTTGTCCATCTCTTAAACTGCTCTAATCCACAACCCTCACCTCTCTGCAGACCTGTGTCCTCCCCATGCTCTTGAGAGTCATGACCAGGCTGCAATAACCAGATCACATATTTCAGTGGGGGATTTTGTACAGAGGCAAATTACTTACCGATACAGCCACAATAAAAGGTAGGTCATGAGGAAACAGGCCAGGATGCAGGAGACAGACAGGGCACAGAGTGGTACAAGTGCAGGAGAGGGTGTTGTTCCCATGAGTTTTACTCAATCATTCTCTCTCCATCTTTGCACCACTGTAGAGAAGCCTCTCAGCCATGAACCTGGTTCATCCATGTGGGCTGCCCACATTGCAGCCAGCAGCTCCTGTGATATGAAGGTGTTTCTCAGCTGTCATATGAAGATGTTTCTCAGCTGTGTTCAGCAAGGATCACAAGGATCTCTACTGTTCTGCCCTGAAAATGCATGCATAGAGACACCTATGTACAAGCTGCAGCTAACCCAGGAAATAGCTAATTCTTTTGCTATCAAAAGGTTTTGTTAGACAAGAACAAAAGGTGTTCTGGACCTTTTGGACATCAGGAGAAGAAGTAACACATATATGTATGGGTAAAAGCTCCCTAATAGACAAAGTAATGGAAAATGCTTCCAAGTCTTCTTAAAACCATATAATCTGTCACAGGGCATCCAACAGGACCCATTTGCAGGAACACTGGAGTTGCAGGAATAATACCAGTGGGCCCAGGACGTCCTGTGCTTTGTAGGGCACTGTGTGGAACTTGCATGAGTTTCCTGAACCCTTGTGGGAGCAACACTTGAGGGCTAACGAGAACACACAGCACTTATTGGCAATCTGTGCTCACGTGGGAGATAGTGAAACAGAATCTCTGGAACTGATTGCAGAACAGAACGTGCAGTACATGCACTCCTCACAGCCTTACGCTGCCCCAGCTGAGTGTGGTGCTGAAAGTGTAGATGGCAGCATCATGTTTGAAAACAGTTCAGCCCTTGCACCCCAATTCAGCCCACACCAAATCTCATGCTTTACACTCTGGCTTATGAAGTTGCAGGCCTTAGGTTTTCTAGGTGAGAGAGGTAGCCATGAGGTACCCAGAGTTCACTGTACCAAGAGCATCCCATTACTACTCAAGTAATAGGAAAACACACTTGTGAAATACGACCCCATGACTGTGGTTACTTAGGCAACATCTCCTTGCAAGTATTCATTGATCTGCTGTCCCTGGGGGTTGTCCAAGATTGCGCGTCACCTGCCCTGTTCCGGAAGGATTGCCACACATCAAGAGGCTTCAACTTGCTTCCTCTTTACAAAATTGATTTTGATATGGTTGCTGGTTGTTTGACAACTAAAACTCACCCTGGCTGAAATGATCCAGTTTTCAACTAGAGCAAGTCAGCAATGCTGCAGAATGTGATAAGAGGAGAGCTCCCGAACACATTTAGAATTCATTCCTTCCTTCCTGGAAGAAACCAAGCCAAATGTCCATTATAATCACTCATGTCTTAAACTTTAATGTGGCCTGGTGATGTATATTTTAAATTTTTTTCTGCAGTCCCTAGGATATAGGAGTTTGGGAATCCTAGCTCAAATTACTAATTACGACATTTGCAGGACATCTACTGTAACTAACATTACCTGCATAATTTTCTCCTAACAAGGAGGAGATATGACAAGGAATTTGTTCCACATTGTGGCATGCTACCAAACTAATTTTTTTTCCAGGCTCCATAAACAACAGCTCTCTTTTCCATCTGTGAAATATAATAAATATTCATTTTATCGGGAATCTAGAGGTTTTTCAGCAGCACTAGAGACTGAAACAGCTGGAAATGTCTTCCCATTTAAATATTAAAGAAAAATATACCTTATAAAGAATATGGCCCTATTGATTAAAAAAAATCTAGTTTCCATCTTTTTTATTCTATAGGGTTAGCTGTGTTTAGTTGAAGAACATTCTTCTTTCTCAGTTCATACAGCATATCTTAGTATCTACCAAAAAGACAGCTGGTATCCATCTGTCTGTGCCCAATGACACTTAGACTGCTAACTTTACCTTTTTTAGCTGCTTGTTCCCTCCTCTTCTTTCACATATCACATGTTGTTCACTTCAAGGATGCGTACTTTTTTATATATGCCTCAAATGCATCATTTCTTAAAATTAGGTTCCAACAGTGGTGAAATAAATAAGTTTCAGCCTATCAGTTTAAGAACCAATACACCATGACAGACTTGAGGAGGAAAACAGATCCATTCATGTATGGATTTACTCACACAACCTTATGCATCAAGGGTAACTTAAGAACATCCAAACTGAGACATTTGGCCTAAACAGCCTCAGATCTGGGCACTGAGAAAACCTGCCCCTGTGCCAGTACAATGCATTCCAGCACTGCACAAGCCAAAGGTGACAGCGGGAGTAACTCAGTCAAGTATGGCCAGACCTGTTTGCCCAAGTCCAGCTCTTGAAGAATTCAGCCATATTCTCTCAATGAGGAAGAGTTTAGGTCTCTAAGCAGGGTCTATTTACACAGCATTTTGATTTCCCTGTAGTACCTCTTAAAGATCATAAGTAAGCTCAATATAATTTATTTTGCAATAAAAAAGCAATATAAAACTGTAATAAGTAAAACAATATAAAAAGTGCCATGTATCTATGTGAAAAGCTACTGACATTTACACTTGCACTATTTCAAGATAACTTGTGAAATGATACACTCACAGTTCTACAGTACTTAAGAAATAGCAGACTGCCAGCTCCTAGATCTGGAGATCAGAGACTTAGCAGAGAACAAAACATAAGATTGCTGTACCTCAGAGGGATCCTTTTGGTAAATGACAGCAAAATGGACTACAAATAATTTCAAGCCTTGAAGAAATCCAAGTACTGATGCATTCTGCTGAATGCACAAAGGGCTTGCCAGTGTTTGGGTGTTGTAGTAGGCTGCGGGCAGCACATTAAGTCAAAATGTTACGAGATCGCCTGCTCTCTTGAGCAAAATTAGACACAATGCCTTTCCAAGATGGATGGATCTGCCACTCAAATCATACTTAGATGAAGTAGGCTGAAACTTTTAAGTGTAGTGAAGTGAGAATTTTAATCTTTTAACAGATTGAAATGTGTTCCTAACACATCTAAATGATAGCACTTAGACAAAACCTTTGGAGGTTTTGGTGTTTGGGTTTTGGCACTTATTTTTGAAGGGACAGAAAGAAGAATCTAAAGGAGAAGTTGAGAGGATGTCTCCAGTCTTACCCAAGGTCTCTTTTAGAGGATGTTCCCTACCAGCTTCTGCGGGCAGTGTTGTTCCACCAGTCTAAGACAACTATGAAGAGAAAAATATCAAGGTGCCACAAATCAATTTTCATGGTTAGCAGCTTTCTTTCTTGAAACGACCTGCCACAACACATCTTAAAAACATGTAGCAAGGAGATGATTCCACCAATCAACTAAGACTGTACATTAAAAATGCCATATTTCTACTGCAAAAGGATTATTACTTTTGTCCATTACTAGGAGTTTGCCTAAATAATCATCAAAGCAGCAGTATAGCAGTGACACAGAAGGTTGTTCCAGGAAAAGTCTCCCTGCTTTAGGAAAACCACGGCAGAAGTTCCAAGTGCTAGAATTAATCAAACTGCTTTTTAACTGTAGATGGGTGCAATTTTGGCTTTCCTGGAGGCCTTTTTATAGTAGGCTTATATGATAAAATCTAATGAATCTGAGAATGGATACAATCATCATTAAAATTTTCCAAGGTGAGATTCACAGCCTCTTACTATAAAATAGCATGGAAGCCTTCTTCAACTGAGATGTGAACCTCTTTAGATTATGTATTGAAGCAGGTTATCTTCACATGCTCATCCAAACAAGTGAAAAAAAAAAAAGGTAATATGTTTGTCCCATACAGAGTTGTCAAGGTATTGCAAGAACCAGATTATGTATTGAAGCAGGTTATCTTCACATGCTCATCCAAACAAGTGAAAAAAAAAAAAAAAGGTGAAATATTTGTCCCATACAGAGTTGTCAAGATATTGCAAGAACCAGATCTTTGGCATCACAATTAGAAGCATTTACGTGCATAGCATCAATGTTATTCACCCAAAAAGGACACACTTTAATTTTTTATCTCTGATCATGACAGCTTCCAAAATATATTTACAGCCACTGCCTCTGCAAGCTTCAGATTTTTGAGCAGCTCCCAATCTACTGCCGTTGCACGAAACTCCCACAAGAAGCTATCCTGTGTGTCAGCAAACACTGAGAGATATGAATTCATCCCAGATTTTACAGGAAAGAAACTGCATGCACTTTTCTGATGGCCACATCCTCACAAGAATTTGATGGCCACATATTCACAAGAATGTTTCCTAGGACGAGATTAGAACTTAGAAAATGATCCTGCTTAATTGCACCATATTTCAAATCCAAAAGGAATTTCTAGGCCTCTGCATTTGGTGTGTGACAAATGTCAGCACAGACAACAGTTCCCGAAGTAGTGAAGGTGGCTATTACAAAATTCATTAGTCAAGCCTCAGAGTTACCACAGTTAACTTGAAACCAAGTTCAGATGTGAATGTGAAAGTATAGCATGTGCTGATACACATTTTACAAAGAGGTGGCAAATTTAGAAACAATATTTAGATTTTGCCTGCTCAAAACCTCTTGGAATAATTGAATCTTTTAGGCAGACAAAGACCTTTAAGGTCATTGAGTCCTACAATAACCTAACACTGCAAGTCAACCATTAAACCATTTCTCTAATCATCACATTTATACTTCTGATGCTGAGCAAATGTCCCAGCTGCAGTTTGCTAGGAGAGATCCTCCTGTTTCTGCAGCCCTTAAGTTTTCTGGAATATGCACCAGGATATGTGCAGTTACACACTGCAGTGCAGAAATATAATCCAGTACCACACAGCTGTGTCTTTGCCAGAGGTGGCAATAGCTGCATCCACTAAAAGAATCTGCAGTGTGTTGCTTCAACCCATTACTTTGCAAAACAAACACTGCATTTTGGCAAAATAAGTATGATATCCAGTTAAGGAAGGAAGGAAAGAAGGAACAGATAGCAGGGGGGAAAAGGAGCTGATAAAAGCAGAAGGGAACAGAAACATTAACACTTCTTCAAATAAGACTGAATTTACAGCAGCTGCAAAAATACAAGCCTCTCAAACTTCTGAGAAGCTAATGAGTCCTGCAGGGCCTCAAGGCATTGTTGGCAGAAGGAAGAAAGCAGCATCTCCTGCTGCAGATGCAGCCAGGTGTGAGAAGATCCTACACAAGGTCTCACCCAGCCGTTGGATCTGCTGATAAGAGTTTCCTCCAGCCTGGCAAGCCCCAAGGTGCAGCACCACGTGCAGAGCCTCACCAGCCTACCCAGACCCTGTGACCTCCAGCTGTGGGGCACATCCACAGCTCGAGGTCACAGCTGTGGGCAGCAGCCAACCCCAGCCCCGCTGGCATGCAGTTGCTGGCATATCTACTCCTTCTTCCAGAGGTCTCCAGAGAGTTCTTGTATATTTGGCCTTGCCCTGCAAGCATCTCACAGATATTAGGAAATCACATTTAACAGAGCTGTTATCACAAAGGAATAGGAAGAAGATGTAAGAGTCCTTTAAGCCATCTCAGTTACAGGAATGGGAACACCATGGTCTTCATGACTAGAAACAAAACTGAAGCTAAAAGGGTTGGTTCTATTTACAGAAAAGGGGCAAAAAGAAGATAGCTTCATTTTGTTCACTGCTGCAGTGAATCAGCTGCAAACTGATCCCAGGGGAACAATATATTGGACTGATTTCAGTTAAGAGCCCAAATTGTGAGACATTCTCTCATTGTGTGACAGTGTGATCAATGACAGCTCAATAAAGTCCTGTTTCATTCCTAGACACATGTGCATGTGCCACAGGAAGACAAGGGATCTGCTCCTTTTGCCCACATGCTGTGATATGAGGGGTTATGCCAACCTCCCACTCCATCAGTGATGCAATTAACTGCTATTTAAAAGCCCCCAAATAGAATTTGCAGGAAGATCTCTTTTGTACTGTCTTCAGAAAATAAAGATCAAGGCATGCACCTTTAGGAAGAAGACACGTTTAAAAGCAGTGAATAAATGCTCTTCCAAAGACAAGTATGAAAAACATATAACCAGAGACCAGGGATCCATTGTAGGTACTGATTTTACAGGTTAGTACTAAACCCTTTTTCCTCATTTTCAGCCTAAACCTCTTTCTGTTCTACTTGGGTTTTTTTCCTTACAAAACAACCAGCTTATATTTCCTCTCTAATTAAATTATCTGCCACAAGCTCCCCTGTCCCTCAGTGAGCTGGAGACACAGACAGCTGAACGCAAGGACTTCTCACTGCTTGTGTTTAGTGCAGCTGAGGAAGGGCTTGGCACAGTCTTTGAGTTGGTGATGCCTTCCCCCTTCTGCCCCAAGTCTCAGTTATTGTAACAAAAATCAACACTCTGAGGCACCTGCCCAAAATATGGGTGACTGGCACTTGTTTGTCCAAAAGTCTGCACCTGAAATCTGTGGGTGCCATGGCCTGGCAACAATGAGGGGCTTCTCCCCTGGGGAGTGGAGGCATCTCAGGTGTGAAAACTTTGGCCAGCTGGACAGAACTTCAGTGCTTCATATATAAAAATCACAACAGGCTATTGCCTTTTCCATCCTAGTCTTTTCCTTTTAATCAGAAAATTAATTTGCTATTTAACTGATACTTCACAGGGGGAAAAAATGGTAGTCTTGTGAAATAGATACTCTGTTCTAGAAGGCAAGAGGAGGTCAGTTTGACCAAGACAGAATATTTTGTTTGATACACCCTGCAATATTTAATCAATGGCATAAAATTTTAAAAGCACTTTCATCCAGCACATGGGGTTTTATACATATACCCAACCCCTCAAAAAATAAAAATGTAACCTGATGCAACACATTTCCCTTGGAGACAAACTTTGTGAGTTGAGTTATGAGAGAAGTTGTCCATTCAAAATGTACTGCATATGGATAATGAATTCAGCAGCATGAAAATACCTTGAGAATTCAAATTACAGTTAGCATAATATCCTAGTGGTTATTACAGAAAGCAAAATATTATAGTTGTTAGAAATGAAGAAATTCTTTTTTGGCCAAATACTGCAATGTCTTCCTTTGAATTTTCTGAAACAAAATGCTTTTAAAATTCTTTTCTGTAAAGCAAAAAATAAATCTAACCTTTTGTTCTTTATTTCAAGTTAGGATAATAAAAAAAATGCTTCTAACTCTACCTCAACAGGAGTGTAGAGAAGTTCATTAGTATTTTTGAACCACACTAAATTGATGTAATGTCTAAGAAGATAAATACTTCAGATGCTATCAAGATATACATAAGGCTTCCAGCTAATTAATGATGATAAAGGAAGTTTTTGAATACTCTTATGAGGACCATCTGTTGTAGAGTCAATATGGCTCTTCAAGATTAATCTACAAATGCTGAGCAATAGAAAGAGGTGTCTGGATTAAGTTAGGAACATTATACCCTGGTATATTCCAAATTTTCAGCAATTTTTTAATAATCCTTTTTAAAAAACACATGCAGCAGTTGACAAGTCCTGCACTGAAGAGTTTAGTGTCACGGCAATCATGAAAAAAAAACCCTGATGGGATGTGGGTACCTAAACCCAAGCGTGCAGTTCTCTTCCAGAAGTCCATGGTATCTGAGAGAACCCCACCTCCCTGGGAACCCCACCATTTCTGCTGCAGCAGCTGGAAGCCAGCCAGAATACCAAAGGACATGAAGGCTTTAGAAACTCAAAAGTTATTCTTTAGCAAATATTCCTACCTTGGGTCATCCATAGGGAGATGGTGCTGAGAGCAAACCTGGAATTAATTTCTTTATGCAGGTTACCATGCAATACAGGCAAAGTTGTCCTCCATCCATATTTTGGGTTGTCACTTCTAACACCTGAATTTGTACATTGGTACCAGTAAGGAGCTCCTCCCCAGCTGCAAAGTCTGCAGTGCTTGCAGAGAGGGTGTCCCACTGCCTTTCTGGCTCATTGTTTGTAACACTGCTGCCACCTCAGGTCTCTGATCCCATGAGCAGAACTACTGATCCTTCCCACACCTGCTCACAGAGCACATACTCACCTGGCATGTTTTACAAGGGCCCTTTTAATGCAAGGTGACACCAATGAGCATTGGTCTCAACTCATTTTTAGGAGCTGATTTCCAGGTTCAGCGATATCAGCACTGTAGACTGAACCAAGAACAATGCTGGCCACTCTAAGCTGTGATGTCCTTGCTCTGAATTGGAGCTCTGGATTTTAGATTTACCAAATCCCTTGATCTTAAACATGTCAAGAACTCTGTTGGAACCTGATTGCTGGCTTCCATGATTGGCAGTGGGCACGAGTTTATGCACCTCACTGAACATGAGTTTAAATGATGACACTGAACAGCTGTATGACGTGAAATAAATCACTTCATAAAAATCCCTGGTGTTCTCACTAATGTATAACTGAGATCTGTCCCACTGGCACATTTTGAAAAGGACTAGAAAAATGTTTTTATCTGAATGGCAAATAATAGATGAATTCATGCTTAACTTGCATTTTTCCATTTTAGAAAAATTAGTTTAAAAAAACCTATCATAGCAGCACAGTAATGATAATTGCAGCTTAATTACCCATAACTGATTCTTTATGCCCTGAAATAATTTATTCTCCTTTTATACTTGTCTCTGATATCCATTAGAGTCATTACAACTGTGAGTCTATAATTACATATTTTGCATTTTAACATTCTATGCCAGTATGTGCTCTCTTCTTATCTTTCAGCTAATTTCATTACCGAAACACCAAGAAAATTTCCATATGAATTTTCCAGAAGGTTTTGGGGTAGGTCTAGCAGTTAATGAAGCCTAGAGAGACTGTTCTTAGGACACAGCTTTTGTATGTGCTCACCAGTCTGGCTTTGCCAACTGCTCTGTGCAGGCTGCACCGTGGTGGGACTTTGGCACTGGGTGGATGTTAGGACACAACTAAGTGCTTGGGAGAAGAGAGGTCAGATTTTGTCTGTGTTATGTTTGAAGATAAAGCTGAGAAAGCTCTTGACAAGGCTCTTCCAGGAGGACCCAGGTTCACTTCTGCCTGGTGGCACCACCAGTAGGAGACACAGCACTGCCAAAAGCCAGGACTTTTCCTTGTTCCACGTAAGCATGCTCTATGCCAAGCTGCATGCACTCATATCCTTTAGCGGTGGTAGAAAATTTGGTAAAATCATTGCAATAAAGCAGAAAATGTGCTCTTTGCTCTCTCCAATCTCACCTTGCTAAATGCCTTCCTGTCTCAATTGCCAAAAGGTTAGTCAGCATCTGGCCCAGAAATGTGACCGTGTGGGCCACACTCTAGTTCCTTCACCAAACACCAGGGAGATGCCAACACCCAAAGGGGCCAAGGCGGTTTAATGCTTGCCTTGAAGAATCTTAAACGAAAAACCTGTTTTCTAACTATCCCTCTGACTCACCAAAAGCTGCCAAACACATCATTTACTCTATCTTTCAGCTTTGCCTGTTTGTAAGACAGGAGTCTTGCTACCTATACTGACAGGTTCCTACCAGAAATTGTCTGTAACCTCCCCGTGACAAGAGCCAATGCAGCAGTATTTACAATCCCTTCACTCCAACAGCTGTTTCAGAGCCAGAAATGCATTTTTTTCCATGGATAACATGGCCTGGGCAAGATTGCTTGGAAGATGCAAATATTAAAATAAAATGGAAATATGATAATGCTTTTTAATGGACAAATTAAGCTGAATGACAAACACAAGATTGTGCAATATAAATTTCACACAGAGGGCAAGTAAAAACTGAGTTGCATGCAGCAATTGGAACAAATTAATCTGATTTTCCCATGCCACATTTTTACAACACAGAATCAAAAGAGCCTGAAAATGAAACATTAAAGTGAATTTCCTACTAGAATTTAACAAAGAAGGTACCCTGTCATTTCCTCAGCTGGAAAGGGCATATTTGGATTGAGTCAGGGATTTATTTTCTTAAATAATAAAACACCTTCCTCCCTCCTTCTCTCCCAAGTTCATTATTGTTTAGATCAAGACTGGGACAAATCAGTGAGATAAGGAGAGTAAGGTTATCAGTATTTCTGGGGCAGAGATTTTACCCTTTAGGAGCATATGCTGCATGGAGCCACATGATCATGGAGTGAAAAATGAAGTGACTACAGTTATTACCTGATGTTCCTCTTTAACTCCCCCAATCAGTAACCTTCACAGCAGTCCAAGTGGCTATAGTGGCTGTGCTAGTTTTGGCCTGTCCCTGCATTTTCACACCTCCCCAAGCAGCACCAACACAGCAGTGTGTTAAAAAAAACCCTTTTAAAAAAAAAGTTAGGTCAAAAGAAGACAGTTGTTACCAGCTTTCCTGTTTTGAATGGGTTGGAAATAGGCCAAAAGCTGGGTGCTGGAGCTCAGCAGTGGATTTGTACATACTGGAAGACAGCTCCAACTGAGCATTATTACAGCTGCTGAGCACACACAGGTCTTTGAAGCCGCATCTCCTTACACACCCTGATACAGTCCAGCAGGCAAGGGACACCCTTCATGTGCAGCTGGAATCCCGGCCATAAAGAATATTCCTCTTGGGCAAAAAAAGTCTTCTCACAGCTAAGTTCCCAGCAGTGTTTCCCTGCTGGACTGGTTGGGATTCCCTGGCAAAGTAACAGCCAGCAGCAAGTGACGCAGGCTGGCCGTGACAACTGCTCGTCGAATACTGCTTAGGCAAAGGGGCACAACTCAGTGCTAGTATTTCTTTAGTGATTTTAGAAGACTGAAACAGCTTTGGGCTGAGATGCTGGAGTCCACAAGTTAAGACCCTAAGGTGGAAATGCAGTCCCATTACGACTACTGCATTTGTTGCTATGGAGCATTTTGAGACCATGGAGGCCTGTGTTGAAGGCACAGTGCCAAGCCCCTTCTCTGCCATCAGCTCTTTTCTTGCATTTAAAGTTTCTGCAACTTCTGTGTCTTTTCAGCAGTATTACAGTCCTCATCCCAGACCACAACATGAATACAAGCAGAAGAATTAACAAGGTCTCTGCACGGAAGGTAAGCAGCCCTCAAAACAGGACTTTCCCACCTCTATATACAGTTCTGTGCAATCCTATTGCACTAGCACAAGACTTTTAACAGAGCAACCCGCTGAAAAGGGCTGGCTCTTGTTATCTTTTCCAATTTAGATTTTTGTTGCTTCAATCTCCTAGGTGAGTGTTCTGCACTTTACTAATATTTAATCTGCATTTTTTAAAGCTTTGTAAAAAAACTATTTCAAGTTTGACATTTGATGATTTCTTTCTCTGGTTTGACTAATTCAGTTGTTAATTTTAAAGATTCACATGTGCATCCTTTGCTGCACTGTTTGTTCTCTTCCACCCCATGGACATCCCTCCCTCCCTACAAAGTAAAAATTTGTGTCTCTCTCACCACTGCTACCTACGTAAGTCCCATAAAGGAATGAGATCTGCTACATGGTTTCTGTTGCTCTTATCTTTTTTAATTTCCTTCTTACTGTAAGTCACCATAATTGTGCCTTTCTTCAGAGAAGCACAAAGGTTTTCCCTGTTCTCCACTGCCTCTGCCAGCACCTGCTCCGAAACTCCCATCTGGGGTTGCTGCTTGCTGCTACTGACTGCACACTGAACAAGCATCAGCTCACATCTGTCTTCACAACCAGCCAACAGTGCTCACCCAACTGCACCTAAGCACGTTCAACAATGGGTCAAGGATGACTGAGGAAAACCAGCAGCTCGGAAGCAGCAGCTGGAGGGGAGCCAGCAGGAACCTGACCAGCAGCTGGCTGGTCCTGAGTTTTTTAAGCTCAGTCAGTATCTATCCTTGCAGAAGTGGAAAAGCTGTGAGGCTTATGAATTTCAGGTACCTTTGTCTATAGGAAGCAAATGAAACCCTGAAACATTTTTCAACTTACACCACATCCCATGCCTTCTGCAGATGAAAGGAAAGGCAGAAGTCTGGGACCACAGACTTCCTCCTCCTCCTCTCACAGACCAGCCTAGTCGGAAGGAAATGTCTAGTGCTTATCTCCATTTCAGAAAACAGACACAGTCTCTGGTGGAAAAAACACAGGCAAAGCCCAAGGGAAACCCTGGGGGCAAAACCAGAAACTTTGGATCAAACCTCTTCAGTATTTGCAGCTTTAGGAGAAGTCTGGCTTTTTTGGAGCCATGCTTTTATGCTGTGCAGGAGTCTGGCTCAGGAGTACTGTTCACTGCACTCTTGACAATAAAGCAATGCCAGCTTACAAAAACCACATGCCTGAAGGCAGCATGGCAGGAGGGCACGTTCACAACGCACCCAAGCTCTCCTTGTGCAACTTCTTTCCGGGCCCACACTCACATTTCTAAGATTTTCACTGTCCTTTCTCTGTAAGAGCAAAAATTGCAATTCTCAAAAGAGCAATTGCACCAGGAGATTGGGCTTTAAGGAAAAAAAGAAAAGAAGAAAAAAAAAATAACAACAACAAAAGCCCTCAAAACCCCACATTTACTGTCAAAGTCTCTAAAATTATGAGATTTGACAATAAGTCTTTTGTTCTTGTGGCAACATGCAACTAGGCAACATGCAGCTTGATTTCTGCAGCCAGTAGATATTCAAAGTACTTTTCACATACAGTAGGTGTCAATTTGACTTTATTTAAGGAAAAACGGGGAAAAAACAGTAATTTCCATAATACACAGAAGACAAGTTAGATAGCACTGCAAAAAAAAGGCTGAGTGTTTTACTTGTCACCAGTCTGCTTTGCAGCTCTACGATTAGTAATTTTAATGCAGTTTGTCATTTTGTATTATTGTTTAGCATCTTTATAATCAGCAGAGTTTGGGGTTATAAATCACAAAAAGTGTACTACTACTACTATGAAAAACTAAAAAACCCACAAAAATCACTTTCAAATAAACCATAAATATGTGATGCACATTAGTGTAACAAAACCATTTTTGTAAACATTTTCTCCAACATAACATGTGCATAAGATAAAAAATAAAAACACTGCAGTCATACAAGTTAGGGTTACTTTGACTTAAAGATACAGAAAATTATTACTTATTAAAGCTTAAAACTAAACCTAGGAGCTTTTCTTTTCTTCTTTGCTTACAAAAGCACTGTTTGAAGAGTTCCATGTTGGTATACGAAGTGGTTTTGTAATACTGTTTTTACCTTGCCATGTTGGCGCTTCTGCAGAGGCAGAAGCTGCCAGATGGGCAGGCCCTCTGAAGGAAGGAGATTTCCACCCTCCCCCAGAGCCTGAAAACTTCAACAGCACATATCCATGACCTGGGCATCCCTATAGCACTGGAGCATCTTCCTCTAGGTGAATAGCATCAGCTTTCAAGGACTAGATTAATTTTGACCACATAGCACTGGAAGATTTAAATCACGCAGACTGACATTCGATCGAATCAGCTTCGGCAAACTACACTACAGGGCAGCTCTGTGATCACACCCATGTCTACCATCACGCTGGATTTCCGAGTCCCCTTTAGTTCATTATAGTACAAAAGGTTGATCGTTCTTCTGGCTGACCACACCGGGCCTGAAAAGAACACATCCTTCACCTTCAACACTATCCAAAAGTCATACAATTAAAAAAAAATAGTTCTAGGTATTCCTCCGCCAGCAAATGTAAGGCTTTCTTGAGTTTTGATTCTTTTTGGGGGGTGGGGGAGTGGGGGTTGCTGTGTGCACACGCATGCGCTGGAGGTACGCAATTACCGCGCGCTTTTCAACCTCTGCGGCGTTCGAAGGAGAGTCCTCAGCAGCAGCGCTGGTCGGGGTTGAAGGATTTACAGCAGTCAGATCTGACACCAAAAGAAGGGTCTGTTGAGTCTGAGCTTTGCACACTTGGTGCTCTTGGCTCTTAATTGATTGTGTGACCAGTCGCTCGAGCCATCAGCTTGACTGAATTGAAGAAAACGTGTTTAAAAAGCCCTACCTGTCATGCCATGAAGGAAAGTTAACCACAGCAGAAGACAAAGCCCATGAAACACTGAGAGCCTGTTCACTAAATGAACAGCTTAAGGCAGCTGTCAGCAAAGTACCCCACCAAAGGAATTAAGGGGGAAAAAAAAAAGAAAACAAAAAGGAAAATGGCTGAAACGTGACACTGTGCATTATTACAACACCAACAGATTATTATACACTCAAGATTTCTCAAGTAATGAACATGTAGCCACTAAACAAATTATTACTCTCAAGACATTTATTAAAAATGTCAGAACTTATTCATAAAATAAAACTGACTTAAAAAAAAAAAAAAAGAAAGGAAAAAAGCCAGAGCTGGGATCTTACATCTAAACACAGGTATACGCTGTTTTTATGAATAAGCAGTATTAACTACATTCTTAAAAGAGTTTTAGTGCATTGCATTCTTAAAAAAGAAAAACATCACCGCCCCAAAATGTTTCCTACAACATTTAACAATTTATAGAACTAGCCTAGTTACTTTTACCTGCCTGTTACTAAGCCCATGTGTTAGAAGAGTCAAACCTCTGGTTTAGGCTAAATTCATACTTCTGTTAAGGATGAAACTGGTTTATAAAATGCTTGCTTTACCAAATTTTGTAAGCAGATTACATTGATCAGTGTCTCACTGCCATACCGCTACGACTATTGTCCCTACTCGCTCCTCCTGCTGAAACTTGCTATGCAATAACAGTCAGAAACCTTTCAATCTGGTAGTTTTGGTATTAAGATTAAATTAGACATTAATGGTTTTCTTCTAAAAACGTATAAACTAAACCACCTCTTTTATTTTATGCATTAAAAACAATGAGGTAGGCACAAAAAAATAAACATATGTAGTTTGGATTTTATTCCTTTTTTTCTTTTTTCTTTTTTTTTTAAGTTCTGCGAGTGCAGACTGTGGTAAAACTGTTGTTGCACTTCTAGGTTTAAACAAAAATTAAACCTTTAACTGAGGCAGTGCTAATACTGTGACATAACCAAGTTCTGGCCTAACACAGAATCATTATAGAAAGTGAATTTTTTTTTCCTTTTTTTTTTAATATCACCTGCACATGTTTCAGGCAACACCTGGTACACAGAAAATGACTAAAGTTATTGGCCAGGCCAAAATAAAACTGCAGAAACAAAAAAAACCCTAAGAATTCCACCCCAAGCCCCTTCCCACCCTCCCTGTCCCCAAAAAGAAGTTATCCTAGTCACTGTGTCTTTCACATTTTATAAATATTAACTTCTTAAAACCTGCACCTTCCTCTTTGTCCACATATTGTCACATTACAAAAAAGAAATGTCAATTAAATACATTGTTAACATTACTAGACTAGATCTGCCCTCTGTTTCAGCCAGTCTGACTCTCTACACCACTTCTCACCTTCTCTTGCCTGCCTCTTGTCCACTCAACAAACAGCATGGTCATGGTAAGCCTGGTTTGTTTTTCTTCCTTTTTTCCCTCCCTCCTCTGTTTTAACACTAACAAACAGAGTCCTTCAAATCCTAGGAATACTGGAGCTGAAGGGAAAAGAAGACCTGTAGCTTTCTAGCGTGATCCCAAATCTCAAAGACATTGTAGCACCTGATGGCAATATCTTTACAGCACCAGCTGCGTCGCAGCCTCAGTTGAAAAACATAAAGAAACCTAACACCAGTGATGCCTGCACACACATTTACACAGAGTGCTGCACTCGTGCAGGTCTGTACTCCAGTTGAAAATAATTCCAAGTTATGAAGATCTCAGACTCTGGATGTCAGCAATTCCTCTCCAAATCCCACTGCTTCTACCAGCTCAGAAGTGAAGTCCTGCCAAGGGTCATGAAATAGACTTGACTGCTTCCACCTGACCGCACGGAGGCAAAGAAAACCTGCAAAGAAAAGAGATTGGCAAACTCAGCAAGCAGGACAGCAGTGGTTCTAATGTGCCTTCACTGTCCCAGTATTTGCAGTGCAATTGCAGTGCTCGTCTGGGCTGGTGGGGATGGAGCTGATGCTCCTCACAGCGGCCTGTAGGGTGCAGGGCTCTCTACCTGTGTTAAACAGTGTTGTTAACACATCTGTGTTCTGGCTACTGCTGAACAACACTGGCACAGTATCAAGGCTTTCTCTGCAGCTCCCTCACCCTTAAAAGGCCAGTGGACTGGGATGGACAAAAGGCTGGAAGGGGACAGTGTTGGGACAGCTGACCCAAATTGACCAAATGCATGTCCCATAATATACAGCATCACGTACACCAATAAAAGCTCAGGGAAAGGAGGGATGCTGTGGTGATGACATCTGCCTTCTCAAGCAAGCATTATGTGTGGAAAATGTCTGGACATCCACCTGCCCATGGGAGACTATGTATTAACTCTTTATTTTGTCTGGCTTGCATGTAAAAGCTGTCTTATTAAATTTTGCTGTCTTATTAAACTGTCCGTATCTCGATCCATGAGTCTTTTTGCCTCCTGACTATTTTCTTTCCCTTCCATGGGTAAGGGGAGAGAGCTTGAGGCTAGCTGGGTGTTTGGCTGCTGGTCAGGGTCAACTCAACCTAAGTACCCAACTGAAGTACACATTTATCATCTTGGCAAAAAACTTGGTGGGAGGGAATGTACCTTGTCGTTGCGTTCACATAAGAATTTGAGTCTTTGTGCCCTCTTGTGCATGAACACACCATCCAAGTGTCCAGTTTCCACCGACCGTATCTCGATAGCTTTTTCTCCCCAGCCCATGATCTGGTTAGATCGGATGTATGCTTTGGAAAGAAAACAGCACATTAGGATGGGCAGAGGGCAACAGGAGAAATGGGAAAAGCATGACACACTCTAGTTAAAAATTACTTGCATGTGCATTATTGTAGCTACACACATGTTCAGAGGGCTATTTCTGTCCTCAGAACATTCAAGATGCCTAAAAAACACCTTTTTTTAATTTTAATTTCATTTGCATGTTTTCTATGTTATATACTTCTTCCTTGGGCATTCATAACAAAAGAAACTTTATAACCTTTAATTAAACGGGAGGAACACTGAACTTTTACACAGGCCTTTTCTTCCAAGTCTGGGACAAAGAGACATATTAATTAGATGTTGACTAGGAGAAAGCAGAAGCCAAGGTTTGAATAGACTAATCCCATCCACTACAGTATGTCCCAAGCAGCAGCTCTATGTCTTGTGTGTTATTTTCCCTCCTTGATGGAGCTTGTCAGCAAAAACAAAGAATGAGAGGGAAAGGTAAAACCAGGAAAAAATTATCTAGCCTCTCTTAAAAGGAGTAATAATTGAAAAACTGATCTCCTTGAGAAAGCCAACTGAAAATCATTCTGTGTATCTCACAAGAGGTTCACATTAAGCTCTCAAAGTAGAAATATTATTATTTGACATACTGCATTCCTTTGTGCACAAATAAAAAAACAAATCAAGCATTCTTCCTTCGAGTGTCACAGGTAACACAGATTAGTAGTAGCATGAGGAAAAAATATCTATTTTTGATAGCAGTAAGCAAATTAAATAAAAAGTAAAGTCACCAGCATTATAAAAAGGTATATTCACAAAGCAATTTGGATGGACAGTTTCAGGAATGCTGTCAAAAATAACATAAGGGAACTTAATGAAAACGAAGTTGTTGCCTCTGATTTGCCTGCATATTTAACAGAAGAATAAAAAGGACTTTCCTAGCCAGCAAAATTTAAAAATTACATTAACATTACAGTACTTTCCTTTTATATAACAAATTCATATTAGTTTTCAGTGAAATTAAATCAAATTACCTACTACAGTATCATGTACACCAACAGTGCATATACCATCCCAATGGAAAATTATTCCTTTTTAAATGATTTACTAGTGCTAACTGGACCCAACAGTTACTAAAAATTGACAGAAGAAATGTTCAGATGGTGTTGGTGGTCTCAATGCCATTTACTACTTCACAAGCATTCAAGTCTCCAAAGGCTCTGGAATCTGCCAGCTGATGTATTCTGCTTGCTTTTAGATCTAGTCAAGAGTTAATCAGCAGAGCAGGGAACATGCTGTGCACCTAACTTCTTTAAATTTCCTCCTGCATTGTTGCCCCTGTTGCTCAAACAGCTATCAGCAGTCCTTTCCCAGTATGTGCAGCCATCCCACGGCCCATAAAATGCAATGTGCTTGCCCAACAAAAGGACAGCGTGCCTACAGCCCTTGCTTTGCTCTGCACTGAATTACAGCAGCACAAGCAGGAGGGATTCTGGTGTGTACTTGTGTACTACACTCACTGTTATCACTCTCAATCTTGCTTTGAGCTGGAGAGATAAGGGAGAGTGGTGCTAGGAGAGATGAGGAATCTGAAGGTGAATTAAAGACATCAAATGAGGTACACCTTTTGTTGTCTACATAGACTTATCCATAATATTTTACTCATCTGCCACTTTATATGCCAGAGATACAGAAGACCTACAGAGATCATGGTGAATTTCTCAATCATGAACTCCTCAACTTGATTGTTTGGGTTTTATTCACAAAAACTTTAGCACAAAGCAGATCTGTATCATCTTCACTTTGCACAGTTGTTTTCCAGAAATACAGCACTGACTTCAGATGCAGAAGCAGCACACTCAATGTTCCCTCCTTCTGCCCATGTGCACACAAACTCACACTCCCTAAGAGCACACAGCTCACCAGAGGACTTACCAACTGAAGTTGGCATTTCTCCCCACTGCAGAACCACATCCTTGGTTATCCTTCCATATGTGTTGACATAAACTCCTTCATCCTCATAGCAGACCAGCAGCTCCATCCCATCCGTGTTTGGGAGGATGATGATTGCGTGAGGTTGGATACTACTCTGGATCTACAGAGACAGAAGGGAAAGCAATTTAATGCTGCAGAGCCTGTGCTAGAAGAAAGGGATGGGGAATTTTGGTTTTGGCTAACACATAGGGATTCACAGAATCATAGGATGGCTTGGGATAGCTTGCACCCTAAAGATCATCAAGTCCCAAATTCATTTACTTTACAAGTGCCACATCTGCTGCCCTCAAGCTAGACACCACAGTGACCAAGATTTGTAAACCCCTGGAGCAAAAATCCTCTTATCTTAAGGCAGACATCTAAATGAGGAAAGATTGATTTCTCTGTAGGGGTCCCCATTTCTTTCCACGTGCAGAAAGGGAGCCTGGGGCAAGCAGAGCAGATGCAAACCTCAGATCTCTGCACTGCGTTGAATACTGCTTGGGGTGGCCCATCTGACACCTCTGTGTACAATGAACAACAGGAAACCTTGGCAGCTAAGGTCACCTGGTCTTTGTCAACCCTTTCGAAACCCATCCTTGGGCTGTTATGTCATTTGTGCTGCTGGACATTTGCAGGGTACTCGGCCATTTAGCTGCCACCCCCTCAAACAGTCACAGTGGTCCTCATCAGATCTGAGTGAGCAACTCCAAACCATAGAGACACACTGACTATGAGGTGAGGACTGACTGTGAGACACAAACTCCACAGCACATGTGGCCATATCTGCTCAGACCCCCGCACCCAATACACCACTGCAAACATCCGGCAGTGACCCACAGGGACAGCCTCACACATTGGTCATTTGGGGAAAGGAAGGGGTTGGAGGGGGGGTGACCCACCAGAAAGGAAGAGAAAAACCCAGACACAACAGCAGCTCTTACATGTGTTGGTAGATAAATATCGTAGACCGATCCTGAATCCACATCAACAGCATGGAAGCCAGCGCAGGAGCCATAGATCACTTTTAGTCTCTGACCCTCTTCTACAGTTAGATCCACCAGCAATGGCTTATGTACCAATTCTCCAAATGACTGTGAGACAACCATCAGTGAGATTTACTTTACTGCTTAGAACAACAATGGGGTTTATAAAAACATGCTCACATGCACACATTGTGGATTTATTCCTCCACATCCCTCTGGTCCCTGGACAGCAGACCCACTGGGCTGACACATCTCTCATGGAGAGATTACTCTGCAAACTGCTGCATTTCAATCACCTAGGCTATATTCTGTAGGGTTTACTTGGTCCATTTGTTTTTTTATTAAGAATTGTTTTCCCCAAAGTTGGGGGCAATTCGGCACTTCGATCTGCACAACCCACAGTAACTGTCTGTAAACCAGCCTGGCAATTACACCAAGCCAGCTAATTTCATTCTGGCAATATGCAAAAACAGTCCCATAGCATTGCTGAATATCACTTCATGACTTGCTCAAAGAAGCTTAGACTCAGTCCACTTCTCTCTGTCCCATGTTTTATTAATAGATATTCAAAAACAGTTCCATAGCATTGCTGAATATCACTTCATGACTTGCTGTGCTCAGACAAAGAAGCTTAGACTCTGTTCCATGTTTTATTAATAAAGAGAGCAAACAAAAACTTGTGATGTTGTGTCATTATTAGTTTATGCTCAGTTACAATTTAGACTTTTATTGACTCTTAGAATTAAAAAAAAACCAGCCTGGCAATTACACCAAGCCAGCTAATTTCATTCTGGCAATATGCAAAAACAGTCCCATAGCATTGCTGAATATCACTTCATGACTTGCTCAAAGAAGCTTAGACTCAGTCCACTTCTCTCTGTCCCATGTTTTATTAATAGAGAGAGCAAACAAAAACTTGTGATGTTGTGTCATTATTAGTTTATGCTCAGTTACAATTTAGACCTTTAAATGTATTGACTCTTAGAATTTAAAAAAAAAAACCTCCTAAATTAAAATATAACACAAAGTTTGTGGAGATTTTTCAAAGACCTTGGAATATGGCCATGACATAATATGAAAACATTTTTGTAAAAGGAATAACTGCAAGTGGTTATGAGAAAATCCTACCTATGGCTGAAATATACTGTTACCTTAAAGGCCATAAATTTATGGTATGGCTTTGGTGCCCATGCATAGACTTCCACAGAACTCTTCAATGCAATTACCAAGAACTTGATTCTTTCATATTTTACTGAAATTAAAGAAAACAAAAAAATAATTAAGCATAATGCCGAAGTCATTCCAGTTACATCAAGAAAGAGGACACGTTATGTAAACATGAAGAAATACTGTAATTTTGAGAGTATAGTAGCATTGCATTTTAGGATTGCTACTTCTGTGGAGTTAAGCTCTTTGATACATTTATGCTACAGAAGTCATTACTCTTACTAGCAACTGACCATGTTATCATCTTTAGAATTAACTAGTCAGTACTTATTTCCACTTTTTTTTTTTCCACATTGGACAGTGCTTAGTCACCAAGACAAGAAAAGCTGTTTTCAGGGACATTCCAATAAAAGAAGACCATGCCTGGAAGAGTCCATTACTGGCAGTTCCAGTCACAACAGTGCTAGATTGAGCTGATGGAAAAATTACCCAGAGGAAAGGAGGAAGAAATGAAAATTACAACATAACCCAATTTCAAGAGCAAAAGACAAGCTTAATAGTGGAGCACTTTCCTTTGTCCCCAAATTCTGAGATAACTCATTTGAGAAAAAGAAAAAAAATTCACATAATTTATCGGAAATAAAGTGTCATTATACTACTGATCCACGCTACTACTTGCTCTTTGAACTCTGCAGGAAAGCAAGACTGAACTGTAAGTGTTAAGGAACTTGACACTTCTTCAACAGACAAAAAAAAGTCTCTCAACCTCCACAGCTGTACTGACTAAAAACAGAGCTTTTGTTCACTCTTGTCTAGCTTACAAGACTTCCTGGAATTTTTTTCACGGGGAAGAGGGGGGTGTTGAACAAAACCACCTCATTTGTGAAAGGGGACATTTGATAATTCTTATTATTTGCTCTGGGTGCTATCTGGGAATTCACCCAAATCTTAAGTTTCAAAAGAGCAATTTCTCATTTAGAGGAGCCAAAGTTGCCTGAAGCAACTGAGATCCATAAATACCACTTCACCCTGACATTGGAGACCCCTGTTGCATCAAAGAGCCAAGGAAGTGATCAGTGCCAGCTGCCTCGGTGACAGCGTCCAGACTGCAAGCCCAGCTCCTGGCAGAGCTCTCCTTCTTGGGAACTGAAGCGCAGCTGTCCAAGAGGCCTCGCACTACCTGAAAAAATGCACTGTATTTCTGTGGTTCGGAGGGAAGTTCAGTGCCAGGCTGCAGCCCAGGCTAACAAACCCCTCTTCATCAGGAAGAGAATGCTCTTTGTTTCAGATGCTTCCCTGCTGGAAAGCCTCCTTTCAATAGCTGCTGATGTATTGTTAACAGGCCACTTCATTATGCTGCTGACACCCTGGGGTATGATACCAGAGAAGTGCATTATTAATTGTTTTCGGGGTCAAGCTCCTGGTTCAGCAGTCACTTACTGCCATTGTTATTGATTACGCCCCATTAGCAGGTTTTTCCAAGAGCACACGCACGACAGGAGGGGACTGAGAACAGTTTGATTGCTGCTGCTCCACACTGACTGACACAGCTGGAAAGGAACTGAGCTGGCTCCTGAGAGAAAATCAAATCAGAGGCAACATCCAGTGCCCATTAGGATGCACCGTGAAACTGAAGCAGCAGAAAGAGCTCTTGGTTCATATTCCCACCTGCAGGGCAGCAGGCTCACTGAATATACTCCGCTGGCTGTGAATCCTACATGTCTTTCACCAGCTTTGGTGGAAGTTTCTATGCCCAAATCCATTTAAATTACTTAAAACTACTCAAAGGGCACCTGCTTCGTGAAAACACATTTAATTCTGTAAATGTACTGCAGCAGATCTGAGATGGCATTAGGGAATTTCATGATCTAAGAGGAATCAGTGAATCACCCTGGAGTCACCTACATGCTTCTGTTCCCAAATTCTTCCCCAAAGCTCATCTGCTACCTGGGCTTTCTTTTTCCTCCCACTTTCTTTTTATCCCAGTCTCTAAAATCTACATTAAAAAGAGACTTTTTCAATTTATTCCAGCAAATAAATTCATCATGGTAAAAGATATGGGAAACTTGTTAGTAAAGGAAACAGTTGCTGGGGACGAGAATCCCTCTATTACCTAAAGAGGTGGTGAAATGTTACCAGCCCTCAGTGCCCAGATCAGCACCCTCCTGGATGCTGCATCCATTACAGGAAGAAGATAGATGGGATTTGCAAACTCTCCAGTTCCCAACCCATCAACCCACCACAAAACCCCTCTCATCTTCAATTTAACCCTGTAACTTGCCATCTACTTTGGTGCTTTGCCAGCAGGTTTACACTGAGAAGCAGGTAAGACAGCTAAACATAAAACCATCCCAACAGCTATATGCACTGCAGTTCCCTTTCTCAGCCATCCTTTATCCCAACTATTTGATTACTGCATTTGCTACTCACCAACTTTATAGTGCACACAGCCTTCCAAGTCGCCCACCGTTGTCCAGCCCTGTTTCTTTTCTACTTCAGGATCATTGTGAAGGATTTTATTTCTTAACCACGACAAATAGTAAACTCGCAACTTGTTCTTCTTACCTGACCACAAAATGAAAAAAAAAAGGTTTATCTCCACAGGAAGGTACTTGCAAAAAGCCCTACCCAGGCAAAAACAAAGCTCTGCAAAATAAACCGACAATGAAGGAGAAAATGCTGCAACCACAGAAATCTCCCTCAGTTTTTCATCCACAACAGCTTCACTCCAGACTCCACCCAGACACGCGCTTTCCCAGTTAATCACTGACAGATACACACGGTAGTACCACACAAACATAAATGACAAACTCAAGGGAACAACTCTTCAGCTATCTGGTTCTTAGGACCAAGACAACTTTCACTAGAACAGGGAACTCCCACAACAAAAGCACCAAAGAGTCATGCACTGAGATTAAAAATATATATGTAACTGAGTCAGAATGGCTCTTTTAGACACAAAACTGTAGGAGAGTAGCAGGATGGAATGTGAGACCTGAAACTTCTGCTTGCTAAAAGCTGCTGTCTGCTTTGTCAGCAGCCCTTCCCTTGACCTGCAAGGGTGTAACACTTACCAGACTGCACACAGAAACTGTGAGAGGTGTTTCTTCTCCACAGGTGAAAGAAGCTACCTGCCCAGGCTGCCCTATCTTCAACTGACACCGCATCTGCCACGTCATAAATACAGCTCAGACTTTTAACTCTCAATACAACAAGGCCTCTTAGAATGCAAAGAAATCTTCCTGATAAAGTTTACCACTGATTCTTTAACAATTAATGGCCTACAAAGCATTTGTTGAGCTAGTGAGAAGATGGCCCTAAATGCACATACTCTAAGCTTGCATCCTCCTTTCTCCAGCTGCTTTGCTGCTTGGAACCATTACAGTTCCACAGATTAAGCTGTGAAGGGGATCATCCCTGCTTTGACCAGTAGCAATTTAACAAGGCTCCATGAGGTTTCTTGCAAAGGAAGGGCAACAGAAGGTGCCCTCAGGGACCCTACTTGTCAGCAGAGCAGCTCCAACCAGTGCTGCACCAGCCACAATGAGGAGCCATGTGCCTGATCAGTGTTTCTTAGCCACTGGAGGTGAGAGGGAGACGGGTGACCTGTCCTGCAGTCACTGCTGGGCTGGCCAAGCGACACCGTACTGGTCTGTGCTCCCAAAGACACTACCTATCAAGGTGACACAGCTGGCAGCCTGCCAGCCAGATCCAGCTAAACAGTTCAGCTAAACGTCTTTAATTTGTCATTTAATTTTTCACAGGACACCTACTGACAGATTAGTTCACAGGGGACACTGGTTGCAGCAGCACAAGAGGCCTGAGCACTGAGACCATCCTGCTAAGCACAACCAGCTCCACACTGAGGGGCTGGAGCTGGCATAGGCCCCCTACCCTGATAGCAAGGGATCCCCTAATAGAGCTGGGCTTGTCAGGAAAAGCATCTGCAGGGGCTGGGGCAGCAGTGTGGGAAGCACAGCTTGCAAACAGGCTTCTCCATGGACTCCAGCACTACAAGCCATTGCATTAAAAAGACACACAGTCTAAAAGATCTTTTTATGATTACTTGGATGGGAAAGGACAGGAGGAAAAGAGAAGGCAGTTTCAAAGTAGAAAAATCTGTTCACTAAGCTTAAATTTAAAGTGGATTTGGAGAGGTAATTTCAAATACTTGATCAACTACTCAATTTTAAAAGCCCTTCTGTTCTGATGCCATGCAACGAAATGTGAAGTAACACTGCACTACCTTTTGTTTATCTCCATTACAAATGGGATTATAGATTTGGCAGCAAATGAATACCCTGATTTACTTCCTAACTTAATATTTAGTGAGCTATGTTTCATAAAGGGGTAAAGCCTACCACTCCTGTAGCTTTCTCAAGATCTGGAGGACTAGTTCAGGAAACAGTATTTTCAGAAGTCTCACATGTAACCAAGAAAAGGTCCTTCCATGAAAACACTGCAAATGATAGCCACAAGGGCTCTTTTCAAAACACTGAAAAATAGGAAACATAGTTCAGATCAGAAGCACTGCAGTTCTGGGCAAGAAAGAGCTCAGAGGGCTCAGGGTCTCTACAATGTACCAAATGCTTTCAAAACCATGCTGAGTCCCTACCCACAAGGAGACAAATTCTGCCTCAGATATTTCCATGGTTGTAGGTTCCCCAGTAGCTTAGTCAAACTTTAAGACTCAGAACAAATAGTACACGTGGGAATTTCCCAGCATGTGGCTACTTTTTTCCTTTTGATTCACATGATATGCACCAGGGTATTTCTCTCCAACCAGAAATATTTTTCAAAACAACTGAGAAATATCTCAAGTGTGTTCCCATTGTGTTCTGGTGTCTAGACCACAAGGAAAAGTCACAAGACAGGAAATTCCTCTGCCTTTCTGCAGCCTGACATGAAAAGAGCAGAACCAGTTAGTTATATAAACATGGCTATGCATTTATTTCAACAAGCTGTGCTGCTCTTAATGTTCACATTTGGGAGTGGGGGAGATTAGATCCTTCTCCTTGTAAAGCTCTACCAGTCAAGTTTAAACAGCTCTCAAAATTCTGGCCTTTTTTTACTTTTTGAAGGAATCTAATCTTTATGATCATGAAATAAGAAAGAAAACTCTGCTCCAGCTATCAAATGAACTAATCAGACAGCAAATTCTATGAGAACCCCCAGCTTGGATTCTCCTACAGACATAGTTTCAAATGCAAGTCCTTTTTCCTATATTGAGTTTTTTTGGTTTTATTGTCACTGTGGTTTTTAAATATTAAGCAGGCAGATTCCAACCAGTTCTTCCACTCTGTCATCTCTTCTTACCTTCCTGGTGCCACCATCAGCCAGCTGGGTTGGCAAAACCCTCAGGGAGCCCCAGCTGGAGCATGTTCTGCATGCACGTTGCCACTCTCTCCTCCAGCATTTTTATGACTCTGCACAATATCACCTGAGCAGATGAAACTATGTTTTTTGCCTCTCAACAGCATGAACTGAAGCACCAATCAACTACTCTGGCTTTACCTGCAAGGCTTTCTTGTACTGTTTCTAGGCTCAGTATCTCAGTATCAAAAGCATTGTTGTCAGAAAGTTCTGTATTTCAAATATAAATTGGGCCAAGAACTGATTTCATGTTTTCAGACTCAAGTGTCTATTAAAAGCAGGTTTAGGTGACAATCCTCTCAACATCCTAACACACTGCAACTTCTTCGCACAATGCAGTGACACCTTTCAAACCCTACCACCACCAGCACATCACTTTCCAAAATCTCAGGGGAACATAGGGCTGATTGCACCACAGTGAGCTGAACAATGCTTCCAGTGAAGCTGCAGCAGTGCTGGGACAAAGCTCGGAGACAGTTCCATCACTATTCTGCCAAAACACACCATTTGCAGAAACATACCCTCATCTCCAGCATTACAATTTTGACTGGAGAGGTGAAGCAATGCATCACAAATAAAAAGATATTTAAGTTAAGTCCAGCATGAGGGTAAAGAACTGAGATGTGCGGCTCAGAAGACAAAAGCAGGATATAAGGGGAAGTTTGGGCATAACACTGTTATGGTTCCCCTGAATATGATCCCCCAACCCTACCTTTTGCCAGGCAAGGATGCCTCTTCTGCCTCATACCCCAGTAACCTCCCATAAAACACAGGTGATGGCACAGACACAAAGGCATAAAACAACCAAAGATCAGCTGATTTCTTAAGGGTTAATGTAGCGTGTCTCCACAGAGGAAGTAATAGTTTTAAAGGAAACAAAGAAAACGGATGTGTCAGGGTATTCCAATTGTGACTGACGCAAAAATAAATAAATTTAAAACAATTATACACAAGACTGAATCACAGACACTTGTGATTTGTCTATGGAATGTTTCAAACCAACAGATTTTACACAAGTTAGATTATACAATATTTTGTTTACAAGGTCTGCTATAGAATAAACTATATCAAATAGTGCCTTTCAAGCAGCTTATATTTTAACATACTGCATTAGACATCAAAAGGACACACAGCAGGTTGTGTATTTTTAAACGCTGCTTGATTCATCTTTCTCTTTTTATAGATTTCACAGCATAGCTGTATCTGAGCATGCAGCAAGTGACAAGCCAATAAAATTCAGTTGTTCCAGACAGAAACAAATCCCGTGTTGATGACAGCAGCATGGGCATGGTTCTTCAGATCTGGGTTAACACAACATTGCTAATGCACTATATTCCACTGAATTGTCTAATGTGTGTCCTTTTGAACAAGTGTTGGGAGAGCCAGAGAGCTCCTCCAGCACACTTAGAGAGGTTCCTGAGCCTTGAAAAAATTTAGGTGGGTCTGAACAACAACAGTGAATCCTGTGAGAAACCTCATGTAACATCCTTTCCCAGTCACACACACACAGCATAGCAAAGGCTGATTTCCCAAACCAAACAAAACAAAAGGCAAATGGCTGAACAACACCTGTGAGGACAGACCAACAATGCACCACATCAAATTGTCCAACAGCAGGTTAAACTTATGCCATAACTTTCTGGAGCCAAAGAGTCTGGAACCTCAAGCTTCATAAAACACATTTTTCATCAGCACACACAAAACAAACACAAGCATCACCACCACCCTTCATCTCCCATTGCTTTGCCATTCCCAAGTTGCAGCCAGTGAGAGACCAGGCACCAATCTGCCTTGTCACTCTGGTTATTTCCACACCACGTACACACTGTACTCCTCACTCTCACACTTTTACTGCACATCACTCTTACTTCCCTATTTTGCAAGAGCTTTCCCCATTCTACAGATTTTAACACAGAAGAAAAACGTCCTTAAACCCAAGGAGCATGTAGTGATGTAGTTAGAAAGAGACTAGGTAGAAAGTAATCATGACAGAGGGAAAAAATGCTATTTCCCCAAACTGCACAAAACATTAACTTCCAGCTCTCAAATACTGAACAAGGAAACAAAATCAGATGTTTCTCACAAATTCATGCAGCATTTTTAAAGGTCACCCCACAGAAGGAAGGACAGGGAGCAAGCAGGAATGGGTGTTGTGTGGAAAACAATTCACTTGCAGAAATAAACTGTAGACTCAGAGATGAAATGATGGAAAACCCACTGATTCAGTCAGGACTTCCCCCTCAAAGCACAGGCTGCCAAGAAAATCTTTTTGCCATACTATGCCACATGGAGGCAAAAATATAACATTCAACAGTTAACCTTACCAGAAATTGTCACCAAGACATTCAGCCCTTCAAGTACATCCATTTGCTGGAATCGTCTTCGATTGATGAGTGGATAAACCTTCCCCTGCCCACTTCTGTCTAGCAGCATCAGACCACTTTCAGTGCCCACCAACAAGTTCACTCCTAGAAAAATAAAAGCAGAGATCCAAATTAGTCAGCACTTTTTCTCACATATTCTGAGGAACTGATGATTGATACAGCAACCGTCTTGTTTCAAGCAGGTCCAACCACTGCTGATGGGGTCTCCATTGCCTGTAGCCTAAAAGATCTCCTGATGTAGAGGCTCTCTACACTACCTGCCCACAGTGACTACTGACACCAAACAGCATGGCAGAGCACAGAGAGCTTTCTAGAGCACCAGTTCCCAAAAAAAGGGCATGCTAAGTGTTGGAAGGAGGGGTGAGGCACAAAGTGGTATGCAAGCCTATGCATTCCAAAGATGTGTTAGCTGTAGTTAGGGGGGTGGTAGCAGTGTGCTCTTGACAGGGACATGGCAATAAAAACAGTTCCCACTGGGAGAAACAGGTTGTGCTGCAGCCCTTCCACAAAAAGGTAGGCATTGGGTTTGTTCCCAGTTTCACAACAATCTTTTCCATCTGAATGTTAAAACTAGAGGAACTACAGTAATCTTGTGTTTCCACAGGCTTCTCCTAAAGATCAAGCAAATATAGATGAGAAAAGTCAGTAGGCCAGTTTCTTTACACAAAGGTCCAAAAGTCCACTGGAAAACTGCCAGAGTCCATAAAACCTTACTATTTAGAATCAATTACATTTTTAATATAATAGATATATATACGGGACTATGTTTTAAATATCTGTTAATATATTATCATTCTTAAATTTCAGAACTATTTATTTGCAATAGTGTTTAAGTCCAGAAGCTCACAAATTTTGCAGTTCAAGTACAGTACAGGAAATGGAAATCACATCAAATGTATGACTCACTTTATTAGACTTCCATGTTGCAATCCCAATATAAAAATTGCCATGCTTTAGCACAATAAAAGAATGAAGTAAGAAAAGCAAAACTCACGCAAGATTATCAGAGTTACACTGCTTAATGGTCTTAATCCCTAGTCAGACAATTAACCCCCACATACAATTGGTGCCAGTGGGCCATCTGGGCTGAGCCCATAATGAACCTTTTCTGACAGAGCAGGTGGGCCCAGGGCCCAAGTGGGTGTGTCTCAGTGCAGTCTGCACCTACAGCAGCAATGTGCCTTCTCAGAGTACTGAAAAAGGGCATTATTGCTCACCTAAACACCCCCTTGGATACCAGCCATGGGAGAGGCTTGCAGAAAAGAGGGCACATTAAGCCTGACCCAGGGGGCACAAGGAGTCTCTTAAAGGGGGGAGGGTGTTAGGAGGAAGCAGTAATGATGGGGAGGGGGCTGAGCTGCTGGTCCTGGAGCACTCTTAAAAGGCTCTGGGTGGATAAGAAAAACAGATGTAGCCTATAGTGAGTTTAGAAATCATCATGCATCTCTCCATTATCCTCTCTCTACCCTTTTCAGTAAGAAAACTTCAGAGGTCCCAGCAGTCTCAAGGCATCTTTGCTTAGATTTGCTGTTCTGCTACTTTCTCCTGGGAAGCCTATCACCCTCCAGGTTCTCCTTCAGCTGCTGACACTTCCCTTCATCCCTGTGCTGCCCACATCTCACCTCTGCATCTCCCACATGGTTTGCACCCACTGGATCCCCCCCCACAGCCCCCTTGGGCAATGGCCATTTCACCCAAGAGTACTTCACACAGCCTGTCCCTGTTACTGGGAGACACCCTCAGATTGGGAATGGCAGAAGGAAGCAGGGAGAGCTCATGCTAAGCAGAAGTCAGTGCTTAGCACAGGCTGAAGCAGCACCAAACCAGCCAAGGAAGTGCCCAGCAGCTGGTCCCCTTCCTGCAGCTCCAGTACCCACTGACTAAAGCTGTGAGCTTCAACATGCATTTCTGCACCTTTTCCAGGGTGGGTACAATTCAAAGCAAGGCACATGCAAACTGCCCCCTCAGGGTCCCTTCCCCTCTTTGTACATCAGGACTCCATTGCTCCTGCCTCCACCCTCTCCTGCCTTCCTGGTGCAGTTGTTCCTGCTTTGAGCTCTCATGCACACCTGTGCCCAACCCCTTCCCTCAGCTATGTGCACTTTAGATGAAACTAATGAGGCACTATGTTGGTGGCAAGCAGGGCTTGTATTTTACAGCACAGACACCTCCTCACTCACAGACAGCAGAGCTCTTCTACCGCCACCCTACAATTAAGCAGTTCTGATTTTTTTCAAACAAATGGAAATGCTTCATGAAAAAGTACAGGCTGTCTGTGGAGGCTGGGTATAAGAATCTGTGTTACTGCATCCATGTAATTAACACTGACTCTCACCACTCACAGCCAGAAGAAACAGCATCAGAGACCTAATGCAATTAGCAGCTTGCCAGATACTACTGGCATTACTACTGGTAAAGGCAAACCAAAGCAAAGCAAGTTCCCCTCTTTTTGAATAGAAAGCATCACCATGAAATGGTTTCATTTTCTTAAGGGTGAAGGAAGTTTAACATTATCAAGAAGTAAGCATGTGTACCAACTTGTATCACCATCAGTTTGGCCCTAAATGTTCAATGAAGGGCTGTGTTACAGCTGTAAAACACCTCTAGGATTTTACACCTATTCTTTAAACCACCCTAACAGACAGATATATAGATCAAAGAAATATAAAACCATTAACAAGAATTGCTACCGGCAAAACAAGGAAGATCAGAGAAACTATGAGTCATCTTTACTGACACCATATGATTTCTCTCTGTCTTTGGCCTCTCACAGCCTGAAAGTTTACATCTGCAGAAGTCTTAACTTTATCAGAAAATGTTACACAGGAATTCAAGCAAAAATAATGTTGAGGCAAAAATTCTTACCAGTAAATTCTGGAAATAAAGAAAACAGCAGATAGGAAGATAAGGTGTTGGGAGAGCTATTTCACTGACACAGCTTTGCAGGAAAGAAGATTGGGACAAAAGTGCTGTTCTGAGAAACAGGAAATGCTGGACATAACCCCAAAAGAGAACGAAAGCCTTGGAAAGAGCTATAAAAAAGTAAAAAAGAGAGGGGACTATGTTGCCTTTATAGTAATCATATAACTTAGGGCAATGGCCAATTCTCTTCTTCCTAAGCTTCTTTAATGACCTGCATGTGCATTTATAATCTGCCAAGTTTAGGGATATTAGATAAGTATGCATGTAACATACACAAGCATCAACTACTAATATTCAGATAATGAAAACATTAATTCACAGATTCTGGCCAGGAAACCAACAAAACAGAAAAGCCTTCACTAGGGGTTGGAGCAGAGATTCTACACTGTAGCAGGCAACAGGTACTGCTTGAAGCCTGACTGTGGGATCCTGACTGTCTGACACCAACACAAATTATCCCTAGTGACAAGAAGACCAGACAGACTTGGTCAGCTGACATCTCATACCCAGCTGCTCTCTGCAGTAATCACTCTTAACAAAGCTAAGTCTGAGAATGGGAAATGTTCCTCTATCCTTTTCCATCTTACTTCCTACATAAACTGATGACTGAGGCAACAAGTCATCTTACAGAACACACCTTAATCAAGCCCTGCAACAATACATTAGCAAGAGCCTCAAGAAGATTGTAATTTTTCAAAAGAATACCCTGTGTGCACCAGGTGTACCGTGCAAGGCTCCCAAAAGCTGCAAGAGACACACTAGCAGGGTTTAGAAAGGGCTGAAAAGACCATCCTGATGAACTGCATGAAGCCTCTCCCAGACAACCTGTGACAGGAAAAGAGGACACAGCCTCAAGCTATGCCAGGACAAGCTCAGGTTGGACACCTGGAAGAACTTTTTCACTGAAAGTATGGTTAAGCATTGGAACAGGCTACCCACATAGGTGATAAGAGCCATCATCCCTGCAAGAGTCCAAGATATGACTGGATGCAACACACATGGTCTAGCTGACCCGGTGGTGTTAAGTCCAAGGCTGGACTTGATGATCCCAGAGGTCTTTTCCAACCTTAATGATTCTATGATTCTCAGTCTAAACTGTGCCAACAGAAGCATATATGTACCAGTGGGAAATTATAACAAAGCAGAAGCAACATACTGTAAAAAACACAATAATAATCAGGTCTTGCAACAGAAAAGATGTAAACAAGCACTGAATAAAGCAGAGAAACAGCTACAGTTTTGGAGATACACTATCAGAGGCTGAAAGCTCCTACTGGCACATCTACATTTCAGGAATGGCAAGGGAAGAACACGTTTGCATTACCCCATAAGGCCGCACACAGAATCTCAGAATTGAATCTCTTCTTGTATTTGCGAATCTCTGGTGTGTCACTCTGTGGCCGTGTGTTTGTGGGGTTCACATTGACAACTGATCCTTTCCGTGTAGGGTCTTGCCTTATTGCCTCTGATCTCATTGCTTCACTAGAAAATCCTACTGAAAGAAAAAAAAAAGTAACGTGCATGTAATACCCTTCAAGTGCTAGATTCTGGACATATATTTTTTACATCATACAAACCAAATCAGTAACTGAGAACACTGAGAGAGTCCCAATTTTTGTAAGAAATGTAAATGGAAAAAGAAAATAAATTATGCAATCCATTGCAAAACAAATAAAAAGCATGATGGTAACATTCTTAAGTACTTTAAAGAGCCACTGAAGTCACTGAACCCTTTTTTAATTGTTGTCTTCAGCTACTTTACTTACCCACAGAAGTCACAGTTGTCCCACTAGATGGAGAAATCTGTAGTAATCTGGGGTCTATAAAAGGTGTAAAGGAGGAGGAAGATTTGTGTTTCTGGAGTGTGTTACTAGCGGACTGAGTCTGCAATGTAAATTTCAACTTTATTAATATTAATGACAATAAAAAGCATGGATAACAAACACCAACATTTTAACGTCACTATGGAATTATGCTACGAGCCTCCCCAAGCTTTTATACTTCCTTTACAGAAACACAATGCACTGCAGGCACCACACCTGAGCTAGATACATATGCACACTGCACATGTTACAGCAAAATGCAATTAGCTGAATTGTCATCCCTGAACCTCAGCTGCTCACAAAGCTTTTTAGTACAGACCACTACAATCAGGCACAAAGCGAGGGAATGTCTCTCCTTTTGAAAATCTGCTTAAATGTATGTATATTATTTTATCTGCAAGCTGCCCACTACCTACAATTTTTGAATTTATGAAGCATCTCCTGAATTGAAGTAGTTAATTAAATTATGAAGTTTGATCTCTTGGCTTGTGCAACAAAATCAGAACCATCTGGGATCAAGCATTCACTTCTATGATGGACTATGTTTCAGTGTTTGCTACTCTTCATTCTCCCTATTTTGTTTAACCTGCGCCTCTTGCCAGAAAGCTGCAGCAGATTCTTCCACCTTTATTTGACAAAGCAACATATTAAACCTGTATTGAACAAAGGGGCTCATTAGTGTGGAAGGTGTAGCAAACAGTGACATGACACTATGAATATGTAGTGGATAAAATCACTGGTGCTTGTTGAGTTATGAGGTCTAAACATGAAAAAACAAAGAAAGAGAGACGAGTGAAACAATGAACAGTTAAAAGTGGAAATGGAACAACTTAAAAACCCTTGCCAGTTTAGTATTATAGTGACAACATATCATACTGAAGCAGAATGGGACGAGTGGAAAAAAAAAGAATGTGTATATATATATATATGTAGTGTGCATGTGCTAAGTTATACCAAGCAGTACTGGGTTTTTGCTCAGTTTTATGCAAACGTTACAAGACACTTCTTTAGCATCAACTAATCCTCAACCTCTGATCTTCCTAAGCCTCTACAGAAAAAAATAGCAATGGGTCTTTGGAGTTTATCCCTGCCCTGAACAGCCCAACACCAAAAGGCTCCTTTATCACCAGGCACTGCCACAGCCCCCACTTCCCAAGCTGAGTTAACTGAGCCCTGCTTACGTATTGCTTAGACCAATGAGCAAGCGTACCTCTGGATCAATCAACTGATCTCTATAACCCACAAGAGTGTGCTTTTAGAAAGATCAAAAAACAGTGAAGCACAGCTGGAAATTATGTATAAAGCTAAATGAATTTCCAGGAGGAAAGTCTCCCTCCCACCCACCTGGTATGTGGTTAAGAAGCATTTTTGATTATCTGGTAAATATGTGCATTGCCATAAACCTACCCAGCTCACTGCAACCTCTCCTCATCACAACACTTGCACACCACCATGGCAGGACTCTACCCTGAGAAGCAGCAGGCTCTTTTCAGAAATTTTGCTTGCCGTGTACCACAGGCAGAGCCTGTCAGAGGCTCTCAATGTAAGCCAGGCTGGCCACACAGCCAGGAGTGGCGAGCCCAGACAAGGCTCCTTGCTCACTGCTGGGGTTGGTGAGGGGTGAACAGCCCTTTGCTCATCCACACCCGTGCACCTCCTCTGCTGCCAGGGGCTAACACACGTGAAGGACCAGGCTTTCCCACCTGCATTCCATAAAGGAAGGCACCATCCTGAGATCAGCCCAGGACAGCAAGAGGGAGCTTCCCTCATGGTAAAGCCTTCATCACCTGGACATAACCAGCACTGGTTGATAACAGTCATCTTTACACAGCTGCTTCTCAGAGTACACACATACTTGGAAAAAACCCCAAATATTTTCTCCCATTCATTTTTCCAAAATCACAATACCTCAGGCTTTTACAACCCTCCCAGGCAACACCTGATTTGTTCACCCAGCCCACATGGCAAGCTTTAGTGAGCAAAATCCCTCCACAGCCACTTCCTCTCCCATTGGGTGAGTTTCAACAAGCAGCTCTTCATATGTGTGGAGAAACTAGTCCAGCCTTTACTGACAAAGCCAAAATTAACTGCTAATTCTGAAGGGCACATTACTTGCAATTAGCCTGCTCCCAGAATAAAACAGAATTAAAAAGAGTATTGGCTTGAAAACGCAGTAGTCAAGTTTAGTTTAAAATGAACGCCATGCAATTAATGACTCACTAAAAGGAAGCAAAAATAGTAAACTGGCAAGTTTGGCGTGGGACTGCTCTAGAGTTAAGGGCTTCTTACACAGAACTGAAATGTGTTATTTGGGAGGTGGGAACAAAGGTGACAGAAAAAAAAAGCAGGGGAGATTGGCTGGAGTTCCTTTGCAAACTAGCTACTAGGCAATGCTGCTATAACCCTATGAAAGCAGCCAGCTGTGGTGTAAGACATACCTCATTAGTAGTTAGCTTGTCCTGGGGTGTCTGTGGGGACATGGTGGGTGTCGGCTGGCTGGAGGATGGGGAGGAGGAGGTGGAGGAAGTGGAGGAGGAATGGCTTTGCTGTAAGAGATCTGGCAAGAGGTGAATGCGACCGGCAAAGCCATTGCTCTCATGATGGCTGGCACGCTTTTTGTCAACTGTACTCTGTAGAAAAAACAGGCACACTTGTCTTGCTCAAGTGCTGCTTAAAAGTCTATATCCCTAACAACCTCTCTCCTTCTCTCCCTCACTTCCTACCTTTTCACATTTTTTCTTTTTTTTTTTTTAATAAGCTTATAATCCATGCTTTGATGCCTGCATGGAAAGGGAAAGTGGGCAGAGCGACTAGAATTCATGAAATTCCCACCAGCAGGCAAATGCTTGGTTCATGTGGTTGACTTGCACAGCCAGTTCCACCAATTAAGAGAACAGTAACTGTGCTGCTAAGTCCAGCACCACAACAGGGACAAGCACATTTTTGGGGGTGGGGTGAGGATTTTGTTCCCTATTGTTTTGTTTAAAACTAACTTAGACCCTATACAGATAGCAGTTTGGACTTTCTGGAGAATCCCTTCAGCTAACTATTTAAAACAATAACCATGAAATCTTAATTTTCAAACAAGAGGACTCAATTAAGAAATTGGCATTCAGTTGTGAAACTCAGAAATGCGATTACTGAGGAAACTCCTATAAGCTAGCACGCTCATTAACACACAAGCTCATTTAAAAACAGGGAATCATTATGTTTCAGAGGCACAAGAACGCAATATTTTCAGAATCAAAGGCAACAACACAGCACTCTACTCTGTCCACATTCTCTGCCTCACCACCTATTTTGCTTCTCCCTCACACCAGCTGTTGCGTGAATCTGCATGTACATGTGTATGTATGTTATCTGGGTGGTCTGTATGCCCTAAACTACACAATCAAAACAATTTTTAAAAACCTTGAGTGCTCCCACCCCAGCTCCCTCCCAGCCTCACTCCTGAGACACGTATTTGGTTCTGTGCTAAGTTTTTGCTCCAGGTACTTGCTCCACACACCTGCAGCTTTTCTACCCTTCTCTCCCACAGACTGAGATATTCTACATGGTGCTGCCATGAGTGTCACTGGAAAGCATGCAAAACAGAAGCAAGGGGTGAAGGGCTACTCTCCTCTTTGCATGCATCAAACATCTTGCTCATCTGAAATTCTCTACAGCTGCGTCTTGATAATACGAACAACAAATATAATGTAGAAACAGCATGGGTGAATGAGCGAGTGGGTTAATGAGCACAGAAAGGATGCAGCACTGCACAGGGAAGGAAAAGCAATACCTGTCGAACAATTAAGGTGCCCTCCTTAGAAGGAGTCAAGGCAGGTTCACTCTCCACATCATCATGGACAATCATGGTTTTTACTGACTCTGTTTCACCATTGCTCAAGTTCAACGTTGACCTATTTGTCAGACAAGAAATAACTGGAGTGAGATAACAGCACTAGTGCCCTGGCTGTCACTGCCCTGCATCATGGCATACTCAGAATTAAATTGTACTGTGGCCAGAGTTGAATATTTACATAAGCTGCCTAGAAAAGCCTCTCTCTATAAAAAAAAAAAAACAACCCGCAAGTTTCCTGTTTTGTAACAAATGAAGGGAGAAGAGGAAAAGGACATTGGCAAGACTATCCTTAGTGTTTGAATATATGAACATATGAGGCTGCTATGTCTTGCTCACAGATTGTAGCAAACTGAAAGAACTAACATACAAGCCAAAATGCTAGCATCCTTTTCCTTCAACCCTCTATAAGGCAAAAGAGAAGCAAAACACTGTTAGAGGGACTAACACTGCTCGGACATCATCTGGTCCAGAAGTAGATTCATCCGCTCCTTCTTGTTCCATATCATCATCTTCCTCATCTGTTGTCCCTGACTCCTCACTTGAGGATGAGTAATCTGTTACTTTATGTGGAGGTCGCACATCCTCTACTGCTCGCAACTCCTTCGCCAATGCAGTTAAATCCTGTTGGGAGAGGGAAGAAAAAAATGTTAAAACTGATGTTGCAAGTAAAAGAGAAGAAGAGTTTGCAAGACAAACCTGCAGGATTAGTGCCCGAGTTTGTTCACTTCTGTGTTTCCACTGCCCCAGCAGTACTGTTTCCTCTGACTTACTCATTCCTAACAGTTACCAAAACTCACTTTCTCATAAACTCAAGCACCAGAAGAGTCAACCTAAGGGGGTCTTGTCACATCATAGAAAAATGTGCATACTCTGAAACCCAACTATCCTGATTTATGACTAACTGCAGTATCATAAGAGATATGGCTACTGAAGAAAGTTTCAAGGAAAGATAGAAATACTGTGAAAACCCATTGAGTTCCCCAAGTTACAACGAGACACAGGCTGTAACCAACTGTAATAGCAGCCAGATGTAGAAAATGTCAGAAATCTTTCACAGAAAGTAGGAAACATTTAAGGTCTTACCACTTCTCCCTGCACCATTCAGCCCAGCATTGGCACATTCAGGTCAAATGCACGATCATTGGTCCAGCCCCAGGGAGGAAGCACAAGATTGAAAGAGAGAAAGGCATGGATTAGAAGGAAGAAGACCAAAGAGCAGAAATCAATCCCAGAAGCAGTGCAAAATCTAACATCTGCAGTACTGATGCACACAGGCAATTGCACAGCCCAGAACATGCTGCTAGACCCACAGTTACAAACTCTAGCTGATGTTCAACCCTGATGGCACTGAATGAAGCTCTCAGTGTATTTTTTGTGAATCTACCTGAAAGAGAAGGAGGACAGGGGAGGTGGATGCAACTCACAGCAGGCTTGATAGGTCTGAAGACTTCCTTTTTCTCTTCAGGCTTTTTAGGTGCACTTTCATGGCGCTGTGATGGCGAACCCTCTGATTTGGATGATGCTGCACGTGCCAAGACCCCAAAAGGAACACAGAACAAAGGAGATTAAGCAGGGAGCTAAAATATGTTCTCTTACTTCACTCTGGAGTGGGGAAGAGATGTGAGATGACTATTGGGGGTGTCTGACCACAAGACCTATGTTTCACTGGTTTACATTGTCCCTGAAGAACTATACAAAAAACACCATAAGCTGTGATTTGCATAGGTGCAACTGACCTATGTCTGAAGCCAAAGTAAACAGTCACAACAACTGTAAATCAAAGACCCAAGTGCAGCCACAAGCTGGAAAATCTCCATCATCATCCAACACAGCCCAGCTGAGACCTATCCATAGCAGTCTGCACCCTGTCAACAACCACCAAGGTGATGGGCAACAAGTATCAAAATGTGCTCTTGCACACAAGAGGAAGGGAGGGAGCTGTGAGGGCCTGGAGACCAGGCTGTTTGCACATAGGAAAGTGCAGCAGTGCCTGGATGTGAATTCAAGAACAATGAAACAAACATTTTGACAACGATTTCTGTGCCTGCTGCCTTTCCCAAGCAAGGACATATGGCCAAGAGGGTACAGGAAGCCAACCCGTCTCTGACACTGCATGCTCAAAGGTTGTTCCCTGTTATCATCTGTAATTACTGAGCGCTTCACAGCTTAATAAAATTAGAAACACAGTGTTACAGAGGGTAGGAGAAGGACTTACATCTCATCCTGAACCGCTCTCCAGACCCGCTCTGAGAGCCAGGGTGGGAGCCAGGCTGTGAGCCAGAGTTGCTTGAGCCAGAAGAACTGCCACTGCCTGGCCTTGGTACAAGCTTCTCCACCCTTTCCCACAGCAGACGAGGCTCTATATTGCTGTATCATGGGAGGAAAGAAACTCTTTGTCACATACACTTCAGTCCCAGATTCCCAGCTCTAAAATGAAACATCACTCTCTCTAATAGTTTTGCTAATAACTCTTATAGTTTTGCTAATAACTCAACTGAAAGAACACTTTAATGCTGAGATCAGGGCATCAGTAATGCTTCACAACCCAGGCAGCAGCTCCCTTTGAAATAACTACTACTGTATTTATGATGGTCAAAAAAAAGTTTAGGTGGGTATAAGCTACTCCTTTTATTTAGAATTATCTACCTGCCATTCTTATGTACATAACCTGAAGTGGACAATTCTCGCAGCCTGCATGCAGCAATTTCAAAGAAGTGTCAGAAGTGTCTAGGCACTAAACACAAACCAAAAAGAACACAAGAATACCCTCACCCCTATCCAGTGAGCTAATTCCATGGTGTCCTGCCCATGTTGCTGTGTTGAGCTCAGGAGTCAGCTCTCTCCTCCCCCTTCCTGACCTTGGGGGCTCTGTGTCACAGCTCATGGAGGCTTTTCCCCCCTCTTAAAATCTGGTTCTGGCTAAGAGGCCAGAAAGTTTCTGAGGTTTCTTCACTTTAGATGTTACAAGCCCTTCTGCTGCCAGTAATCCCCATGGTATACCCAAGCTGACCTGTTGCACCAAAAGGCAAGACATTCATAAATGGCCACATTTGTTCCGAAATTTGAAGGATATTTGAAATTATTGCCAAAATTACAGGGCAGGCAACTCAAATGAGAAGAGGAAAGAAGAAACTTTGTCAGCATTTGTTGACACAGGTGCCACATCAATAGAAATTAATCATTACTGAAAAGGGATCCAACACTATCTTCCTTTCACACCCTACAGGCACTGCCAAAAGCTGTCTGGCAATGCCTGGCCTGCCATATGCCTTTTCCTTCCAATTCAAGAAAAGCAAGGACACATAGGCTTACAAACCTCGTGGAATTCCTTTGACCTGCTTGGTTATTTTGCTGCCCACTGCCCTGCAGTGGGGAATCACGGCGGGACAGGACTGGTGATCGGGACGTTGTTCTCACAGGTACCTTGGGAGAAAAAAGGTTGTGTTAAGCCCATGAAGAGGACGGAGAGGACAGGAAGATAAAACTTCTCCTGCCACAGAATATAATCTTAAGATCTTAACAATGTGTTCTAAGTACAAGCTAGCATCAATGACCAAAAGCAGTAAACAAACACCCACAAAGCCAAAAGCCTTAGCTGTGATGCTGTTCAGAATTTGAATAGAACTCGATGTTTAGTCTTAACATTAAATAGCGTTTAATGGTTATCACATGAACACGTACACGCCCCGCTACCCTCCCAACTACTGAGACATTTGAAAAGAATATGGCATTTTGACTGAAGCAGGGGAGGCACAAAGCAATTTGCTGAAACAGCATGAGAATTAGGAGAATAAGCTCAAGGGAACCAAACAAATGCCCGGGAATGGATCAGCAGAAGGCAAAGACTGGTGGGGGGGGAGCAAGAATATACTCAGAAGAAGCAAATCCCAGTGGATGGGAGGGGGGATGGAAGGGGGAGAGGAGGAGGAAATATATTGAATGTTTCCTTTTTGTTCAGATCCATCTCAATTTTAAATAAGTGTATGATTCATAGTTTGGGTTGCGAACCGATGAAGAGGAATATTAACTCTGAGCAATAACCTCAGGGGTATTTTGAATTCTTTCCTGAATATGGTAATTATTTGTTAACTTTGCATAATAAATTGTTTCTCTGAAATAGCTGCATTCTATAAATAATTACCAATTTTATATGAAGCTTCAATATTGTACTTCAGGTTGATTATCATTAACCCATTGACTGAATACCTACATTATGATCTGCCTTCCAAAATACTGTTACCAGTGCTGGCACAAGGGCATGGTCTTCCCAGTGCCCAGGGTATCACATCCTTAAGAAAACTGTAATTAATAATAAAAAAACAGCACACATCTGTCTTTCTACTCCTTACCCTTGGAGGCACCTCGTCACTGTCTGATCTAGCCCAAGCCTTTTGGGTGGGGTCGGGTACCTCCGACTTAGAGTCAGAACTCTGATTAAGCACTTCACTGCGTGAAGGTGGATATGGGTCCTGGGAACGAAGATGGTGATGAGCAAATTTGGGAGAAGGGTCACTGAAGGAATGGGATCGCGAGACAGGGGAAACATTGTTCTTGAGAGATGCCAGATGGGACCACTGTACCTTACAAGAAAACAAAACATAAAACATTCAATGCGCTCAGTATAACCAGCTTTCCAATTAACACAGAATAAAGGCAGGTGGGGCAGGCAGAGACAAATTGGTTATGGCATTAGGTAAGCGTGGGGTGGAATCGATGCACTTAAAAGCAAGGCAAGCGCCCAGAGAACATAACAGACTGAAAATACAGCACATATGCAATTTTTGTGTGATGCGCTCTCCACACACACGTACACTGGTGCCCAGAGGGAAAGGGGATCCAATATCTGCACCATGAGCCTGAGTACAAAGGCCACTCAAGACAGAAGTCACCTTCTGTTCCCTGGTCTTCAGTGGGCTTTGGCCAGGTCTCATGGTGGGCTGGGAAATTTGAAGCAGACATCCAATTGGAGCAATGTACAAAATTAAAGAATGCTGTAAATTGGGTAAACCAACAGACATTTACGTCTCCTAACGAATTCAGGGACTGGATACAGCTTGAAACTTTTGGAGAAAGACCATAACACAAAGCCTTTATTCCTTTACAGTTATTGCAATATATATATAAAAAAACATAATATATATTGTATATAGTATACATATGTACAATGCATATTATACTTACACCATATATGTACCGTATACTGTACATATATACATATTTAGACACAAAGTACACACACACACATGCACACATATTCAATTACACATACTAAGAAGGCATAACAGAGACTAAGGAGTTAAAACTCCACTAGGATTTCCAGTGAAATCCATATTCCCTTCAGTCTACTTCCTCGTTGTGCATAAGCCTGTGTTTCAGAGTTAATTTCTGAAACTAAGGAGGAGGCAAAGTCATAACTGAGGAACACGCTGTTTTCACACCTAATGATTAAGCAAAACTTTGCTTTAGATCCCAGTTTCAGTAGGCTGAGTGTATTTGTTTTTGTGTTATTATTATTTCCTCAATTTTAATACACACAGCTGTTGAAGAGCCTGATTATCCTTAATATGAGTGAAAGACAGAGACTTTAAAAGAAACTGGCACAGTGGATGAAGATACAAGTCCAATATTTTGAAATAGTCATAGAGGTTTGAATAAAAGCCAGGAAATAATGAGCAAGAGATGAACTTCTGTCCTGATTTCTCCCACTCTTCCGTCTGTTCAAATTCTCCTGCTGTCCAAAAGAGTGGCAATACCTAGTCACAATCAGGGATGGTTTTAACTTGCACTGTCATCAACAGACTTTATGAAAATTCTGCATGGAAACAGAGGAACTAAATGCAGAAATCTACTATTTAATTTAGCATACCTAAACTGCTCAGAATTCATGGGCTATGTCTAACTTTTAGACAAAGGTTACTTTTTCAATTCATGCAATAACTCCTATGAGATCAGGTCTCAAGATCAGGAGGCTCTTGGTTACAAAACAATAGAACAATGGCTACCATGCAACTCAGTGGTTTCAACATCTTCTTGATTTTCCAGGGGTGGTACAGAGCTTTATTTAGCAACTGCAGACCTACTGACAACAAACTTGGCTTTTCTTAGACATGTTTTACAAACTCTTTGAAACAGTGCTCACACTGTTAAAACCCACTTGTTTATTTAGCTTTTTTCTGAATTTTAAAAACCAAGCAAGTGCACTTTTTTCCTGAGCATCCTTTTTAGTAGTAAAAATGTTGCACAGAGCAAATTTGGAATTGCAAAATGCTCTGCAACGGCCACCAGCATTTAACTCACTGTCACTGCTGCACAGATAATAATGGGATGGGATACAACAGTTCTAGTCTAGCTCTAATATGAAAAAAACCCAAACCAATAAAACATACCAAACCCACAAATCCATCAGTTTATCAATAAAATAAGCAAAAATAGACAAAGAGTACATCTACAGAATAAGCTGTTAAGTGTAATAGTACTACCCTTTACAAAAGGCTTTTTAAGTGCAAAGATCTGCAAATTTGAAGGAAACATGTTAGGACTTCTGCATTCCCTGTAGGCTCACCAAGATTGTGCTGGGCACTTACCTGGGGCTCCATTGGCCTCTGCAGGGCAGGCTGAGCAGGTTCTGAGTTTCCATTGGAAAAGGACTCTGATCTTGAAGGCACTGGTGGCTCCAACACTTTGCCCATCTGTTTAGACTGTGCTTCAGGGGAGCCCTGATTAGTTTTTCTAAATCTCTCCTCCACCTAAGCCAAAATAAATGGAGGTTAAGCCTTGAGTCAGTAAAACCAATTACAGTAGAAATATAAAGGGGTGTACCACCTTTTCTTTACCACAAAGAAAGCAAATACATTTGGGGTTTGGCAGGATTTTTTCCCTACCAATTTTGCCAGCACTGTAAGTTCACTGAGTGAACTACACCAAAGCTCTAAGTATGCCAATATGGATAATCCATACTAGGAAGAGAGGAGATACAAGAGGTAGCAAGATGTGAGATAATATGATGAAAGACCATTATGGGCCTTCTTTCTGCCTAGACTAATTATCCATCAGTATTTTCCTCACAGATAATAAAAAGGATATACCTAAACAGAAACAACTTTACAGTATAAAAGTATTTTCTACTGCCATCCTTTACTTTAGCTGCCCACTTTATGCAAACAATGGTATTGGATTATCTGCTTTCCTGTGCGTCTCTCTTCAGCAACAGAAGAGACAGGAGATGTTTCTCTACCAGGTGATACTGGAGTCTCTTCAGCTTTAGGCATGAAAGTGTAGAACTTATCATCATCTCTCATATCAAATACTCTCAACACAAACTCAAAGGCTGTAGAGGACAGTCCCATCAGTTTGTTTCCTGTTCTCAGGAAGGTGTAGAATTGATCTTATGTTAACCTCAAGAACTTGCTGAGGGGAAGACTAAATCAGAATGTCCTCAGAAAAGCATCAACCAAGGTCCCCATGCAGAAATGTCATCTCTTTCAAGGCCACAACACTGACAACAAAGTGAGAGGTATGAAGGACAAGAGATGGAGGGAGGATACAGGCAGAAAGGAAACAGCCTTTCATTTCCTAAGAAAGTCTGTTGCTAGAACCAAGGCAGCATGTGCCAGGTAAGCTGCCTCTGAGGAATGCTAAACTCACAGTATTTTATCAAAGCACCAAAGATCAAACTGGAAGGTTGGGATGATTTAATTTGCTTTAACCCTTGTGCCCAGAGCACGGAACCAGTATTGGGATGATTTCCTAATACTCTCTAGGAGTGATGGTCTGGAGAGACTGGCTTCCAGAAGACAGGCAAGTTTTCAGACTCCTTGCCTCAGGTGGGCTCCTCTACAAACCCAACCTGCCTCTGCATTCCAAAATTTGAGGACAGTACCAGGTTGCCTATAGGAACAAGCAGACAAGCTTTTGTTAAGGTCTACAGAAAACACACCATGTCTTGGGAGGAGTACAACAATAATGGTGGAGGCAAGCATCTTCACCATGCAATCATTTTCACCACTGTGTTCAACTTCATAGAGGCATTCTTTGAAGTCTAAAAAACAGGCCAGACTCCTTGTTATGAATAGAATAAGGAAAAGCCTCAAGTCTTTCTGTCTGAAGCAAGAGGTTTTCACATCTCTAGCTGTAGATGATAGGAAGTTTGTTCTACATGGCACATAAACTGCATGAGCGACATGTCCTCAAAACCAGACAAGAAGTGGCAAGGAGATAGAGAGCGTTCCTGGAGAGAAAGAGGTCCTATTCCAGTCATCTGACTGTCTGTACCTGGAAGTAATATTAAGTTCTAAGCTCCCTGCTGTTTCCCAAAGCCAATCTTAGAATTCCTTTTCCTTATATCCTCATTGCTACTGCAATGAGGAAAAAACAAATCACCATTAAAATTTGCCAGTCAGGAAGGTCAGTTCACTTCACCTTACCATCTCTGTAGGTGGACACTTTTTCTGGAAAGCAGTATGGCTAAAAGTCTGAGGCACAGAACACTCATTCCAATTCACTGTTTTATGTAAAGAATTATGTCAGAGTTAATGCCTGCTGTTAGGATTAAATGGTGGCATTCCCACTGCCAGGTATGGCTATACTTCTATCACAATTTTTAAAAAGAATATTACACAATGATCTCTGGGAAGATCTGACTACTAACCAATTTTTCTGTCTTTACTCTTCTAGGCTAGAGCAATCACAAAAGAAAGACTACAACAGGAAAAACAACTGGGTCAGTGGTTCTCCTAAAGGAACACTTGAATCTTTTTAAGTTTCTCTCCTTTTCAGCTATGAAAGGAAAATGAAGCAGATACAGTTCTGCATCCCTCCAAATCCCAAACAGTATTCAGGCTGGACAGAAGTGCTAGACTGGCTATGCTTTCACTGAGGTGGGCCAAGAGCATGTAGAAAGGACAAGAGGGCTGATTCCATGTCTGCACCATCACAAACCAGACAAGTCTGAACTTCTTCCAAATAAGAAAGACATCAGATACTTCAACCATCAAGCAGAATGGATGAGATAGGACAAACATGGTTTATTAAGAACTTGGACAGCAGCATCTAGAATAAAATGAGTTTGTGTCCACCAAGCCCAAACAACAGCACTTCAAAGACTAAGAGGCACTGCTGGATGAAGCTGAACCGAGAGCTATTTTATCATGTTTAGCAGGCCTAAATATATTTTCTGTTCTTGTTCCAAAATGTATTTACCTAGTTCCCACATGCAGCTGATGAATGCCTTTAAGAGCTTTGACTAACATTGCCCAGTCTGGTGGTTTGTGGGCAGTAAGGTGCTCAAGTGAAACACAAGAATAAGATCACTGAAAGAAAGCCAAATATACATCAAAGAGGCATTCACTTGCTTACCAATGTTACTCATGGACCAGTGAAGACTCACTGAAAGGCACAGCACTTCAGATCAACTTGTAAGTGCCTGAAGTCCAAGAAGGCAGCACCACAGAGTTTCAGAAGAGCAGGACATGATCTCAGCAGAGAATACTTAACATTTCAAAAATGAAACTAATGAAATTCAGGTTTGTGTTCATGAGAAAGAAATTGTGAAAAGTGCAAATTAAAACACCAAATGTGTACACATGTGCTGAGTGTTAACATCTATCATAGGTCTGTGCTTTCCAACTGCCTCTTAATTTCAAATCACCAGTACTTGCCAGAGACACAGAGCACTGCATCAACACTTCCTAAGAAAACACATCTGATGAAGCACAGATAGAACTTCCTGACATGATACTTCCAAAACCAGGCCCCCTTAGTCTGCAGTCTTCCAGACCTTCTTTCCAACTTTTACACCTCAAAAAGTCTGAACTCCAGTGATTGTAGCAGAAGTTGCCCTAGGGCTTGAAAACCAGTAACCAACGGTTTAAAACATCCTGCCCCTTATGAGTGGTGCTTTGGCCTCCAACTATGCTGCAGCAGAATTCCAGTCATGCTGATGCCAGCAGGCAGAGAAGCAGTTAGCAGATCCTGCTCACCAGCAGGACTTACCTCACGTGCTCTTTCTGCAGGCTCATAGTGGGATTTTGGCTCAGGGGTGTGATAGCTTTGTTTATTTCTTTCTTTACCAGGACTAGCAAGCTCTGCAACTGAGTGACAAAACAGTTTATGCAAGTGTTCCACCAGGAAACTAAACTCATACCCAGCACACATCTAGCCCTAAAAGCAGCCTCACTTAGACTCTCTGGTTTCTTCATGCACACACACACAAGTCATGTACCATATTCCTGATGACAACTGAGGTGTGGAAACTCACTCCTCTCTTCAAGAAAGGCTAACACAAACCCCAATCCTCAAACAACTGTTGAACTCAGAGATGACAACTTTCTTGACATCAACAATCTACTTGTTGCCAAAAGGGAATGATCAGTCCTACTAAATCAGCTAACTCAAATGACAACTATCTGAACTTTCTGTAAGTAGCTTGTCTCTTAAAACATTTGACCTGCTAAGAATTTTGTAGTGTTGGCCCAACAATCAAGCTTAATTTAATGCACTGCCCAAAAGAGAGAAGGAAGGCTGGCCAACAGCACCTCAGCTCCTCCCAAAACATCAAATGCACTTATATGTAAAAGAGAAAAAGCAGCTAAGTAAGATTTACATTTACATAGATAAGCTTCCACATATGAGCCAAACACAAACGGGTGCTGATTAGGTCTGCTCAAGTCTGAAAAAAAAAAACTGGAAAACAGCTCTAGAAAGCATGAACTGACTCATTTATGTCTATGGAGCACCACGTATGACTTCAGAGAAGACATTTTAAATGCCCATGTAGTCGTGACCAATTCTTCCTGCACTTCAGTATAAGCATCCAGTTACTCCACCTACCTCGAAATCCCAGGCAGCCTCCCACAACTGCCTAAGTGTCAAAAGACCCAGCTGTCTCCTGTTCAACCATCAACTGGGAATATCACTACATTTACTTTCCTTATAGGCTTCTATAATATGCTAAAAAATATGGAAGAAATTTCAGTCAAAAAATAGCACGCATAAATTTAATCCCAAGAACAAAAATTAAAACTTGCATTGGTTCTTCCTTATCAAATTTATGTTCTATCCCCAATTTCTGTTGAAGCAAAGCTGTCACAGATTTGCCTATCTTAAGGCACTTCAAGTAGTCCAGCAAGAAAGAGCACTCACACTAAGCTTTACTTTGGGCTCACAAATCCAGTTACTGGTGTGAGTTTCATAGTTGTGCTCAACTGAAAAAGCAAAGGCCGATCTACACTTGCTGTGCAACTTTGTGGAATGACCTTTCTCTGCTTGGAACATTTTCCTGCATTACTATGAAGGAACTGAAATATCAACAGCCTTTTCATCTTCTGGAATCTATTCTGAAATGACAGTGGAGAACACGAGGGGGAAAAAAGATGGTTCTTGGCTTTTCCGAGCTTTTCTACCAAGAAAAATTGTGGATGTCCCATCCCTGGCAGTGTTCAAGGCTAGGCTGGATGGGGCTTTGAGCACTGAAAGGTGTCCCCTGGCCATGGCAGGGAAGATGGAAAAGGATGGTTTTTAAAGGTTTGTCCTACACAAACCATTCTGTGAGTCCATCTATTAGCAGCACTGAAATAATACAGGCTGCTTTCCAATTCTCTTTCATTAACTACAGTTTGGGGGAAGATGTGACTTTCCTGGAGACCACTCTTGAAATACACCCACACTGTAACTATCATGCCCTCTTTCCTGGCCCACAGCATCATCCTGGGTTCACTACCACCTTCCTGTGCCACAAGACATAAACTCTTTTATCCCCCACACTTTATTTCTGTATCTTCTCAGAAACACAGCTTCCTTGCTCTTGCATCTCTTCTAACTAAATCCATTTACCAGCCTTTTCACTCGTGCTTAAGCCAGCTCTCCTCAATGAATGTAGATATAAAAATAGCAAAAGCGCTGCAAGGCAGCTACGGCACGCGGTGCATTTCATGCTTTTCACTGCTCCCCCTCCCTCATTTTTTAAGCACTGTAAAAGGATTAAGTAGGCACTTTTATTTCTGAATATATGCCTCAGTGTCAAGCAATTTCTACATTTAAGTCAATATATTCAGGTCCTTCTTGGCTAATCAAGTCTGACAGGCTTTTGTTTAAGAAAACTAAGACGTGAAGTACAATAATTCTGCTGCCTTGAGCATGCAAGAGACAGCACACTGCTGACTGGTTAATAAATTATGCACATTTATCAACTCAAACAATATTGTGTTGACATTGTTAAGTGGATATATAACAGATCTCAGGATGGCATCACTCTCACCACAAGGAAGATGGGCAAATTCATCACTTCTTGAATTAATTCAGAAGTATTCAGCGATAATTATAAATAACTGAACTTAACATGAGGAAAAATAAGCTACAAACTGATTAAGAGAGCCGGTTTCCCATGGCAGCACAAAGTAAACAAAATCAACTGTCAAAATATGAGATTTTTAATGAAACCTTGATGCAGATATCTAACTCAGCACATCAGTAGATATTTATTACCCAGCAAAGGAATAGGGGGAAAATGGATTTAAGACAAATCTCACAAATGTACTACTGTCTATGTGCCAAAGTAGGCAGGGAGATCAGGTTTCTCAGCATCACTTCCACTTTCCCATCAAACACTGCCTCAGCCTCCTGCCAGGCGAGTGGGAAGGGAGGTACCCAGCACTGCAGGAGCTTGCACAACACACTGCATGATCCCCTTATTCCCAGCCCTAGAAGTAAAATAAAGGTCTCACTTCCTTTGCACATGGTCTTTGAAATCTTTGCATCAAACCAGTGGTCACTAATGAAGTGGAATTTACTTTTAACATACCCAGGGAATGGAAACCTAGAGTGACAACCATCTCTTGGGTCCTAGTCCACATCTTGTCAAAGCAATGCCAAAAGTGTTTGGTAGCAAGTTGAGTTGACCCAACCTGGCTTCAGAGCCAGCCCTATAGCTGACCTTCTTGCATCCATCTGTTGGCACAAGGTTGCCTTTCTGACTGGCTCTAGCAACTCTTCCATGGGGACACCAAAACCTGATCACTGTGTGGCTTAGGCCTGCCCACAGGATAGGAGTGGGAGAGGGAAAACCATTAGTTAAAATCGATGTCATATTTCTACATATAAAAATTTGCCTTCTAAATTTAGTTTGTCTGATTGTCACATACTGTAATTTTTGGTCCAAGAAACAGCAGGTATAGATCTAGACTCCTGAACTTACAGATGCATATCCAGATCTTCTAAAGTTGGTATGGTATTAACAACTTTCTTGCACACGTCAGATGAAAAGCTTATTTCCAAGAAGCAAACTGTTAGCCAGAAAATAAGGCAAGAACTCTTCAAAGAAATGTGAAACATGCCAAAACAGAATTTTGACAGAGCCCATATTGCCCCAAATTACTGCATTTCACAAAATGGGCATTTACTATGCAAACAACATTTTAAAAACCCACAGAGATAATACAGTGTCAATACCCTGGGCTCCTTATCTGGTTTTAGGGTGCAATACTGATGATCCCATAATGGAACCTGACATCTCCAAACTGGAAGTCCATGCAGTAGAGCACGATTTACCAGGAGGGGGCAATGCAACTACACATGCAGTTCGTCTATACCAACGAATTCAGGCCTTCGTTCCTATAGTGAAATGCTCAAGATAGATACAGATCCTTTAATTTTAAATTCCTAAAATATTATTACTGTGTCTCGTATTCAGAAGAAGATTGATGATACCTATATTAATTACATCTTTCACAAATAATTAGGTAGCCTGGTATCAGCTTAGAAAGAGAATTGGCAAGATTAATAAAGAGATTTTTGCTTTGTCCACACTAGAGATAAACCAGAAGCAGAACTTCTTACTCAGTACCAATCCAAGATGCAAGCAATTCAAATTAAGTAGATAAGAATAAGCTCCCCTGCTGTAAAAGAAATAAAGCCCTGACAAAAATTGCCTGCAGGTACACCTACATTAGCATCTTGGTTCAGATCAGGAGTGCTCTTTTGAAGTGAATCATCCAAACATCTCCACGTATCCAGTTTTGTTTCGTATTCTGAAGATGTCTTGGAGTGCCAACCACGCCTTTTGGATGAAATTAAAAAGGCTGATGCACTCCAACCACAAGCAGGCACAGAGTCTAGACCTCAGCCAGTCCAAAGGAATTCCTGCTGTCTTTAAACACATGAAGTCTTCAGGTCCTCAGCACCTTAATTATTGTGCTCCACAATCTGCTTCTACAGGACTGTACTACTTGCCAGTGTAGCTATAACCTACCACTTCAAACACATCCATCTTAGGTTCTCATAACCAGGGACAGAGACACCATTTAATGAAGCTATCCTGAAATGCAGAGGTCCACAGAGAATGGGATTCCACCACAGCCAATTCTTAGCTTCCTGAGCCAGACTCAGTTTTGCAAAGCTCAAATTCAAATGGCAAGCAGTTGTCTCCATGTTGCTGAATAGAATCACAGAATCCCATTAAAACAGCCAGGAATGGATCAGATTTCTTGTTTAAACTATCTAAACACCTACACAGTTGACAGTCTTTATATACCTTTTAAATGAGGATTGGGGGTGAGATAAAATCCCAGTCGCAAAATTCTCACGTAATTTTCTGTAGTTTGACCACACGTCATTTTCACCTCCTTAGTAAGACACAAACTACAAGATTCCTGCAAAAACTTTTAGAAGTCACCTATATGCCTTTTAAAAAGTAATCTTTTCTCTAATACTGCTGAGAATTAGAGTTTTTGGCAGATGTCCTAAACACCGTTCCTGTTACAGTCTCGGTCAAAACTGTCTAGGCTCTGTGCCAGCATTGTAAGAACAAGCCCTCAATTTTAATTTAGGAAGTGGGGAGGGGGGGAAGTATATGCAACTTGTTCAGGAAGATTATCTAATGCATAAAATTCTACCAAATAATATTAAATAGGTATATGCATACATACTTTACACAAGCAAAAATTACAAGACAGCAAGTCTGGTAAAAATATCAACGCATTTATGAACGCCCTGAGCTTCAATGCCTGACACTAATCTTGACTCCCATTATCAAGCTCCTCATTGTTTACTGGCTTCATCAAAACAGGGGGGGTGAGTTAAGGACAAAGTGACAACATTTCAATATTTTGGCCTTCAATTGTGTCACAACACTGATGTTTATCTAAATTTGTGTCTACTACCCTTCCCCCATCTGAAAGAGCTTGTTTTGGCTGCTGTTTTGTTAAAAACCACTTGGGATCATACATTTTTCCACCACAAGATCCAATTAACTAAGTGGGATTTTCTTGAAAGCTAAATGTGAGTCTTTTATTTTAATGCATTTGATGAACAATATGCCTACACACTTACAAAAGGTAACTTTTTTAACTCACCTATTTTGTAACTCATTCCTATTTATGCCTCCAAGGAACCAGGCAGAGGTTACAGACCCATGTAAGGTCAAAAGCTTTGATCTTACAAATTTTACATGTTTTACTGTGCAACCTTATTCAGTAATACAATCTACATTACATGCCGTCTTGTGGTTGTGGAAGCTGTCAGTTTTATTTTGGATTTTAAAAAGCAGGACTGATTAAACATAACTTTCAGGTAACTGCCTTTTCTTTCTACTTGCTCATTCTGTTATAACTGCAACATCCTCAGAAAGTTCCACCCACTCAGAGAAAATGGTGCATTGCTTTGTTTCCACTACTAGCAGCAGCAGCTCCTTTATTTTAAAAAGAAAATCCAGATTTTAAGAGTTGCACTGATTACTAAAGTTAAATGACCTAGATAATTTAATTGTAATCCTCTTCCTCAACAAAAAATACTGCCTGCAGAACCTTAGAGATTAAAGGGGCATTTAAAAGAAATCATTGACTCCCATACTAAGAAAAATTTAAGCGGTTAAGCAGTAGCTAAACTTTTGCCCACCTTTGACAATATCAATTTTTTATTTTTGTATTTTTCTAGTATATTTTTTTATTACTTACTCCCCCCACAAACAGTCTAAAAACAGTTGGAGGTGCTATGAGGTTTATCTTGGCATTCTTTAATGGGTGGGGAAGAAACAGTCGAGAAATGGGGTTTATATGCCTTTCCCTCATCCCTCCTTATGGATTCTTGTGTGGCTGAATCTTAGCTACCAATCCCTCCTTATAGCAGCACTAAACTCATTTGCACTTTGGAAAAGACGGATAAGGAGCATAATGTGGCCTGGAAAGGTATTTGGAACTTTGTATTACTTGTTATGCAAACAGGTCACGGGATGCAAATCAACATTTGGTCCTGGTTGCATCCTCATTAAACGTTACCAGGATTTGGAAAACCAGACTGGGTGTAGTTTTTCCATCACTGCTAAGTGAAAGGTTGAAACAGACTCAAGCAAGAGGTCATTTAAGGACAACTGGAATTTGACCCTGCACTTCCTGAAGAGCCAGAGCATTGGTTTCACTTCAACTCTGTGTCACATCCAGCTCTGGCCTAAAGTGCTGTTTTGAAAGCCTCCTGCTTCTGAGGCTTATGTTGCATATTCCATCTACATATATATATATATATATATAAATGCACACGAGATCTTAGGAGGTGAAAAGTATGACAGAACAATATTGTCCACATACATTCACTTTCTTTTATCTTCCAGTACTGTACAGAAATTGCATACTTACTCTATCACAGAAGTATGGTTTATATATTTGTAATTCCTCCAGAATTATAATTTTAACACTGATCTACAAAACATATTTATAGAACTACCTCTAAAGCCCCCTTCCAATCCAAATCATTCTATTATTTTATGATCTAGGTGGCTTTTAATCACTAAGCTACTGTGCATGAGAGAATAATACATTAAAAAACAGGCTTCCATCTACCATGAATGAGTGCCAAACACATATGTTTGAGAAATGGAAATCTGAAAAATATTATGGCCCCCAAAACAGTACTCTTGAGAGAAAAATCCACCTGGGAATAATCTCCTCTTCTGTCTACCTAAGCCTAGAGAGAGACCAAGAAACAGCCTCTTCCACAAAAAACGCCTTCAAACAACCCCACTCTGGCTCCTGTTGCCTTCATAGGAGCTGCTGGATATTCAAATGCTCCGGAAGACGTCTTATATTCAAGTAGCCAAGCATGGATTTAAGTGCTTTGCTCTACATTTACAGGTGGATTTTTACATGCTATTTTCCTTCCTGAGATATCCTGGGGCTACAAGGAATTCTTTTTTAATGGGTGCAGGAATGGGAAACAAGAGGGGGAGAGAGGCTTCTGCCCCCACAAAATCCAGTCTCCTGTTTCTACCTCTTCTAGCCGCCTCCTCTGCTCCTTCTGCTGCTCGATGCGTTTCTGCCTCTCTGCCAGCAGCTGCCTCTTGTACTCCTCCTGCTCACGGAGCTGCTGCTCCTGCAGCAGCTGCTGTCTCCGAAGGGCCTCAGACCGTTCCTTGTTTTCCTGCTGCAGCCTCAGGAAATCACGTCGGAGGGTTGATTCTCCAGGCACATTGACAATGGAACTGCAACAAGAGGAAGCTAAAGCCTTCTGTATGATAAAGCCTGATGGGCCATTAAACACCTTTGCCAAAGCAGGGGAACATTAATAAAATATATCATGATGTTAAAGTTTAATCTCGTTTCTTTTGGAGCAAAGACACTGGATGTATGTCAAATGCAAGCCCTCACTGGAAGGCGTGAAATGAGGCCAAGCAAAGTAAGGGCAAATGCTAACACTGTGGAGACCCTGATCAATCATACTTGCCATATATCTCCATCCACAGCTTGTTTGCTGTAAGTCATAGGAAGGGGAGCTTTCAAACTTTTAACAGTCACAGCATAGGTATTCAAACCTTTTGAGTGGTTTGTACATTTGCTTAATAAGAGACAAAAATTTAGCATGCTGATTTATAATCACAGATCTTTAGACTTACTTGGCATGGACTGCCCAAAGCCATCCCAAAAGCAATTATTACCTTGGCTCTCCTTCTTGTTCAGGCACTTCCTCCTCCTCTTCCTCACTTCCACTATATTCATACTCCGTCTCATCTAACAGGAAAGAAACAAAGGCTTGGATAGTACTTTAATTTTAGGGCAGTGGGGAATTGCAGTAGCACCTCAGCAAACCAGCTCCTGTCCCCTTCAGTGGGAAGATCTATCACAGACCCTAGAACTCATTCTATATATACAAGCTCATCTTCCCAGTGGCACAGTGGTTTGGAGAAGACTTCCAGCAAACTCCCTGAACAACACCAGGTTTTACATGTAAGACAAGACACCTGGAGAACTTCAGCACCACCTGAAAAAGGAGAAAAGTCTGCCCAAAACATTTGCTTCACAGCTCTTGTGATGGGTTATTTCCTGTGAATCTGATTTATGGCATCATTCCAGGAAATTAATCTACCACAGACTAAAGAAGGGAAAGGCATATATGACAATATCCTCCTAAATACTGTTTAATGCTTGTATGGAAGAGCCAGTGGCAGCAAGTGAGCAAATTTAATCTATCAGAAAATACAGCAGTTGAAAGTTATACTTTTTCTGTAAAGGACAGAACAAAACAGAGCCTTCTGATAGCCAAACTATGAATTAAAAAAAAACTTTTTAAGGATTTGGGCTATAGGAGCTTCTCTTGGGGTGGGTACTTAGAATACAAAGCAGGACACATATATGCATTTTTGACAAGTGGCAAAGACTTGGTTTTTAGAAGCTGCATACCTTTTTCTCCTCTCTTCTTCCTAGTCCTGTCTATATGGTCCTTAAGCTGGATTCGGACTTGCCTTTCATTTGGCTGGTCACGTATAAAGGGATGTTTCAACAGTTGCTCTGTAGAAGGTCGCTGCATGTAATTCTTCACTAGACAACCTTCTATAAAGCTGAAAAACTTTTTCGACCTGAAAAAGCAGGAAGGGGAAAAAAAAGCAAACTATGAGAGGTAAAACTCAGCTGAAACATTTTTCCTGTCCCTCCTCAAATTATTTTGCTCCAAGAGCATCATGTCCTAGAGAACAGCACAAGTGCTGCTTGCAAGTGTACCTCCTAAACAGATCTGAGTGTGTTCCAGCTGAGCACTGGGCTGGAGTGACACAGAGCTGGAGGGACACAGGGTGACATGAACATTCTTGGAGCACTCAGGCACAGCCTCACTCTGTGCGCCCTCTTTCAGAGGGATAACTGCTCTGAAAGTCAGGATTTATGAGTGAGGTAAATCATGTAAACCCAGCCTAGCTGCTTCTGGATCAGAGCTGGATAGAATCCAGCCTGCTTGGAGCAGAGGCAGGGCAGCTCTGGTGTACCTCCACCTACCCATGCTACAGACAGCCATACCCAAAGTCAGGAGAACTGTGTCTGCCATTCTCCTGCCACAAGCAGCACCACACTGCTTTTGCATGCACCTGGGCTCACAGATTTAGATCTGCCAGAATTTAAGATTATGTTATCTTTTACCTTAAGACTCACACACAAAAAAAAATTTACAGAACTAGAGGTGGGTGTTGGTCAGTGTTGTCTGTTCAACACAGACACTTTGAGTCTCTGATGTAATTTAAGGGCATAAGCTAAACTAAACCCCTCCTGCACACAGCATAAACTGACAGGGTATGGGAGTTAGCTAAGCTGAAGCACCACCTTTCCAAAATGTGCACTTCATTTGAACTCTTCAAAGGGGATCTCTCCAGAAAGAAGTCACCAAACAAGCTACCTGCCAAAATCCAATTGTGGAAATACTCAAAACTGCAATGAGGCACTGGAACAGGCTGCCCAGAGAAGTTGTGGATGCCCCATCCCTGGAAGCATGCAATGCCAGGTTGGATGGGTTTCTGAGCTACTTGAACTAGTGGATGGCATCCCTGTCCATGGCAGGGCTTGGAACTAGATGATCTTTAAGGTTCCAACCCAAGCCGTTCCATGACGGCTCTACGAGTTGATTCTACAACTTTGTCACCATTTGGCCTATCTTCTCATAACCTGCAACTGAGCACTCTATCCAAACAGCTGAGTGACAGCAACACTGTCTTGGACCAGAGCTGCTTTTTAACTGGTACGTGCTCTCAACGTGCTCCAGTGCTTGGAGAGCAAACATCCTCACCACATGCTTAAGAGGAAAAACAATTATTTCCATCCATCAATTCACTTCCCTACTGTAATAAAAAAAGCTGAATCCAACGTAACTTGGAGGTTCAGATTTTTTTATTCCTCACACCTTGAATGTTATTATTTCACATAAAAATGTCAATGAATGGCTAATGCAAATGGCACATATGCATCTCTATTCCCTTAATATATGCAGAAGGCAAGTAAGAGAGAGCAATGCCTTGACAGTATACAAGTGCATAAATAAGTCAATCCAGGTAAAGACCAAGCCCAGCAAGCAAGCCATGTTTATACTATGTTGATATTGAATACACAGTCCAATCACTTCTTTATTTTGACAGGATCACACAGCATCCCATGATCACATTCCATTGATAAGAAACCTCTTTCTACAGAGTATTTGTGTTTCATATGTGCCAGTTGTAACCAGTAACTGGGAGGAAATCCTCTGATACTAATGGATTCTTCTCAGCTGGCAAGAAGCAGGCACTCAATTCCAACCATTTACAATAATTATAGTAAAAGCCTTCATTAGTTTTAATAGCTCCTTTCTATTTAGCAACTAGAACACCATAGCACTGTTCTGTTTCTGTGTTATGATACATCTGAGAAAACATACTGCATATTAAGAGTGCTACACGAGTTTATATTTGAAAACATGGATCCATTTGTCCCCTTAATACAGATGCTGCTCTACCAAAAAAAAAAAAAAAAACAAAAAGGCAAAAACCTTGGTATTTATTTTCACACAATTTGAGATGGAATTTCTCTGGGACAAAGAGAACTAAATAATGCAAGCATTTTATTTCATCCTTTGATTCAGAGGCACAAAAGATAACAGAGATTTTGCTAACTTAAACTGCTTTACAATTCTGTGGAAGGGGTAACAAAACTGTATGCGATATGAGAAAACTTCACACTACACAAAGCAAGATATAATTAATACATACCATTTCTTGGATTTTAACCGTGGGGGAGGGTTCCTGGGTATCAGAAAGAGTGCCCTCATGGGGTGCATGTCACAAAGTGCTGAAGGGAAGAAAACAAAACCAGAGACATAGAGACACTGGTTTAGTATCTCTCTGGAGTGCCCTCATGGGGTGCATGTCACAAAGTGCTGAAGGGAAGAAAACAAAACCAAACAGAGACATAGAGACACTGGTTTAGTAGCTCTCTCTCAATGCCATGACTTCAGCTTCCACAACCACTCCCACCATCCCAAACATCCATGCAGCAAGTGCAGACAGCAACACAGCTAAATGGAATTAGCCCAGAATGACAACAATTCCATAGCTCAGTGTGTCAATGGCAGCCCAAAAAGAGAAAGAGGCCAAAGCATGGATCAGCCTCCAGAATCAACCAAGACAGGAACACCTGAGCATAGCCCTGCTCCAGCCCCAAGTCATCTGACTTACTTTCTGATCAATAAAACAGTGGGAGATGATGATGGTGGAAGGGAACAATGGGAATATAATACAATCTTCCCTCTACCTGCCCTTCTCTCCCATTATCGAGGGTGCTTAATTTTTACTCTCCATGCCTGGATATTTTTGTACTTCAAGGCATGACAGTTTTGAAGCATGGGAGGTCTGTATAACTCAAAAGGACTGCCTGCAGAACTTAAATGCAAACCCTGTACTTCAAGGCATGACAGTTTTGAAGCATGGGAGGGTTTGTATCACTCAAAAGGATTGCCTGCAGAACTTAAATGCAAACCTGTAACTTTTGTCGGTGGACATTTAGTGGGAGTCCAGGATCAACGTTGGACAGCTTTTCCTCCTATGCCATAGCAAAGCAACATAGCAGAGCCAACAGAGGGAAACAAGGGAGCAGGCACAGAGGCAGCCCAAGAAAGGCCTCTAGGAGCAATGTTCTAACCATCCTCCTATGCCTGATCTCTTACACCTTCAGTCTCAGCCTGAGTGATCACTGCAGGATGGGGTGACATTTACCACAATTCAGGAGAAACAGACTGATGGGAAGAGAATTCAGTTATAAGGGGCATCAGTCTTGGCAAAGAAGCCCCCTGGATGCCTATGGATCCCTGCAGACCACCACAGAGTCCACAGAGATGGATTCTTCAGCTGCCACTGGACGAGCAGGCAGTCCACGTACCAGAGGACAAGAGCTGTTCAGCACTTAGAGAGGATCTTTGCTAACTTCTTAAATGCTCCTCTTGTGCTTTTACACAAAGAAGGGCCAAGCTCTGTTTGGTTTAGAAATGAACAAAATATTATTGTCCAGTCCTGGGCAACCCAATACACTGAACAAAAAGGTATGGCAAAAAGTTTGTAGCTCACTTAATGCAGTGCTGGTTGAAGTGTCCTGGGAGCAGCTCTCACTTGGACATTCATGCAAATGTACAATTAGGAAGGAAAAGGAAAACAACCCCAAACTATGAGGCCTCCTAAAACATGAATCAACACATGACCATTGTGCTTTGACTTTTAAATCTTGCATTAAAGTCAATAAGAACAACAAGAAAATCAGGCAGCAGCTACAACTAAATGACCAATTTTTAGATGGGAAATATTAATATTTTATTTTGACAAGATTATTTCAAAGACATTTCAAGCTGCACTGTGTGTGGTCATGGATTTCTATCTGCAAAAAAATTAACTTCCTCTTAGGTATCTTAGGCTCTTATTTTTTAAATACAGAGCTCCAGCTGAGGGTGACAGTAAGTATATTTGTAAGATCAATATTCATAAATTAAAGTTTTATAAAAATTATCATTAAAAGTCAAAACACCATGCCTAACTTTTTTTTTTCCAAAGGTTTCTGTCCTCCTCACACATCTGCTGTTTGCCTTTATATTCTGAAAGAACTATGTGAAAGGAAAAGAGCCTATTAAAAAGTTGGGTATTTTTGGTTTCCAGGTTTTCCTCTCAAATCCAAACTAACTGATGATGATCCCTGCTTGAGAATACCTAAGTTCAGTGCTTTGTCCTGGAGAAGGATTTACAGTTTAAGCCATGTCACTGCTAAGGAAGATTAACACCACCCACTGATGAGTGGAAACAAAAGGAGAAGCAATGTTAGCATTATCCAGACTGACAGAAAGCCAACACAGAAATAGCTGCTACAAATGCTTTTTTCATTAAGATCTGTTTCCTCAAGGCCCCACTGACCCTCTCCCCAGCTGAGGTTTCAGTATTCCAGGCCAGTCCATAGACAAAGTGGGACACAACTCCAAAACACAATATACTACCAATAGGAAGGAAGTCAGACACTCGATTAGCTTCCAAATATTCCTGCTATAGAAATCAAATTACTGCAGTCTGTACTGTAGTGTTTAAACACAACCCTATCTTTATCAAAAGCATTGCTATTTATGGGATTTTATATTTATAGAGCAGGCAAAACCAAAGAGAACAGAAATAACATGGGGATATTTTCAGAAACCTCAAAACTAGGCTCAGATTACAACCAGCATCACCAAGTATACGTTTCAGCCTTAAAACGAGCCCAGTGGAGAAGCACAGGGATCACTTACGGGGAGCTCCTTCTGCCATCTCTATGGCCGTAATGCCGCATGACCAAAGGTCACTCTGCAGAAAAACAGAGACACCATATGTTAGTAGGTGGATTTACCCATTCACACAGTATGAGAGTACTATTTAGAGAGGCCCTGTAGGTGAGGCTGAAACCAAATACCATGGCTATTTAAATAATATAAGCCTCTTTTATCTTGTAACTGTATCATAAAATCCTACTTTTCACGTAATACTTATGTACATGCAGAAACACGCGCATGTATTCCGAGTGAGCAAACAACCCTTTCCAACAGCACATAAAAATACACTCACATTATGGCAATGGGAAATACATCTGCCAGAAATCTAAGCCTATGAAACAACAGAATTTTCAATATTCCCTTGTCAACAAAGAACAGAAAAAGGGCATTCCCAGGGTGTGTAGAGATGCAGTTATAAAAGCAAAAGCTCAGCTCAAACTTAAAGCAGCCAGACTTGTTGAAAACTGCAATAAAGGGCTCTTCAGGTACGTAAACAAACAAGCAAGAACAAAAGGAAAATACAGGCCCACTGAAAGGAGAGGTGAATTAGTCACTAACACCACTGAAAAGGCAGAGGTTCCCAAAACTTACACCTCTGTCTTTACCACAGGCTCCAAAAATTTACACCTCTGTCTTTACCACAGGCATTACTTACAGCCAAAGCCAACATTCCTCCCCAACACCTCAGCTTTGCTTAAAACACTACAGAAAAAGAGCCCTTCAGTGGCAGCCTTTCAAGGTACCACCTCTGGCCAGCATGTCTGACTTGGGAGAGACCAAGCAAGAGCCAGGAAGATCAAACACAGGGAAGAGATGGAGGAGTCCTGGCAAGGAACCAACTTCAGAGAGTGACACAGCTTAATGGGCAAAATATCGGAGGAGACTGCTGTGAAAGAGAGCTGTTCTTGAACAGAGCAGTCTTCATTTCTGGTCATAATTGTGATTTTTTTTTTAAATTACTTTAATGAGCAAATAAGCTCTTCATGCTCTACAAGCACAGAAACATTTCTAAAGATCGTATTTCAGACCCAGCAAGGCACTCTTCTCTTAGTCAAATGCAGCCATCTAAGCTAAAGTGCACATCCTCCTGATCTTAGAGAATCTTTCAAACATTAATTTTTTGTGAGCAATCACCCTAGAGACTCCAACAGGAACAATAAACAGGTGTTTTCAGAAGACAGAGGAGTTCTTTTTCACATCACTACTGCATTAATAAATATTCCGGGGCGTTTTTCTGCTTTATTAAATCCTTTAATAGTGAACCTTCCTTAATAATAATAACTCTATCTGGAAAGATATAAAACATTAGCTTTAGTACAATGAGATGCTGAATGTAAAAAGTAATTAAATCAAGAGAAATAGGATCAATCTGATCAATCTTACTCAAAATGTACAAAAACACCAATTCAAATAATCTGGGTGTTTTACAAGGATTTAGACACACACAAATAGCTAACACTATCAGTCTCAGCAAAGTGATATATATAATTGATATTCAGCTCTATAATTTTTGTAAGACCTTAATCCCTGGCTTTCTGATATCCTTGTTGCCCTTGGTTAAGGTTGGAACAATGTGTAGAGATTTCTTACAAAGCACATTTTTACATTTTTTCTTTCCTTGTGCTCTCATTAAAGTCAGCTGACAGGAACTTTCAAGATTACAGTATGCTTTCACTAGATATATTTAACTTTAAATACCTATACCTAATATTCTTAAGGGTAGTGCAAATACCATCAAGCCAATTATGGTTTTGCAGTAATTACATCCTTGGTTTGCAGCAAGCTACGTAAAGAATGATCTTTGTTAAGAAAAGTTGTGATGGATAAATTTCTATCAAAAAAAATCATGTATCTGTATCCTGAAATCAGAAGTAGTTTCAAGAGTTCCTTCTGTACTTCAGTGGCTCTCCAGACGGTGGTTCTATTTAAGGCAGCATCCAAAATGTATTGTTCTGGGTTACCACAATAACTGGGACATAGTGTAACACAATTTAAAGTACAACCATTATGCAAATCAAGAACAGAAGCATTTCCAGGTAAACTCTTTTTTGCCTTCTCTAAGCACCTACAGCACCCTGAAGTCCTGTATTTACATCTCAAAAGTACAATAATACAAGCACAGAAACTGTTAAAGGTCACAATTTGATGGTATCCTTACCTTTACTTTGGTAAAAAGATTGCAACTACACAAAACAGTTATTACTCCTACAAAGCATAAGAAGTCTCAAAAACTGCACAGCCCACGGACATATATATTGCAAGTGTATGTTTTGGGTTTTCCCTTTGAACAGGACCCTTACTCTGTAATCATACGTAGCATCTGGATTCTCATCACAGGCAATAACTTCTGGAGCCATCCAGTATGGAGTCCCAATGAAAGTGTTTCTCCTGCCAACTGTCCTGTCCAGCTGAGCGCTCACACCAAAATCCACTGTGGGTGGGAAAAGAGTAAAATGAAATAAGAGGGGGGAAATCACACAACAGTTACTTTTGCAAAGTGATTTGAAAATAAAGCCCTGTAGACACCCCACATGGGAAGACCATTCTGAAGAGAAATGAGATGGTTAATCCTGAGGCAAGTGAGCCCTCATGGTTCACACACAATGTGCTTGGGCACAAGTGTCATGGGACACATCAGCACACAATCACCTCTCCTGTAGCCCTCACTGGTGTGCCTGGACAGGAGGGAGAGCCCAGCTGCAGAAGTACTGCCTGGAAGGCTGAGAAAGGGCTGTTTAGTCCCTTCCCACATGGCGAAGCCGAGCACCTTTGCCTATACAAAAAACAGCCACTTCCCAAAGGCACCTCTCATGCTACGAGAAAATGGCATGCATAAACACGTCCCTTTCAGTTCACCACTTTTTCTGCTCTAAAACTGGACAGCAGAAATAATCTGTTGTTCAGCGAGCTGCTCTCTGCTTTAATGCACAGAGCAGAAACATCAATGAGAGCAAAAGATGAGAATTATTCAGGATGTGCTAACTTTGAGCACACATGCACACAGGCTGCGAAAGAGATGCCCATTTCATTACAAAGCAATTACATTACAAAGGTGTTTTCTGCCTTTTATTTTGCCCTGCTCATGACCACAGTGCTGTATGTCCTTCTATACCAGTAACTGCACCTGCCCTAAGAGGGCTGTGCCAGCTTCACTGCATCCACCATCTGAGTGACAGTGACAAACTGGTGTAGACAAGCTTAGTGGAAGCAATGGTTTGGAAGCTACTGTGCTCCATTTTGGACCAAATGAAGGAAAGCTCTCCCAAGCGCTTCCTCCTGCAGCAGCCGGGACAACTTCCCATGCCTCATGCTGCAGGAAGGTGTAATGCAAACCAGAAGGGATGTGGGCTGGGTGGGAGGCCTTCAGCATGGCTCTATATTTAACGAAAAAAAGGTGGCGAGTGTAGCGTGATACAAACACAGAAGGTTGACATGTGCACTAACTGAAAGAGACAAATTAGAGAGGAAATAAAAAAAAGAGTATGTCCACTTGGCAGGAGAGAAGAGGCCAGGGATGAGCACGATTTTCAGCAGGCATGCCAAAGCTGGAACTGTGTTTTGAATTCAATGCCACAGCTCCCTTGAGAGTGCTATCCAGATCATATTTTCGTGTCCAGAACCTGAACAGTAGGTGCTATTTTAATTAAAGCTAAATACAAGAGAGACTCCTGTCACTTCCCAAGTCCAGAATAAAGTGAATCAGAACAGACTCAAGTTACACACAGCTCAGCAGGGGAAACAAAATGATCCCTGCACTGATTCTGGCATGAAAACCAACATCTCCTAAGCAAATTCAACAACAACCTGTGCTCCATCCTCTCCAAGCAGGAAGAAATACATGCAGGCTGTCAATCCACATGGAACCACTGACAGAGTACTCATGCTATAAAACATGTTGCAGAGCTCTTAAAGGATGAAATTAATTTGGGAACATCATAAAACCAAAGGCTGAATGAAATGGGGAAGTGGACATGTGCACCTACTTACCAAGTTTCACTTCTGCATTCTCTGTTAACAACACATTTTGCCCTTTGATATCCCTGTGAATCACATGATGGGCATGAAGATGTGCCAACCCCTGTATTAAGGAGAAGAGAGGAAGGAGAGGATGTTCAGAGTTAGGCCCTTGGCTCAGCAACTACCCATACCCAGCCATCCCAAAGGTCACAGCATTGTGCCTCAACCTCTTGCAACTGGGTGCAAAGAGACCTGCAGCACACCACCCACACAGCTTTGGTGATGGAGCAGAGACACAGGCTCAGATCAGGCTCACATAGTACCTATATACAGCCCAACATCTGCACTTTGTAAACACCTCCACACCTCCCAGCTGTCCTGTGAAAAAAGTTCAGCTCCCATAAAGTCTCCAAGTAATTCCATTCTAAATTACATCATTGTCAGTGTATGCCACTGCCTTCTGACATGCACAGGGTCACACAGAATTCAGGTGGGAAGGAAGTGGAAGGAGAAAGGAGGCAGCATCCACATGTGTAAATGCACCCCAAAAACGAGGTGGGGGGTGATGGACTGGCAGTCATGTCTGAAGGCAAGGAAGGACAGATGACAAAGACATGCTCTACTGCAAAAGTGTAGTTCTCTTCTCTAGCCTCCATAAACATGAAGCCAGCTAATTGTACCTCAGGAAAAAAAAATGCAAAGACGGAAAAAAAAAAAAAAGCACAAGCGTTATACTTTCCAAAGGAAACAAAACCTCCTGGCATACGGTGCTTTTTGTTGAGACAGCACCTGGATACATGCCCCAAAGCATTAGCCATGTGGAGGGAGGGCTGAGAAAGACATATGTTGCATTTTACTCTCTAATGTAATTGAGAGAACAACAGGCAACCCTCTTAGCAACTGCCTGTATTTTGGGATCTCCTCAGTTTTCTGCTTGGAAAATTGTAGTCTCCAGTGGGATCATCTTGCCTGTTCGTGTTGCCCTCACAGTCTTCTAACATTTTGTGAAAAATAAAGGAATAGAACCTTTACAGCTGCAAGAGGTTAAGAGAGTAGTGGTTGCTGTAGAGAAGTATTTCTTAACACATGTTCTTCATTAACTGATCATTTACCAGTTTTCCTACATAACCATTGGGCTGTTTTCCTTTTTTAAAAACAGTTAATGATTGTGACAAAGAAACACTACCTACAGCTTCCCTTCCACATGTCACAAGCAAATCAAGTGAAGAGCTGATATCCCTGAGACCCTTCACTGATTGCTAATGGTAAGTGTGGTCTTATTTTTCACAGGAATGAAGGCTTTTCCACAGCTTCACACAGGATATTTTTAAAGCCTTCTGCTACTCTGACCCAGCCAGAGAGATAATCATCTGTTCTCTCCAGAGTACCATCTAACCCTACTGAAAAAACACATTTGGAGTTACAAAGGCCTGGGAGGAGACAGAGGGGCAACATCTCCACTTTCCTGCAGTCCCCCGACCTTTCCAACCACACAAGGATTCACTGGGTCTACCTTCACCTGTGTCTCCATCTACACCAATCTTCGGCACTTTAGCTCCTTTTAACTTTGTTTTACACCACCTCTCTCTTCCACCTCTGACAAACTCTGTACTGAACCAGGGTTTGAAACACCAAACTGCAATGTGAGTTTAGCATTCCTTTTTTCCAGATATTCCAGCTCCTGATGGTCAGTAATTAATACTCCTTTTGCAAATCTCTCATTGGAATGAGAAAATAGTTTTCCCTCTTTTCTGAGGTAAATATTTTTTCCTCTTCTCAGCAAGTGTTTAACTGTTTTACCTAAAGAGGATCTAGGATGAATGCAAGATAGCATAGAATACCTCGAAGTCTCTCAAATCAAGGGTAAGATGGTCCTGGAGAAATTAGCTTTCCTCACATTAAAGCATGCTAACCATTTGTTTTGAAATACAACTTCTCCTTTGTAAACAACTTAAAATGTGCCAGTCAAACACCAGCAGCTGGACTGTCCTCTAGCATTTGAAATTAGAGCAAGAGACCAGAACTATGCGTCTCCCTCCATCCTCATCTTAAAAATTGCCAAGGCAGAGCAAATGTGTAATGCAGACAACAGCAGCATTGATTTATGCAAGAGCCAGTGCTCATTTCCTTTAACATAAAGCCCTTCAGAACTTCATTTATGATTAAGCAATTGAACAAACATACTGTGTAGTGGTATGGGTAGGAGGCAATTTGTTTTACAAAGAAGCACGAGGAAAACCATCCCAGATTTACTTAGTGAAGCAAAACAAATGCCAATTCAAAAAGCACTTAAACTGTACCAACTGGAAATTAAATATTAAGAGTAATTAGCTTAAGTTGCAATTTTAGAACAACTGGTAAGCTGCAGACCTCTTCCTGAAAAACTTCTGTAGTGCCGCCTGCAAGCACTGCACGGGGCACAGCCACACGTGACAGAGCTGCTTGCTCTAGACAGACTGCAGGGACAACACAAGGTGAGAGCACATCACCAGTCAGCACAGAAGTCCTGACTGCTGGCCTGAGCCAACAGCTCTTCCTCCATGGACGTGATCAGGAAAGAAAAAGGCAGCTGCAAGCATATTTAGAAAAGCCCTTTCTGTACCCTACCATGCTACAAAACTGTTTCAGCCCCAGGTCTTAGGGACACTGTTTCACAGCTTCTGCAGCAGGCAAGGTCACTGGCTCCTCTATTGGCTTCTCATGACTAGAAATTGCAATTTTCTGCAAGGCTTCTGCTACAATACAGTACAACTCACACCAAGTTAAATGATGTGGAGCAGACATCTATCTGCTCCTACGCACTCTCCAAGTGATGACATGGCTAATGGGATTGATCAGAAACAGCTTCTTGCAGAACCTAAAGCTAGGCTGCATCTCTGTAAGACTGTTTCTGTGTGGGGCAGACTGCTTTCCTTACCCGGAGAATCTCTCTGGAGATATATGCTATCCAGTCTTCTTTCAGGGTATTCCCTTTTGTGTTCTTCACAAGGTCTGTGATAGAGCCGGCTCCACAAAACTCCATAACAAGCTGCAAAACAAATATCATTGTACAACCAACACTAAACACAGATCTCAGCTGTATAGCAAAGCAAAATAATCAGGTTACAGCACTGATTTGGGAAGCTCTTGTGAAGTACAGAATGTATTTTACATCTCTGCCTGGAAAATGGATTCAACCAAATGTCTTCAATGTGTGTCAGACATATATGGAATATGTCTCACATTAGTTACCACATTTTCAAGGACTGATTTAATCACTGTAATTTAATGCTGGGAATCTGGATTTGCTCAGCTATGCAAAATGCATTAGCAGTAAGAGCACATCCAATGCTAAAGGAATCAAACTTATCACATCACTGCAACACTTCTTATCCTTTAATTTCCATGTCTTTATGGAAGAACGTGCACCCTTGCCATGTCAACCCCAAACGTCAGTCCTCTAGAGGGTGTAGATGAGGTGGGATGAAAAATGTAATGGGTACAATATCAAATTCAGCTTTTTTTTTACAGTCACATATTCTTACTGCTCAGCTGTCTTGTTCCTATGAAACATGTTACTATCCATCTGGGAAACAGGAGAAAAAAGTTACTTAAAGAACAAATCCACTGCTTATAGCAAATCTTGGTTCAGACATCCCCTTAAGGATGTGTGATTAGTCTCTGTGATTCACTTATCTGGCAGTTGAGGCAAGCACCAAACTCCTTTAGCTTGTCTTTCCATAAAGTGGTATTTCTCTCATCATCAATCTATACCCAACAGGGAAAGACTTAGGAACATGTTTGAAAAACATCTGCTTACCCACAGTTGGTCATCATGTCCTGGAGGACTCTTCTTAATGAAAGCACCATAATAAGTTGCAATATTTCTATGATGAGAATATTTCTTTAGCATATTAATCTCCAGTTTGATTTCTTCTTCTTCATCCTTTGGGAAAAAAAGAAAACAAACCCCCATATGTTTAATATACCACATGCATTATTGATTTATTCCTCACTTTCACAAAAGCAGATTTTTTCTGAACTTCAATTTACACCAGCATCATGTTCCGTAAACCCCTCTGATGCTCATGCCATCAAAATCCTCTCTATTGAGATGGTCTAAAACAAGTCTTTCCCAAATTTTCAGTAGCACAAAGAAACAAATAAAAGATGCAATGGATTTGACCCAGTGATAGAACATGACAATCTGTTTCAAAAATGCAATGCTTGTAGTACCTTAAGCAAATCCACAGCTAGCAGGCTGGGAATTTATGGCAGACGAGTATTATTTCCATCTTCCTCATTTTTTCTCTTTTAATTTTGGAAGTTTCAACCAGTTCTATTAAAATGCCAGACAGTGGCTTTGTGAAACCAGCTACCAAAGCAGGTTCCCATCCTGGTGCCAGCATTGGACTGACACAGGAAAACAGAGGTGGAGATCAGGAATTCCCCTTACTGCAAGAAAAAGGCATTTGCCTCGTGCACAAGCTTCCTTCTCCTCCTCCATCTGCCTCTGTGGAGGAAGAGCAAGTGCATCAGGAAGAATGGGCCAGGAGCCCAGCAGTAAACAGGATGCTGAGACACAAAGGCAGAGGAAGGATTTCCCCTGGCTCCCCCCCGCTCCAGCAAGGTGCCAAGCAAAGAGCAGCTCAGGTGAAGGGAGGTCATGCCTCCAAAGAGCTGAAATGGCATGAAACCACTCCTTTAAACACCCACAACCTGCTTTTGAAGTGACAGTAGGACATGTCGCGTGGAAGCATCCACATGCTTTGAGGTGGTGTGTGAGCAGCCAGCAGATACAAAACAAGGAGCAGACAGCAACCCGCCCCCAACTCTCTCTTCCCATACCTACACAGGGGGAGTCTTCTTCAAGCACCTATCAAGGCAACAAATTAAAAGGCAGATAGATATCCCTTTTTGCTCCATAATTTTATATCCAAGCAGAAAAACGTCTACCTTAAACTGATTCCAGGAAGAAGCCAAAACTTCTCCCTAGGGTTGCTGGCTGATGGGAAAAGTAGCACATACTCTGATTATTCTGTGATGTCAAAGCTGATTATATGATAACATTTTAAGCCTTAAACTTCCTCGCAATTTGTACCACGCTAGCAATCAAATATCCTATTCATGATATATGCAGATGTTAATACTAGCTCCGTGTTAACTCTTTATACACACCGGTACACACAGCTGGAACAAAAGACACCACTCTTTGCTACACAGCTAACAACCATTTCAAATACTCTAATAGTGGGGTGCAATGCTTACTCGTAAATTATTATGACAGAATTCCCAAAATGCACCAGGGATAAACAATTACTATGTCTTCTCGGGATGTGTCTTTGAAGTAAAATACTGTGTATTTCTGGAAGACTGAACAAAATAGTAAGAAAATCTTGTAAATCAAAGTTCCTAGTGAACAGCACCCCTGGGAGAGAGCGTTGTCAGAAAAGCTTTTTGAGCCAAAAGCTAACTTGGTGCTTCCTCAGCTGCTTCTGTTGTCCTTGCTGTTGAATGATTTTTTATTTATTCAGACTATATGCAAAAAGAAGAAAAAAAGACAGGAGGAAGACAGGCTTATATTACACTGAACCTCTGAACTGCGCATTTAGGCAAAAAAAAAATTAAACAGGAGCATTATTAAACTTGATGCTTTGGGACTTAATTCCTGATAGGTTAATATGTATAATTGGATTAATCTGCTATTTGGAACTGACTTTTTAGATAAAAATTACTTCCTACCCTCAGCACATGAACACAATAGCTTTTGCAATACAATGGGCAGGATGTCCTAAAGGTTGCTTGTGTTTATTTATTGTAACAGCAGCCAAAATGACAATACTTAGACAGAATCTATTTCTGAAAAATGAAATAATAAAAATCCCCAGCCCCTGCCGTCCCCAAAATCAAAAATCCTGAAGAACAAACAATAAAAAAGGCACACACAGAGCCAGCAGACTGTAGACAGTTACTGCTCTTTCAGCTTTCCACTGAGTCTGTGTCACAGCACCTGCTCAAAGGCCTGCAGCAGAATCTCCCTGCAGCAATATCTCCCCAAGTATCTGCCTGAACTAGAGCTACCAATGGTCCTACATTCATATTTCAGCTGCCTTTGAGCACTTATCTACAACACAAATAGCTCCTCACCTACAGTTCAATCCAGTACAAAATGCAGTTTACAATAATAAATGGATTCAGTAATATCTGCCAGGCTTTGGGAGCATCCACTTACTTAGGGTGGATCGATAACCCCCCGGCAATGAGTCCTGAAGACTCGCTGGCAACAGGAACTATTATGAGGATTAATCAGCACAGAAAAGGATGAAGCACTGGTGTGGTAGAGCAATTGGTAGAAGACTTTAGAAAAAGAAAATTAAAAACAAAAAGCTGGCCAGACCAAAACTGTTCTGTTCCAGATTCAGAAGCTTTTTTTCTTCCCCAGGGTACAGGTCATTTCATCCCAGTGTGGACATCTGAAAGAGGCCAAACAATGTGCACCCTACCGGTGTTTACTTCTCCCCACTAACTACACAAAAGGAGGGTGAGGTCATTAACCAAGATCCAGACACCAACCCTGCAGATGTCTTGCATAAGGGCGAGATGAATCCCACCCAAAAATCTCACCGGATAAGGCCATTTCCGCACAGATCTCCTTATGGACACACGTGCCTCAGGGAGGGTACGCTGCAGCCTGCAGCAGGGATCCTCCTGAGGAGACTGAGGTGCTTTGGCAGCTGCCCTGGGATTTGGACATGTGAGCCAGCCTCAGAGATGGAAGGTCTGTCACCTCCTCCAGACAACACATGCACTGCACCACCACTGACAGTCCCTCCATTTGCAGATGCAAGGGTATCACAAAGCAGAAAATTAAAACTGATTGAGGCAAGAGACTGTCATTCTCATGAAGTAATACAAAAGTACATCCTTTTTTCTTGAAGGAGAGAGGCAGCTGGTGAGCCCTTCCTAGTGATTTTATGCAGCTGGCATCAATTACCACTTTAAGCCATTATCTGTGAATACAAACTCCCATTGAAACCCTGTTTGTCTTCCCTCTGATGGAGCTGGTGGAAGTGTTTTATACTTATACATTCCCTGTCTGTTTGTGACAGCAAGTCTGATTACCAGTAATTTTTGCAGTAAGCTATACTTTTGCAAGACTCACGTGGTTAAATCAAGCTTGGAGCAGCTTTCCTCTCCCTTTTCATGTGTTTCCCTTCAGAGACTAAATGGACGTGCCAGCATCCCTAGGGGGTTTCTAACTGCAACACTCTTTTACCAAAATAATCTTGTCTGTAAGATTAAAACCTGCATATGACTCCCACACAGAAATCCACCTATGCACATTCAGATAATTTCTAACCATTTGAATCAGCACACTGAAAATAAACCCAGGTGTGTTACCTCTAAGCCTACCACCCAGCAGCACCTGATCAGCTTGCTTACTGCTCCGCCACAAAGCTCAACATCCCTTGTTCTTCATTCATCACTGCACACTAAATATCAGTGTGGGTTTTTCTGCATGCAGATGGCAAATCAATGACTTGTTGTCTGTATTACTTCAGCATTTACAAAACTGTGATGATTTAAGTAGCTGAATATTTAAGTATTTGACTGTGGTTGCCACTGGAGAAACTTGCTGTAAAAAAATGCTACCAGTGCAGATCCATGTAAGGAAGATTATCAGCTGTTTTCCAAAGGTAGCACTCCACCCCCTGCAACATAATGGAAAGAAAACACTGCATATTTACACAAATTTTTGGAAGACAAGAAATTCAGAAACACTCTTCTGGACATTTTTTAGGGATGGAAGAGAACTAAGCTCTAGAAGTGTCAGAATCAGGGAGGACATAACCAAAGGAAAAGTCACTTCAAGTCTGTCCCTAAACATCATTGTCTAGATGCCTCAGAGACCAAGCACAACTGTCCTGACCTGTTCCAGCACTAAAACTGATATGAGACCCCTATGAGAAATTCTCTGAGAAACACACCTGGAGGAGTAAGGGGGAAATCACTGTTTCCCAAGCTTTATAGCACAATGAAATTATTTCAGGAGCTGAATTAAAAAAAAAAAATAAACAAAAAAAAAAAAAAAAAAAAAAAAAAAAAAACAAACCACCCCAAACCTCCCAAAGGTAGAGCAAAGACATATCTCAAGGCATGTAAGTGGAAAAAAAAAAAAAGAAACACCACCCAAACCTCCCAAAGGTAGAGCAAAGAAATATCTCAAGGCATGTAAGTGGTGACTTTCCATTCAAACTCCCTCACCTGGAAGATCTGTCTGACTACTGCTCTTGGCTGGAAATTCATTCTGCCAGCTCAAGGAGGAGAAACTCAGGGCTATTTCCAAAGGTTTTATTTACCCTACTATTATGATGCGAATGAGAAAACACAGTCCAGCAAGGTTAAAGCAAGACAATGTTCTGTGATAAAGGAGAGACCAAGTTTACTTATCCTACCATATGATTTATACACTGCTCTAAATCAGTGTGAAGCAGAATACAAATTGGTCCTTTCAGTAACTTCGCTTTCTGATTTAAGAAATGAGACAGTGACAAATCTTGTCTCTCCCCTCACAAATGATATCCAGTCATTTAAAGCTACAACCAAGGGTTTTTTAAAATTTATATCACTACCAAACAGTGTAAAATCAAACACCAGCAAAACAGGATGGACTGAGGGAAGCCTTCAAATCTCCTCTCCTTTGCTTTCCCAGTACTGCCCACAAAACTTTGCCTGCCTATACCCATGGAGCTGCCCTGCCTGGAGAATGGCAGCTGGCAATACTCTGCCTGGGGTTTCAGAATAAGCTGAGCTCCTGAGGATCACAAGCTCCAGTGGCAGCTTCTGAAATTTTGGAATCTTGAGACCACGGCAGAGTTGGGATCTGTGGAGAGCAGGAGGCAGCAGCCTCAGCCCAGCACTGGGAGCGAAAAGGCACTGCTAACCCATGGACTCCCAGAGCAGTGGAGAGGAAACCAGTCTGCCTTCACAGGCATCAAAATGATAACTTTCCCTTTCTTTTACCATCTGCCCCTGACACACTAATTGAAGAAAAACAGGAGAAGTCCAAAAGAAACCCAGTTTGTTTTCCTTTCTACTTCCTCTCATGTTTCACTTCTGCCTTTCACTCACATTAAAATTTAAAAAAAGTCCTAAAAGACACCAAAACCACAAACAAAAATCTTCCTGGATAAATCAAATCACAACACCAATTTTTGCAAACCACCATTCTGCTTGAGTGTCACAACCTCCCTCCTCTTTGCACTCCAGACATGGCCAGCATCCATTTGGAGCAGAATCTGTCCAGGACAGAGAAAGTCTGAATAGAGCCTAGCACAATAGGTGACCTTTTCTGCTGCAGGAATCCATAATATATACACTCGTTAATAAAGTTCTCACACACCAGGGAGATGTTTTGGCGAGGAAAGCCAGGGCAGTATTGCACACAGCACAGTACTTGAAGTGGGAGCTGTGGCGCTGCCTCCAAGCCGGGAAGGAGGTTGTAATTTCAGGAGGAACCAAACCACAAGAGAAATGATACTCCAAGTGGGTAAGTCCTTGCCAGTGACTGCCAAGGTACGAAGTTTGTATAAAGCAGAGCAGCCTTCAGTGCAGAGAGTGCAACATGGAAAAATGTGATCTTCTCCAACATCACAGCAAAGTGTTGGAATTGGGAATACGACATAAAATAGTTGGTAACAAAAAATATCAAACACAGGCTTCTTGGGAGGGAAAGTCTAAACTGTTTTAAATAAAGGACTTTAATCAAGAGGTGCAATAAATATTTAACAAGTCCTTATACAATCCCTCCTAAATCTTAAATTTCTTATTACACCTCATCCTTCTTGAGAACTTTTTACAAGCCTTTAAGCTTTGTCACCCTCAAGCTAAAGACCTCATGTAAGTTTATTTCCCATCTGTCTCTCTCCTGTGCTACCTTCTCGCTCGCAGCATTCTCTGTGCCTGTTTCACTTCACATGCAAGGCCTCTTTTTCACGGACACCTTACCCACATACTCTTCCCACCTTGGCATCAGCAGGTTAATTTCTCTGCACTGTCCTTTGGGTCCTTCCCAACACAGACGTTTCCAAGGCTTTCAGACTGTACCCTCTTGAGGAAGGCATCCCTCATGCCACACAGTGGCACTGACAGAGCACTAGCCATCCAGCAAGCAGTGGCACGGGTGCTGAGCATCTCCCACCACGGCTGGGAGGGTGCCTCAGCCTCTGCCCCTCATCCACATGACAGCTCATGCAGAGAAAGGCCTTCATGGGCTTTACCACTTGTGAGCTTTCTGGAAACCAGGCATCCTGTCACTGGGAGCTGCCCGCCAGCCTGCGAGCTGCTGCTGCTGCCGGCACAGAGCCACGCTGCCAGGAACCGCAAAGCAGCAACCCTGCTCAGGCATGGTAATTGCAGAAGACGGCTGGGAAGCTTTTTCAAGGGTCAAAAAACCTTACTTTTGCAAGGACTGGCTGGCAGAACAGTGCTGTCCTTATGACCACATTCAGTTACCTTCAGTGGCAACATTTCATCAAGCAGGTGAGAAACACTTCCACCGAACACACAAAACAGAAGCTGCTTTGTCTCGCCTTGGCACAACACCCTCTCTACTGCATGCTAAAGGCGCTGTTTGAAACGAGAAAGCAAATGAGCCAAGCTGTTCACCACAGTGCCATCACTGAGGCTGCAGCCATAAAGGAACAGTTAAATTAGCTGGACAAAGAGGCATGAGGAAGGACTAGCTCCTAAGCAGGGTCCCAGCACTCCCCAAGGAGCCTGTGTAGCAGCATTGTGCAGGCGCAGGAGATGGAGTCACGTGCAGGCAGGAAGGAGCCAAAAACCACGTGAAGACAATACTTGTCTGTTGTCTCCCCCCTAAACCACCTCCTCTGCCAGTCACTGTGACAACAATATTTTCTTTCTTGCCTGATGTGCCTCCGGTGCCTTCGCTGGTCACTGAATGAGCTGCTCTGAAAGCACAGAAACCACACCACTGCTGACCTCCCTCAGTAAAATCCCGGGATGCCATAGGCTTTTCCAAAGACAACCAAGAGAGAAACCTCCTAAGGGCAAATAGCTTCAACTACTTCCAAGGCTAATTCCTTGATCCTAGTCATGATTACTTAAAAAGAGTTTCCTGCTCAGATTGCATGTTTGTCCCAGCTATACAATTCAACTGTCCATCCTCATCAAGCCTAAATTACTTACAAGTTACACAACAAGCTAGCCCTATACTGACATCTTCAGAGCTCTCATAAGAGAGAAGGACTAGTCCCCTACTTTCATCACTATTATTTACATTAAAAATGCCTGTTGCTATACAATTTCTACATCCAGTCTCAGATTTCTTGTGATCGGAACAAGCCCTTCCTAGCAGATATTAAAATTAAGCCTGTATGTGAAAGAAAGAAATTTCCTTTATGCAAAGCTCCAGCCTCAGATAATTAGGAGAGATGTAGATGCTGGAGAGAAAGCAGGCTAATGCACAATGCAAAACTGTTGCATGGCTTTTCTACTTCCAATCTCAGCATGCATTTGATGCCAAGGAAAGCAACATTTCAGGGGGGTGACAGAGCCAAGGAAGGCATTTGCCACTGCCTGGTCCCTGCTCTGCCCTGAGCAGTATGAAGTTCCACCACTCCCACCTGGAGGGCAGATCTCCTTCCCAAAGGGATCCACACATGAGCCCCTCCCCACATGTGCAGTCCAGACACTGCTGGGCTGCAGTTTGGACCTGGGAGATGTAAAAGGCTCCCGAGTCCTGCAGGTTTCATGCAGCTGGAGAGATTCAACAAGAAACTGAAGCTCTGGCTTGAGACTAAGCTTTAAACTTAGAGGGAGGCAGAAGGGGAACATCTGAGAGAAGAGAGGAAACAAAAGGTTGAAATTACTAAAAGCAGATTTCCTATGCACCAAATGCCACACAGACATCGTACTAGCAGAAATGTAAGCTGAGAAAGTAAAATACATTAAAAATAGTAGTTCTGGCATAACACTAATGTTCTTCTAGTACATACGTAGTGAAAACCTATAATTACACAAAGACACTGATTTTCTTAAAGGACAGATTTGTCCAATATACAGCCTCACACCCACACTGACCAACAAGTCTTGTAGATGAACAGGGAAGAGGAATTTATTTACAACCCCTCTTTCATTTCATATATTGAAGGAAACCAAAATGCTACAAGACAAATAAAATAGTTTGGGATAACAAACACAAAAGATACAACCATGCACACCCAAACAGGAACAGAACAAATGACAGGACAGAAAAGTAATCCCACATGGGCTTTCCTCAGGGCTGTTTCACAGAGGATCGTTTATCAAAATGAGATGGGGCTGGAGAAGTAGTCGTCAACAGAAATTCAGCAACTCTATCACATACCACCATTTTTTTCCTGAAGGGCTCAGTACATTATATTATTTAGGCCAAAAGCAAACACACAGATTTGCAAAGCAGAGGGGGTAGACTGACAATGATACTACAAAATCAATCATACATTAAGAAATAAATTTTAAAATAAAAATTAAAACAAACCCCAAACCAAAACACACAAAACAAAACTAAGAAACAAAATCACCAAAAACAAAATCAAACCCAAAATACAGAGCAGCACAAACAAGTACCACCACAATTGCCAGCAGCGAGCAGCTGGTAGCCATGAAGCAAGTACCTCATACTCCAGGAGACACAGTCTCACCAGTGACCTTTACCCCTCTACAGGACAAATACCACCTCAGGTAGACAGACCTGTCCCTCACAGGCACCTTTCCCCATGTTAAACTGCAGATTCTCAGGTCACTTTCACTCCAGGCTTCAGCACAACCACTGTGTGCCTAAAATCAGACAGAATTGTGGTCACTGGTAGCATCAGTGGTTAAGACAAGCAAACAACTGCTGGAAGACTACAAGTTTTATAATGGTCTTGGTCTTCTGACATCAAATCAAATAGTAGGTTGAAGAAGAACTTTGTAACATATTGCTAATCCCTCAGCTGTCCACATTCCCTACATTTTCTAATGCTTTAATTAAGGGAATTGTCCTCATTAAAATGCTGTGAGTGCAGCAATTTTTCCTTCCAAATATTTAAAACTGTCTGCAACACTAACAAAGCCCTGTATTTTGTCAGAAAATAAGTACTAAAAAAAGGCCCAAACCTGAAATTACTGCATTTTCTTTGCAGGCCACCAATCCACTTCTATAAAGTGACATACACTTCACTGAGCCTGCTACTATGAAGAAACAGATTTAACGTTTCTTTTCTAAAGTGGTGTACCTTTGTCCAATGCCCATTTTTAGTGCAGCAAGTAACCTATGCTCTGTTTCACACCCACAAAAGGAAAACTCAAAATTCTGCACTATGCTACGGCTTCCAAAAATCCTCTTGTAAGCAAGGATTGGTGTGAGATCATGATCTGACTTATTCAACACAAGGTTTCTTTTGTGCAGCAGCCAAAATATGTAAATTGCCCAGGAATAAAAGAAATCATCCGATCTGTACATGTGTCTTACAAACACAACTCAATGACAGTGTGAGAGCACAAGTCCTTACAAGTCTTAATTTCAGGTAATCTTTGCCTAAAGGTTAAACACTTTAGCTCCTCTAGTCCAATATTAGTCACCACTCAGCCTCTGTCAGTAATCCACAGCCTTCCCCCTGCTTTACGCAGAGAAAGAACTGCAAATCCAAGATGCAAGGTGCCAGCAGGGAGGACCCAAGAGGTTCAAAGGTCCACTCCTCTCACACCTGATGAGGGACAGAAGGGATCACAAAACCACCTGCGACACCAGCCCACCGTAGTGTGTTTGAGAAACAGGCTGAATAAACCACTGTCTGCGTATACCACGGGAGGAGACTGGACCAAGTCCTACAGGTTTGCCAAATTCAATTTTCAAAATACTCCAGAAAATGCCTTTGGTTTCTTACACCAAAATTGCAAGCAAGGACTGCTTAAAAAGCTGGAAGGAGGAGGCTCGCTCCTACTCCCTTTGTCACCATCTCCACCTTCTCCTCCCCTCTGTTTTGGTGAGAACTGCTCCTCATAATGGTGACAGAGCAGAAAACCAATATCAGGTCAGTGGCTGTGACACCATCAGACCTTCACAGACCTACTGAAACCTGTCCAAGCCCTTAAACCACCTGCTACTTCTTGGGAAGGAATGTGCTCCTTCTGCAAAGGGTGAACCCAAGCCAATGATGGGTATCAGACTAGACTTGGGATTTCTGCTCCTCCCTGCTCTTCTTCATTCCCAAAACTTACAATGTAACAGCAGCTTTAACAGTGAAAAAACAACACCGTGCTCAGCTACTGTATAGGAATAAACAGAAAATAAACAGCTTGAAATGTTGGAATATGTATGCTGAGAGCAGCTCTCTTGAAGCAGACCTCTCTAACTTGCTTGTTCATGTATGAATGAGATCCATGTTTATAACCCTAGGGGGTTTCAAAGCAAGAAGGAATATGGATATTATATTTTACCTCTAAAATATACTATTACTCAAAAAAACAGCTCTTTTAAAAATGGGAAATCCATTACCAAATGATTCACAACTGACTGACAAGATGATGATGTCTGTAATTATCAGATCCAATCACTCAAATTACAATTTACCAGCAGACACACAAACTATTTGATTCACAGTTAACATTTTTTCTTCAGCAATTGCCAGCTCCTTTCTAAAACAAGAGGGGAGACAGACAACCTCTATCAGTAACAAATGCAGCTGCTGACGAGTGGAATTTAGGGATGTCTGAGAGGGGCAAATTTCCCTTCATGTCTGTGCCAAACTCTCCCAGAGGACAGATGACAACCAGAGCTGCAACCAAAAGGCTTTTCCTTTGTGTTCAGACAGGAACAGCTGTTAGACAGGTACAAAGGTGCAGCCACGTCTGGGCATGTGTGATAAGCGAGTTCTTTATAAAATTGGTTGCTGAGGTTTTGATTTTCTTTGGTAGATTAACGCTGACTTATGCAGAGCATTTAAAATTGCCCTGCACTGCCAAAGCTCTATAAAGGCTGTGCACTTTAGTGTACAAGTTAAGTGCATTTGGCGCTACGCTACGATGTACAAAATCATTTCCATGCAGCTGCCAGCAGAAGGGAGCTATATTCTTGGACCAGATGTTTTTGTTGTCGGTGCTGCCAAGCACGCCTGGAAACCTCACAGCTGAGCAGTGCTGCAGGAGTGAATTAACAATGAACAGAGCCACAAGATGCTCATGTCCATCTACTAAATGGGGTGTCACAGTCCCCTCTCTCCCTTACTCCTGCCCTCTGAGCAAGGGAGCTGTGGATGGCACGCTAATTATTTACCTGTGAAGAAAAGCCTTTCTGCCTCCATCAGGATAAATAAAAGCAACGAATGCTCGCAAATATTATACCCCAGCTGCATTTACCCTTAGCTGGGAAGGTGACAAAGAGACCTTGATTAACAGCCAAGAAAATAAGACTGGAAAAAATATAAAACAGTCCTAATGCTACAGTACATGTTTGTTTTGCTGCTGGGCTGTGAACAGGCAAGCATTTATTAAAAGGTATTTCACTTCAAAAAATCAGAGCTGCTATGGCATCTCACTTTCCAGTTTAAAAACAAACAGCTCAGATCCCAGCACAAGTCTCTCACTCTTGAGCTGAAATGCTGAGAGCAGGGGACAGAAGTCCACTTCCCAACCTCAACACCAGCTTCCAGTAAGGCTCAACTTCTCTTTGCCCTGCTGAAAAGCAGGGGCTCCTGCCAGACCCTGACCTGCCAGCCTTGCCTTGTCTGTCACAACTGCACCACAACTAGCAGAGGGGACCTGCAGGGACCAAAATAATGAATGGTCAGACAGCTGCTCAAAACTGTGCATGCACAGCAGGCAGCGAGAGCCCGAACAGGAACAAGGGAGTCAGGCACCAACACTCGGATGCTGCTGATGAGAAAATGAGGTTTACTGAGTCCAAAACTGTCCTGTGGCAGGCCCTACATTGACCACAAAGCCTGTAAGAGAAAGCGGAGAGGCCAGGCCTTCTCACCCAGAAAGAAAATGCCCTGCAATAGTCTATAAAGAGCTGGAAGCACATCCACCATTCCATCCAGGCGGCTGCAACCCTCCCTGAGCAGGGATGGGCATCATCGCTTCCTCAGGCCTGTGGTCAGGGGCTCGCTTAGTTATTCTACTCACTGGGCACCACACGTGCTCAGAGAGACAAGTGACATAGAAAGGCTCTGTGTGTGTGTGTGTGTTATGAGCCTGCTGTGAGCTGCCCTGGAGGCTCTTTTCTCAAGCAGGCAGTTCAGACAGGCAGAAACCCACTCCTGTAGCACAAGCACCTGTAAAAAGTGAAACTCAGCAACCCTACTGGAAAATAAAAGCAGGCATAACATGTTTTACTGAAATCCCCCAATACATAATAGAATCTGATCTCCCTCAGAAAATGTATTGGTTTGGTTTCCCCAGCCTGCAGCAGCCACCACATCCTATGGCCCCAAGTCTGCCCAGCCAACATCTGCATGGGAACCACACTGGAAGCAGTGCCTTCCTTAAGGATATATACAAAAGTTTGGAGTTAAAAAAAATTTTTAAAAGACCAGCAAAAACCAAGAAACATGGTCTTTCTTGTTCAGATAAATAACTGGTCGCCTGCTCGGGGATTTTTCTGTTAAAATAAAAGCAATGCTATCACTACAGAGTCTCAGGGGAAGATGACTCATGAGCAGGAAAGGGCCTGTAATTCTGCGCTCAGGGTATTCACCCCAATAGATATTACAACTTTTTACTATGCTAGTCTGGTAACATGATTAAGTGGCAGTCTGAAGAAATCTTCCCTTAATCACACTTGATTTGAAACCAAACTAAGAGCAATTAGCCCAGCCAAAATGCGTGGGGGAGACAGGGAAGGCATTTACATCCAAAAGACGAAACCTAGATTGTTTGGAGAGCTTCAAAATTCAGGAGGCTAAGGTTCAAGGCACCGGATTTGCTCTGAGCAGAGCTGTGTGGCAATGAAGTCATGCACAAAGGGACAGCTGCAGCAACCCTGCCAGCTCCAGCTCCATGACCAAGACAAGGATCTGCTGCTTGGTTTGGAAACATTACCAAACAGCATGGAAGCGGCAGAAATCCCACACACAGCAAATCAGACTTCTCCAATAGTTGGAGGCAGCTAAGTGAAAGACCATGTGTTGCAGAGGTCAGCTTCTGCCAGACTAAGGTATCTGAACAAAGCCCGTCATGGCTGAAGGCTCCTCTCCTGCAGTGTCCTGCAGCCTAGTCCCTTCACAAGGTACATGCAGAAATCCCAAAGCCCACTCAAAAAGAAAAGTTTCACAGAAGCTGATGGTTAAATTGGTTAAGCTTGTCTCTGCTGGTTTACTAAAAAATGATGCACAGCTACAAAAAGCTTTCAGCTGTGCTCTGGATGGCATGAATTGACAAGTGAAGTTCAAGGGGTGCAGAATAAGGAAAGGAAGAACAGGGAGGCTATTGTGAAGATAGAAAAACGTAATATTAGTACTACCACCACTGATAATAATAATAATAGAAAATTCTAAAGTTTTGGGTGCATTTTTATCTTCTTTAATAAAAAAACTCTCCCCAAAACAGCTCCATCTGTAGTCTCTGAGCATCTGGGGCTTTCTGCCAAAGTGATCAGTAGCAAAGAGCTAGCATTTGTCTTTGAATCGCAGCCATTATGTGCTTCAGTGTTCCCACACCACACAGAAATTGGAGGCACTCACAACTCTTCCTGGGCTAAGGCTGAGCCACTGATCCAAAGCACGAAGGATGAGGGCAGTCCATGTGTGCCGCTGCATATAAAGGCAGGGCACTATGGAAAGAAAAGGACATTGCTGGATTTCATGACCTATAAAACTTCCTGAAAGCAGGCTTAGCTGAGGGCAGCTCTCCAACTTGCTGGCAAGCCTCTTCAAAGCAAGACACCCAGCTAAAGGTTGTCCCTTTCATACAATACATCCCTTATTCCCTCAGGCCTCTAGCTCGTGAGCAGACACTCTTCCTGGGGAACCACCACAGGGTGTACATCCAACAGTGACAACCCAGTTTTGGCCACCTCTCCACAGTGCTGGCCTGGAGAGTGGGCACCTGCCCGTGCACACCAACAAACTGCACATTGCAGTCGCTTCCCTTCAAGGAAGTGCAGGGCTCTGCAAAACCCTTCAAGTGAGGTCAGCTCACCAGCCCTACTCGCCTCACATCTGTTTTACCATTTATCTTGAAAAGATAATTAAAAGAGAAGCTTAAAAAGGAAAAAAAAAATTATGGAAGAAGTTCCTGAACGAAAGATGCAAAAAACCTGCTGAACATCAATAGGTTCCGACTAGCATAACTAGAACGTCTCTGTTACAATGCTGTGAGACTCAGAAGGTTTCAGAAGAAACATTTGGCTCCTGACACCACATAGGAGACAAGCAGGTTTCTCCCTCTGAAGCCCTCTAGTGATGGCCAAAAGCAGAGCAGTCACACATTTTTTCTCTTGGAGAGCAATCAGGAGGAAAATGCAGAAAAACACCTGCACAAGATATCCCTGCTCATCTGCCACGCCAGAGGAGCACAGAACAGCCCATGGAACCACACTAAGCGGAGGGTTTGTGACTGTTTATCCATGCCCTGAGTAGCCATTTGTCCTCCAAAGACTGATGAATATGGGTATTTTTGTAAACAATCATGGATTAGACCTCTAATCCAAACAGGAACCAATCTATCCAGAGTGGTTATTAATCAAGATTCACCAAAAAAAAAAAAAAAAGAAAAAAAAGTGGAAAATTCATAAGAATATAGGCTTGATACTAGATGTCTTTTTTCCCCCCAATCTTAAACACTGAATTCCAACTTTTTTTTATATTGACCCATAGCAATTTCTGCTCTCCACTGAATATACAGCTCCTGAATATATGAATTCCCACAAGTATATATATTCATCCCCTGCATTATCAAGCTGCAGAGAAAACCAGCAGAAGAAACATCTTCATTTTTATCTAAGAAAATTTCCTATTAACTGGCAGTCAGTCTTCACCCCCCCTTTGGATCCAGCACTGTCTCAGGAATTATAAGTATGCAGGCCTTTCCTACGAAACAGCAACATGCTGCCCAAACCCACTGAACTGCATTCTCCTGCTTTATCAACCAGCTGTATGAAATTCACTTATTACAGAACTAGCTATATAAAATATAGAAAAAGGACATTGAGGTGCTGAAGTGTCTCCAGAGAAGGGTAACAAGGCTTGTGAAAGGTCTAGAAATCATGTCCTGTGAGACACAGCTGAGGGAGTGGGATAAGGAAGCTCGGGAGACCTCATTGCTTTCTACAGCTGCCTGAAAGGAGATGCACTGAGGCGGGGGCTGATCTCTTCTGCTGTGCCTTCACTGAGAGGACCAGAGAAAATGGCCTTAAATGTCACAGGGCAGAGTCAGATTAGATATTAAAAAGAAAATGTCACTGTTCAGGTGGTCAGGCATCACCATCCCTGGAGGTGTGTGGATCTGGCGCTGGGTGATGTGGGTTAGTGGTTTAGGGGTTACAGTGATAGTGCCAGGTGAGCAGCTGGACTGGATGATCTTGTAGGTCTCTTCCAACTTTGGTGATCCTTTGATTCCATGATATTTTTTATATGTCAGAGTGGCAAATGATTAGATGCATCATATGCAACAATGTTAAGATGAGCACTGTTTCCCACAGCAAGGCCTGCTCTAACACCTTATATAGTTTAAGAGCACTTTATTGACACAGAAAATTTAAATCATGCAGATTTAAAGCATATTTAACTACTGTGTAGAGGAAGAATGAGTGAAATTCAGCACATAAGCAATGGTACCATCCAAGCACACACAGCAAGGGCAGGCAGGGCTTTTGACTCTGGACTTGACTTAAAGCAAACAGATGTCTTTCAGAGGTAGATCTACTTTGCTACCTGGATTAGTCCACTAAAGGGTTGTTTTCCTTTGCCATTCACTAACCAAAGCACCGTTTAACTCAGGGTTAATGAGGCTCTTTGCCTGCAAACATGGGGCATGATCCACCATTCAGTTCAGCTAAGCCAGCCTCCTACAGGTCACCAGGTCAGAGGCAGCTGGCATCACACATCCTCAGCACAGGTCTTCCAGCTCCACCACTGGAACTGAGCTTGCACACAGCGATTCTTCGCTCTGCTATTATCCTGAACACCGGAATTCAGAATCACAAGGAATGTTATGGAAATCATCCAAAGCAGAAAGTGAAGTAATTTCTAAGGCAAGCAAAGAGACTAAAAATAGCCTGTTACACAGTGGAAAGAATCAGAGGGTAGGGGAATCCCTGCAGAAGACCTTTGCACTCCATTCTTTATTCCTAAATCTGCAGGTTGGAGCACTACAAACAGTCCCTCAGAGGTCACTGTAGGTGGCTGAGAAAGATGCAGCCAAGATGTTGGAAAGGCATTGCAGACAGCTTTCCTCCTGGATTTGCACGGCAAAGGGATGGCTCGGGGCTCCTCAGGCAGCCTCACAATGTAACCCTGTGGAGGTGCTGCTTGCAGGCCAGCTCCCAGAAGCTGCCACTTCTGCTCCCTGTCCTGCTTGGCCCCTCTCACCCATCCCCTGGCCAGCTTTAGTGGGGGCAAAAACACTAGAAAGCTAATATATATATAATATGTATATTTATTATATATATATGTGTGTGTGTATATTTCCTTGCCAGTGGAGCACAAGATGGGACCTGATAGATTCTGGTGTAAGGGGAAAAGGGGAACTCAGAAGGGAAGAGAGGCAGGGCTGTCCCTGCAATAGCATCCAGACACCCAATTGTCTTTGTTGTATTGTAAAACCTTATCTCTAGGGAGAAGTACCTAGAAACGGGGAGACCACAGACACCTATGTCAGGAGGAAGCACTGTTAACACAACAGGATGCCATGTGAACATTTACAAACAGAAAATGCAACTGTTCCTCCTTTTTTTCCTGACAGTGGGAGAAATCCTTTCCTGAGTTTACACATAGTTTGTTTACATTTGTCGGCACAGAGAATGAGTTTGCATTTACATGCTGATCCATCCACTTTTACATGATCAGCGCCAACTCTTAAAATTTGTGTTGCAAATCAAGACTGGGCTAGGTACATTTCACAAACTTTTTAATCAGAATTGGGGAGCAGCAGCAATTCTGACATAGGAACAGATATCTCCCCTCAGGACTCAAACTTGAGTGCAGATTTGTTTGACCATGCAGCCCCCTCTGATCTATAAACCAGTGCAACTCTATTGTTTTATAATCAATGCAAAGCTGCATATTTTAAAAATTGCTGCAAAGTAGTGTAGTAAGAGAAGCAGAAAGACAAATTCAGAATGAAAATCAACAACCTCATTTATAAAAATCATTATGCTAGCGGAAAGGGAGCTGAGGTAAAATGTGCAAGAGACAACTAAAACCTTCTGTAATAATGCTGCCTTTGCATGAGTATTTCCACAGCAGTGACTCAGGGCTGCCTGTCCTGCAGCCCCAGCCAGCACAGGTTAGCACAGGGGGAGCCAAGCAGCCACCAGGATGGTCTCTCTCCCTGCTGCCTCTGGTCTCTCTGCCCAGTTACATTTCCATTCAGTAAAATATTCCATATGAGAAAATTATTTTCAGGGATCATGGATGTTCTCCTTTCTTACTCTTCCAGGCAGAGCCATGGTGCTTAGCCAGGACAGTAAAAGCTATCCAAAGGTCTGTGGACTGCTGCATTTACACTAGGATTTCCACTTAGTTCTTACCACATCTACAATCAAACACTAAAACTTGGTTCAAGAAGAAGGTGCTACAGTGGAAAATATTCCTACTGAAGAGAAACACTGCAGGAACACCTCATACACCAACCAACACACAAAAGCTGAGCTCACTTCTGGAACTGGCCCCTCCACCAGGCAGAGAGAGGACCACTTGTGGAGGCACCCACCATCTTACAGAATGAGGTGCAAAATAGGGCACGCTATTGGAACTCCCACCTCCATCTTTTGCACCAGTGATGTGCTAAGTACAAAACTACCATTTTACCTGGTGGATGTGAGGCAAAACACAACACTCACGTGCTTGCTGTCCACACAGGAACAGTAGCACCTGATAGTTAGCTTGTTCACTTCTCACAGATTCATCTTTCAGAAGGAAACACTGATGAAGTGTTCAAGAAATAAAGCCTGACTTTAAAAATCAACAGGTAAACACCACAACAAAAAAAAAAAAATACATGCCTCTGTGGCCAGACTCCCATTGCTCTAATCATGCTTGAAGCAGGGTCTTAATAAAAGAGAGCAAGATTAAACCATGTGCTTATTTTAAAACACCAATCTTTGCAATTTAATGACAACACCTTTGCACTTCTGTCTAAAGCGTTCTTCGCACTTTATCTACTGTTTTCTGACAGAGAGACTACTTTCTATCTAGAGGTATGTACACAGGAGCCTTGTTGGAAAGGATCTGAGACACATGGGCTCTGGAGACAAACAGAATCTTCTCCTACACTGATCAGCTGAACTAGTTTGCACAGCATCTTCAAGGCCCTTTCAACACCAGCTCAGCTGTGTGCTTTCCACTGCACATTTGAGAGACTGGGCACAGGAGAAGCAGAACACTTTAGGTACTAGGGCAGTGTTTATTGTGGTTACAAACCAGCTTAAGAGTACAATGAATTCCCATGTCCTTGAGCATTAGCACTTGCTACCATAATCTCTAGATTCAGGAGCTGGGCTTTAAGACTCTATTTTAGCCAACAATTCCATACAAAATCATTCAAACTGTGCCTTGCTAAAGAAGCACTGTCGAGGGACTTAGAAAAAACATTTTTGACTCATTAAATGCTGGAGAATAACACTGCTGTTTTATCTTTATATATACACATAGGCATGTTAAGAAAGGAGGGGAGAGAGAGATCACACAGGATAATCTCAAATGTACAGTACTACATTTGTGGACTCATAAACCAAAGAAAGCACCAGGGGAGATTTAAAAATGCTTGAAAGTAGTTTCCATATGCTACACTGCACAGAACTTTTTCCTTAAATGAAAATGAAGTGATCTACTTTCTCCTCATGATTTACTGCAAAACAGTGGCCACCTGACTGATAATGGAAGGTGGCTAAGGTCTGCCTACCATTTTCAAAGCAGACGCTATAAATTTCAGCCCCTCCCTTCTCCTCATGCAGCCTGCCAGTTTTCATATGACTTGTCAGGACTTTTTATCTCCGGAATTTCTCCTCCTCATTAAACTTGGCTGAAGTCAACCAGCAGATCCAAATGGTATTTGGTGGAAAAGAAGGCAGGACATGCTCAGTATCACCAAGAAGCCTCATTTCCTTAGGAAGTCAAGATAAAAATATAGAATGCTGCAGCAAAAACAGGAGGAGCCCACAGGCAGGTGCAGTTTATAAAAATACAATTAAACACAGTCAAGAGAGATTACATTTCAAGCAGATATATCCCCTTTACTATAAACAGAGAATTAATTCCCCTGACTTTGATCCTAATGCCCAAGCCAGATTTTAAAGCGTATCTCTGAAAGACAGCAGCTTATATTGGACCTGGGATCTTCTGGTTTCCTATGCAGACAGGAAGAATATTCAGCAGACCCGAGTTCAGCCTAGAAACCTGCTAAAATAAAAGCACAATGCTCTGTCACAATCCTTATTGGTTTCACTCTGCCCAAACTGGCAAGAGCACACATGCTCTAACACTGTATTGACAGGGTTGCCTTGTTATCCTTGAGCAGACAGTATGTCTGACTCACTGGGGATAAATTGAGCTGTGCTGTGTCTGATAGAAATGATAAAAAATGCAGCCCTGTACTTTTTGCTATTATCTGCACACAAAACATTTGTTTCCCATCAGAACTCGAACCTCGTTAGACAGCTGAGACAATCAGAGCTCAGCACTGGGGAAGGCAGCAGCAAATCACCTGCACTGAGGCCACCTGCACAAACACTACTTTCAGCTCAGAAGAAATGCTCCATCACTAGAATTTGCACAGGTTATTATTGCTCAAATTCATGTTAGAGCAGGTATGACCTGTAGGTGAAATATCTCAACTGTGAAAGCATCTGCATGCTACCCACATTAATACTAACAGTGGTGAAGGCTCAGAGTCCAGGACACAGACTGATGCTAGCAGTCATTTGTGTACCTATGAAATCACATGTCATTAGTGACCTCTTTGTCACTGCTAACAGCAGGACTTCAGATGATTGTAGGTAGCAAACCTAATGACTGAAGAAAAACAGGCACAGTATTGCAGCTTAAATGCATGAGTACTGCCCCCCTGGACAGGTAACAGTGCCCAAGGATGGTAACAGATGTCAAAGAGTTCACCTAGATGACTTACTCTTTCTTTCTCAGTGTGTCACTGCAGCTGCACCCTCAGACCAAAGGAAAGAAATTTTTTAACAAGTCCAGACTTGTCCAAAGAGCTCAAGACTTGCAGAGAAATCATCTTAATATGCAATCCTACCCTTCTGCCTATAGAAGTCAGCTGCAGCTATTTCCATTATGCTCTAATATTAAACATGTGCTCTCACATACTGATGAGCAATAACAGATCTTGGTGCCACAGCTGAGGAGCATATCCTGAGCACAGTCTGCTGTGCTACAGCAAAGTATTACCCGGTTCTCTTAAAGCCAGGTAGGCAAAATTCTAAAGCCATCTCCCTACAACAAAGGAGATTCTTTTATGCTCCAAACTACAGCAAAGTTCCCTTTATGTGGCCGTAACTTCAGGTTGTGTCATATAAACTACATTTCCATTTACAGAGCACTGGTAAAACATTTTCTGCTAGACAGGACAAGAACCCTGCACATCGGACATAAGCATACAAATGAGAAGGCAGAGGCACCACTGCTTTCTTTACAGTTCATTCACACTGTGTTCCACAACCAACTCTAAACATGAAGCCACTGCCCAGCCTCAACTGAAAAAGCCATGCAACAGGAATCCTGCTAAATGAGCACCATGAAGCCTTTACAGCTAAAGCTCTGTCACTGTTGAGAGGTGCTGCAATGGTGCCCTCGAGGATCTTCATGGCAAAAGGAACATATCTGTGTCTTTCAGCCTTGAAATAGTCGGGTTTCCAAAACAAGCTTGTTAAAATACATAAAGAGGTAAGGCCCACAAGGACAACTGAGATAGGCTGTGCATGCAAACTGTCTTCCTTCGCTCTCAGGTGGAAATCTTGCATAAGGAGAAAACATATGTTGAAATAAGCATAGAGAAACAAGCATGTATGAATGTTTTACATCCATTTTCTTCCCTCTCCTTTGCCAATTTTTCCCTCACACAGTATCAGTGCAAAGTTGCTCTTCACAGGGACACAGTAATGCAGAGCCTTAGTGCTCAACATCAGCTCTCTCCAGCAGTATAATTTCCCAAGCTGCTTGGTAAGAGCTACAGCTTTTTCCCCTGATTTCCAACTGCCTGTGAAGCTCCCTAATCAGTCTCCTTGCAACTGTATCAAACCAGACATCCTCCCCTTTCCAAACAAGCTCCTTCAGCCTAACAATCTTGCTAATCCCTGAATAATGAGATTAAGAGAGTGGAAGTTTGCCCTTTATCCAAACTGGTGCCAGCACTGCTCCAGGAAATTTCTTGGGTTGAGTCCAGAAATTGAAGCTCTGACTTAAACCAGGTGTTAGATGTGTCTGCCTTGCTGGGAGATAAAGTCACTGCTCCTTGTAACTACAACAAGCTTTTTAGAGTTAAATGTCATTCTACACTGTTAGAACTATGAGCTGGCAATTCAAGAAATTTCCCAGCCACGCAAGGGCAGGGGTGTTGTGACATGTCTGGCACCCCTGCAAGGCTCTATGCCCTGCCCTTGCCTTGAAGATGGACAGGACACCTCTGCCTGACCCAAACAGGAGTCCTGCAGAAAAAAGGCAGCATGGAGCTGCTGATGTCCCACACAGATATCAGCACCCAGGGCTGAACCTCCTGGCATCAGGTCCGTGGAATAGCAGGGGGAAGAACTGTGCCAAGCCGCTGGGCAAGGGCATGAAACAGAGGAAGGTGAGGGATCTCAATTAAAGAAGGAAATAGTTAATTACACAAATGCTCTGCAGTTCAACAAAGGCTGCCCTACTGGCTGCAAGACTATCATAGCTCTTTTTGACCTCCTCCAAAACCAGATGTTACAGCTCAAGGAACCACTCCGTCCAGCTCTGACTCTGAACTGTATTATATAATTGCCAGCAACTATTTTTTTTTCCCCTTAACCTAATCCCAAGAAGAGATCAGAGGTTAATCAGTTTCAGGAGAACTGGACAGCAGGGCTGTCAAGATTGTAAATAGCTTTCCATTTTTTTTCTTTTCCACAGAACAATTCTTTATTTTGCCAGGTAACTGTTTAACCAAAGACTGCAAAATGTTGTACAGACTAATAGCAAGCAATCTCTCATTTCAGGGGACAAGCAAGCAGAGTGCCATGGAACCATCTGGATTTTTAGGTCACTTATCCATTTTCCCCAATTCACATTAAGAAGTGATTCCTATGAAACACTGGAAGGCCAAAGACTTTTGGTAACCCTAGTGACTCTAGGTTTACTTTGGCTAACTTCACAGTAAGTACTGCCACAGACTGGTACACAAGTACTTTATCAGGCAGCTGCACTAAGCCAGATCAAGCCAGGTAAAGCACATTATTCATATCTCTGCACTAAAAGGATGGCCCTTATTCAGCTTCTTCAGGATGGCTTGACCCAGTTCTGTTGCACTGGGCCACAAGGATCTGTATTTCCCAATCTTCCAGAGTGAGACATCAACTTTTTTTATTTTTTCCCCCTTCAAATAGATCAAAATCCATGCATTGTCTTTGAGTTTTCATGGGGAAAAAAAGGAACATCCATAACAGTGCAAACTTTTGGTTTGGCTTATTATGTCATTTTCCCCTCATTTTGTCTGCTAGTTTATGTAGGAACCTATATTTTTATTTAACAGCAGCTTTTCTGCAGACTGCTTTGCGGTGTCCTATGGAAAATGGACAAATTATCCATATGATTGTAGTTTATGTAGTTTATCCTATGGCCATGTAGGCCATAAGATACAGACTCACAACAATGCGACTTTCCTACTGCAAAAGAAATAAGCAGTCAACAGAGTAAGGAAGATGGCAATGAGTAACTCAGGGAACCTTTCCTGTCTAGGTATGGGAGATGTGCCACGTTTCTCTGCAGGCGTGGAGGCTTTGGTCTGAGGTTGTTAATTTTTCTGCAGAGGACACACAGAAACAGCAAGACAGGCAAGCACTAAAAGCAATCCAACTTCTTTCATAAATCAGCAGGATACAGTATCCAGTTGTTTACTTAGCATAATTTTACACAGACTAGATTGAACAAGTCATGAAACACTGGGCACAAGAGCTGAGAAATGCTGCTATTAAAAAAGGCATGCGGAAAACTTTCCCAAGGGATGCCAAGAGTGTGTGTGGGAAGAGGTAGGAGGAAGAAGCAGCAGCGTCAGGGGTTATAACAAACAGAAGAGAAGCAATTGTGTTTTTCCCTCAAAATCAGTTACTAAACTTTTCAAAGAGAAAAGCATTGCTGGAAGCGGAACACAGGAGCGACCCTGGAAACAACCGTGCAGCTGCAAGGAAAGGCTCCAAAGCAGTTAAAGCAGAGTCAAGCTTTAGGGTGTAAGGCAAGTTTAACAGCTTGGATGCAGGCTGATTTGCCAAGTAAGCTTTGCTAAGGTTTTAAATGCTGTTTGCTTCACAAGAAAACAGATTCTTGTAAGTAAACAGGGACTGATAAATCTTGGGAGTCATGGCAATCTTATGGTCATGGAAACCTAACAGTATGGTCAGTGAGTGGAAGGGATCAACATGGACTGAACACTGCCTTCTCCAAACCCATGTCACAAAAGGAACAGAGACCTTACAATAGAAAGATTAATGACTGACTACATATAATGCCTCCCTCACAACAAGCATGCAGCGTGAGATTCATCCTACATATGTAGATTTTGTAAAACAATTTTTAAAGCGTGCATATGCCGACAGCTTGCACTGTTCCCCTTTTACAGCCATTGGGCTCATTGCAACAAGAATAAGAACGGCTTTCCATTGATGAAAACTGGTGGGGTTTTTGGTTTTATTTGTTCTACAGTCCAGTGAAATTTTTTCAGCCTACATGCACTGCAGCTTTGCCGTTTGAAAGTGAAAAGAAGACCTACCTGTGCACCATCCTGTAGTGATACCTATGGATCTTTAGGTCTTACAGTTCCATTAGTGCTTGCTTTAGTGCTGTAGATCTAAAGATCAGTAAAGATCCAGTCTTCTAAGTATTTTCCTTATTTGTTTAGAAAGGAGGAAAGTAGAAGATGCAGGGAGGTTTTATGCACATCAACATCCCCCAGTGTTTCAGGCAGCAGAACTAACTAGTCATAATTTATTCAAAGATCAAGCTGATAGGCTTCAGCCCACCTCTCTTCTCTCATCCTTGCCACCATTCTTTTCAAAATTAAAATCTAAAGAGAAAACCACAAGAAAAGATGAGAAGGATGAAGAGCACTTCCACAGTGCCATGTGCACTACAGAGCTCTAATATTTCTTCCAATGCCTCGAGTCAGAGGTTATAATACCTCATTTTCCTCATGCCAACCAAAACATTTTAAGGAAAGCCTTCACTCTGACTTTGACATCCCTCCTGTGCAGATGATCAAAGCTTTACAGCCCAGAACTGACATAACTTCACTGATCCTGAGCAACGTGTGAATTGCAGAATCATGGCCTTGAAAACTGAAAATCTGGGGTGTGCCCACAGAGCATGCCAATACATTAGGTTTTCTAATTTGTTAAGCATTTGGCAAAACAAGCACTGGATCAGAGGTATCCCAGAAGAAAGGAAGTCTTGTGTCTGTTCTCAGTTCAGGTTAGTCAGAATAATCAGATATCCCCCATGGCACTGCTTGAATTTAAGCAGAAAGGCATAACACTGCCAATAAAACGTGCACACAGGCACAAATCACCTACAGCTTCAAGCAACCACTCATCAGAAAACCACAATTTCAGTTTTGTGAAAGTTTCCACTCAAGCCTCTTTCTCCATGGGCATGGATACAGTATCACCATTAGCAGCTCATCTAACTGTAGCTCTTAAAGCAGGCGGAGAAGGTGAATTTGTGGCTGTGGTTCCCTCAGCATTTCTTTTGGAACAGTGCTAAGGGTGGAAATCATTACCCTTTCTGCTCCCATGTTCACTCCTCCCACTGTCCCCATAAGTTGTGGCAAGCTAGGACCAGGATGGACCTGCACTGTTTGCCAGCAAAGGAGGTGTTCATGAAACAAACCCTTGAGGAACTGAAGCTATGGCTTGAGGATATGGCTATCTCCAGCAGAAATACCAGTATGAGCTACTGCCCCTTCTCTCTGATGGCCAGCAGTGGATCTTTTCCAGTATCATGCCGCCCTCTTCATAGCAACCACATCAGAGTATGCAACATCATGTGCTGAACTCAATCAATGAACCAATACAGGTTATTTATAACCAGGGGAAGGAGAGGAGTAAGAGTATTTTAAAACTGGAACCAGAGCCTGTTCACTGATCCAGGTCACCGCTTGACCCCAAGGCAGCTGTGCCGGCACAAGTGTTGGGAAACGGGCAAGGAACCAGCGAGCAAGGCTGGGCAAGAACATCCTACAGCCACATCTGCCCCTGAGAAAATGGTACATGCAACAGCATCATCCATGCCTGGTGTAAAAAAGTGGACTGAGTTAGTACAACTTGGAAGAATTTACACATTTTTAGTCTCTGTGAGTTCTTTTCTTTGAAGCAAAAACACATGAGCTCCACTGGCAGGAATGACAATGCTTTTAAGCTGCATGGGGCTAGCTAACATCTCCAAACTCCTCCCTCTGACTACCCTTCATCCCCTAAAAGCATTGCACTTGTGAGATAAAAGACAGTTCCAATATACAACTTTTCAAAACTAGACAAAAATTACAATAAGTTCCAAAACTTAGTCCTGCAATATGAGCTTAGCTTATACTACAGACATAGTAAAGACAGCATTTTTCAACTGTCTTCCTTTTTCTGTGCAAGCTCTCTGTTACAACTGTTTGTAATTAATACATGCTATTAAAAACAGAGGGAGTGTGAAACAGAGCCAATCTGAGTATTATGGAAGAAGCCATTGTCATGCACAGTCCAGCAAGCTGCCCTGTGTAAAACTGCTGCACAGATGAAAACATTTGCTGTGCAAAGAACATTCACTGTGTGTCAATATACCTTCATTCTTCTTTGGTTTCTCTGCTTGTTAACTGCAGCAAAAAAGCACTGCCTCCTCATGAAGGCAGCCTTTGGAAAACTTCAGCTGAAAATTGATCTTTATCAAGCCATCTAACAAAAAAGGGAATATCTAGCTGCTGGCAGACACAACAGCTGAAGTTAGAGAGCAATAGTCACACTGCCCATCAATCACTAGAGATTCAGAGATAAGACTGAAGCCCTATCAGTTGACCTAACTCCGTCTCTTGTTTTCCTCCTCTCCTGCCTGTTTACCCATTACACCCCACCACCCATCCAGGACCTTGTGACCAAGCCCATTTTTACTTGTTGCACCTATACCCACACTAAACTAAAATATTTTGCAGCAATATCCTTGCAGATGTTTTGCTTGCTATAACCATCATGGCCAAAGACCCCCTGCCCTGTACAATGTACATACATTAATGTAAGTATTCCCCCTGTGTAGGACTGAGGAGCTCAGAAGAATATGACAGTTTGAAAAGGCACAACCTCTCTACAGAAGAGTTTTGCAGATATCACATGGGAGTGTCTCATTTGATTTTAAACTGGAGGCTGTTAATTTGTGAATGGAATTCTACATACCACAAATACAGTAACAGGGAGAAGCCCATGCTTTTCTTCATCTGTTTTGAAAACTTAATTTAAACTGATTGCTTTTTGAACAGCATAAACTGCAAGAGGCCCAAGGATTCAAATATAGGCATATATTTTTTATTTCTTTGACTGGGTTAATTTCCCTCTTTCCCATCTAAAGCTCCACAGTAAATCCCCATGGGTCAGTTACTATAACTACTTTACATTGCTGAATTCTGTTAGCAATCTGCTCATCATTCCTGCAGATGTTTCTGCTTTTAGGCTTCTTGGAACTACAAGGGACTCATTCCTTTGAATAAACATATGCCCTTTGTAGGCTGCAGATGTACCAGGGACAACACTGTCCTCTACACCACCTCACCTTCTTTTTTGGTAAAAGTAAGATGATACTTTCCAGAGAAAACAAGTGGGAAGCAAGCAATCTGAACTTTTTCCCCCCTTCTAAGACATTTCTGAAAAGAGAGTGCTACATGCACCCATATGCCCTGGGACTGGACAATGCAATCTGTGGAGGCCAAACGCCCCAGCACACAGAAATCTCAGGCAGATAGACTGGAGAGGTCAGGTCCTGTAAGCAGAGAGCAAACATTCACATACAAGGACCGTGCCTTTCAACAGAAATATGATGTAAGCCTTATACCATCTCATTATTAAATTTTACATGTTGCTAATAACGCAGAAGGTTCTTCCACTCACCTCAGTAACGTCCATGACTTTGATGGCTGCCAGCTGACCCGTTTTGACATGGCGACCCTGAGTAAGACAGAGAGAGAATAGTCAGCACCAGCATCTCACCCATCTCTTCAGCTTACACAGAGCAAAACACTTGGACAAGAGTTCCAGTCACTGGGTTTTCCCCAGCAATGCTGGACCCTTCTGATACTTCCTAGGAAATACCACAAATACTCTAGATGGCTAAAACAACAACAAATTTAAAATGTTCCTCTTCAAATTTTAATATCCATTTCTTTTTCTCCACATTAAAATGATGTTTATCAAGTATAAACAGGTTATATTCACAGCTTCCTTTCTGTTTACTTTAGCAAAGCTCATCAGTAATGATAGTTTATTAACATGCCAGAATAAATTCCACATGTTGCATGTTTTATTCATATGAACAATACCTAGTACACAGATGATATATTACATGCTTTACCTAGTAAGCATGGTTAGCCCATTATTAGGGCTTTCTCACTGATTTGGTCTTTCCAAATAAAAGAAGTAGGGTTTCTGCAAGGGATGCATCAGACCTGCAAGAGCTCTCTCTGCTTGTCTCACAGTGGCTAGACAAGAACAGAACATCATCTCCCTTCAGCTACACCACAGTAAGGGTACAGTTTCTCAGTACAGCTGGAGCTGACTTAATAGATCCCAGCTCCTGCAGCAGGGAGCTCCTACCCTTCCTTCCTCTGCCTCCTTCCAGCCTCCTGTCACATATTTCTCCCAGGAGCACTGAGCTCCTTCTGGCACTCATTGTATCATATGATAAGCTGATTGAGATCACTAAAATGGCAGAAAGTTAACACAGAAAAAGCAAACTGTGGGGTGGGGCAGGGGATTGCAATCCAGGAAATTAAACTGGTTTGTTCTGCAGAGAAAACAGAGCTGGAGCCAGGAGGATGCAGATCACAGGGCTGGGAGGCAAGCAGCATGGCAGGCCCCTCCAGCTCTGGTGGACTGTAACTCGCCTCAGCTGACTTCTAACAAGAGCCTTTTTCTCTCCAGTGTATGTTTACATGAGGTAGAGACATCAATTAGCTGTTGTGTACTTTTTTTTCTAAACAGGCACTTAGAAATGGTCCCAATATTGGTATTTTCCAGCTCTCCACTTAACACTCAGCAGTGTTACACCCAGGAGACTATCTTAAACCAGCCAAACAGCCCAATCTCCCAACCACTTTCCCAGGCACCACCTCCAAAGGTTCTTATCTGCATCAGTCAAGCTCACTAGCAACAGGTATGCCCATTAAATGTCTTCACTTTTATCACAAATAATGATAAGAACACAACTGAACATTTAACTGAAGTCACAGTTCCTTTATTTCTCTCCTCAGCAATTTCTGAGTTTCCTAGGCAGAAACCTATATGATGGACATGAAGTGTATTTTTTGCCTAGACTAACCTCTTTACAGGGTCTTTTGAGATTGGCACCCCAGAACTGAAGCACCCCAAACCACTGGTCTATTTAGAGAAATCCTGACCCTTTCACACCTTATGATGCCCTCCATGGAGGCAATGGCCAGGCATTGCCGGTGCATTCAAAAGGACAAAATGCTGCAGAATTCACTGCCTCAGCTTTCTTCCACAACTCTTCTTGTGCTTCACTCTCCCCCTTACTAACGTGCTTTCTATAAATACATTACTGAGCTCAGGCTTTTGCTTGCTCTGTAAACTGGCTTTACCACAGGCATTTCTTTTTACAGCTTGGTCTCAAGCTGGTTTTGATTTTGAAACAAAGTTAAGGGTCGTAATGTGTGCAGTAGCCAACACTGACCTCACCTTGACCTTACTACTCCTTGAACAAAGTCTTTCAGCAAGCCCAAGAGACTTCCAACTCCAATTTCCCACCCTGGACTTCTGCCTAATGACAAAAGTCTGTGGTCTTCTCCTTCAAGACTTATCATCCCACAAGGAAGGAGGGGAAAATGGCTTACACTGAGGTGGAAAAATGCCTGCTCTCATCTCTGCCCCCATTTTCCACAGCTTTGTTGAAGGAATTTGAAAGACCAAGGACATGGGAAGTACAGTTTTAGGTACAAAAAGAATATGCTAAAGATAACAGAGAAACAAAGACATCTCTGAAGAAAAAACCCTCACAACACTACGGAGGTCTGAACAGAGAAACTTTTTTTAAAAAGCAGTGAAATACAGTTCCCCATTCACTCTGCAGCAAAGTGGAGGTGCTAAAATGGTGGCAGAATATACTCAAGCAAAAAATGTGGCATGCAGAAGAGCAAAGTAGCAGGACAGGATGCCATTTTCACGGAATTTTTACTTTATTTGTCTTTTTAAATCTACTAACTACTGGTGGGCTTGCTATTTCCAGAGAGACATCTAAAATTTCCCAGTGCTCAACTTCACAGCTTTTCTGAAGTCAATGTTCCTCCCTGTGAGACTGGCCCACTCAGGATGACTAATGTGCACCAGCCCTACCATACTTCCCCTGCAGCTTTACGGGATCCTGCTGGTGCCTCCACGAGTGTCCCTATGAAAACGGGGGCCAGCTACAGCAGAACACAGCCACTGCTCATGTTTCACTTTGCTTCTTCTGGGAGAGGAAAAGCTTCTACATAACCCTCCTAAGGGACTGAAAGCAAGGGAACTGCAGAGTGTGGGAAGTGTGGTCTGCTCAGTATCCCAGACCAAATTTAAACCCTGGTCACTTCAGAATATTGTTTAAAATTACTCCAAATACCCTTTTCATAACGTATGGAGCACTTATACTCTAAAAATCTACAACATATGGGGAGGAGGAGGGATGGCCTGCATGACATTAATTTATATGGGAGAGGTAAAAACGACATTTGAAGCCACATTCTTTTCATTAAAAATATTTTCAGAGGGCGGGAAAAAACAAACACCACAAGCACAGCATATAAGCATGAGCAGAGCATTTGTTTGTTTGTTTATTTGCTTAACAGCTCTGCTCAAGAACAGACCTGTCAAACTATTAGCATGCTGGTATAATTTTGTTTGCAACATGAAATGGCTAAGCATTCCCATTTTGGAAACCAATCGTCAGATTTTCACGGCCAGCTTTTGCTTTGGAAAATTTTGTCAGTGTTAAAGAGAGTAATAATAAAATTGCAATGTGGTTGAATGTGAAGAAAAAAACTGCAGAAATCATAGATAGGAGAAACCCTCTGAACTCAATCTCCTGAGATTAAAATTTATTAAAATTCTGCTCACAGGGCACTTTACAAACACAGTAACCATCAAGGCTCCATCCAGACACCCCATCTCAGCAACACCTCTCCACTGGGATAAGATTTTTCATGCAGAATGAGGCCTCTGCTTCAGTGCAGTGTGGACACACGGCCCCTCAGGGCATGCAGGCGTCCCTGTCCCCATAGCAAGGCAGAGCTTCTTGCAGCTTTGTTTCTCCAGGCAAATTGTTGGCAATTACCATCTAGATATCTGAAAAGCTCTGCAATATTGCAAAATGCAACCCATGCTAACTGAAACAGCAGTTTCTTAAAATATTGCTAGGCGCCAAATATCAGAGGCTGAGGATCACAAGACACTGTCCCACAGCCAGAATGTTGTGTGGATATGAAATGTGCAATGAAGACAACAGCAACCTAGAAGGATCTTTGTAAGCTAAGGTGACTGTCTCCAGAGCCTGAGGAAGCTGCAGAGGTTTCTTCAAATAGTGGCAGCAACAGGTAGAAAAGGCTACATCATCCTGGGAGTGAGAGTTTGCCTCTTACAGGGTTTCAGCATGGGAACCACAAGAAAACATCAGCACTGTCAGCTGGTCCCCATGGAAATGAGCCTGCCAACACATTCCCTTCATTTAGACCACATTAAGATGTTATTCACCAAAATTTCAGAACTACTTCTTGTTTCTTACACATTCTCCCCACTTTTCTCTCCTTCATTTCATGGTTCTATTCATATTAAAGCACTTGCTTTATCCTCCCAAGGAAGCAGCCTAAGAATATTTTTAAGAGTGCTACTTGTACTACTGCATTTTTAAATGGCCTGTTGGGATGAGCAAGTCAATGGAATTGAGACTGCCAACCTCAAATCTTGTCTTCTTTCTTCTCATACAGATGACTGCAAGTTCATATACATAGAGCTGTAGTTCTCATCAACACTGCAATACTGCAGCATTTAACTGGATCTTAAACTGAATCCACTACTTAAGCACATTCCTAGTCATGTCTGAGAGCAATATGGTGTTTATTTCTCATCTCAGTGGGCTTTATGCATGTTGAAAAGCAGAGGGGCAAGGGGAATCCGTAGTAGACTGCCAAGATCTGCAGAACATTATAAATTTCAAGTCTTCCCACACCCTCCAAGCCAGTTAATACACCTACTTCTTGCCTCTTTCTTCCTTTGCACACGTTATTACTGTAAAATTTTTAGTTTAGAAAGGTTCAAAGGCAAGTGGTGTTATGTGCTGTTTCTCATGGTGCTCTTTTTCTCTTGTGCCTTAATGTTATCAAAGAACTATGCAAATTAAGTGCAAAAAAAGTTCCATCAGCTAACTCACCTCTTTTCCTTTCCCCCCCCCCCCCCCCCCCCCCCAATTACCCAAGATATCAATGCCACAGTAATGTACTCTCCTACTAACACAGTTTCAGACCTGTGTATTCACATGCCTCTGGGAGACTGTTCCTGGAAGCTTGCTCCCCAGCTAAATGGCATGGAAGCAGCATATGGGGCAACACCACACATTAAGGAAGGAATGCACCATTTGTGACTCATTACTTGCAAGTTGGGATTATCCTGTGCACTGTACACAATTAAGTCTTTGGTAAACTTCTCCCAGCTCTCAATATTCTATGCTGACAGTTGTAGAAAGAAGAGGAATTGATTTGAAATAAACAAACAAACTACTAATCCAATTTCAGTTGCCACACTGCACACAGAAGCAGCAGATTTAGACATGCCATCAAGTGAAAATTCCACAGTACCACCTCTTAGTAGTGAGTGCTGTACAATGCCCCTATGGCAAACGTAACTTTCCATTTCACTTCTCATTCAGTTGACTCTTAACTCCTACCAGCCTGAGGCAACAGGCCATGAAGCAATACTCTGGTATTGGGTCGCACGCCCCAGTGCAATAAATGATAACTTATTATTCCAAGGCATGTTTACCATCAGTTCTTTCTGTCACTCAGCAACATAGAAAGCAGTAAACTGATCAACTTTGCATTGTGAAAACTTGGACTCTACATGGCATTTCTTTCCACCTCCTGAAAAGATCAGGTCTACCCTGTGAAATGCATTGGGAGTAGTGCTTGTGGAGGAAACAGAACATATTTTTGACACACAGAAAGACAGAATGGCACAAAGTGAAAACAACCTCCCTGAGACAAACAAAAAACTTTAAAAAGAAATAAATAATAAAGTGTTCTTAAGCAAAAAGTCTACCTAACTGCATTTGTAGCCAAAATTATGCTGTTTCTACTGATATAGCATTCTAGTAATCATATGCTCCAGCAATGGAGATGAATTTGTAAACAAAAAGGATCATGTTTATCTGGCATGAAAAGTACTTCTAGAATAAAAATGAGCAAAAAACTTGAGTACAAAAACCTGGAAAATCACTGCAGAAATACATCCTGTTAGATGACTTCTAAACCCAAACCAACGAGAGCTGCTAAAGACTGTCACTGTTTAAGTCAAAGACAGGACAGAGCTCTTGTGTTTTCCTTCTGCTAAATCTTGACATCAAATGCCTGGAAAGCAAAACAGAAAACAACATACTCTCTATCCTGCTTTTGATATCCACAGACTCACTAGCTGCCTATTGAAGAAATAATAATGACAATTTACTCATGCATAGTACTGCATTCTGTGAAATAATGCACAGAAAGATACACAGTTATTATCGGTTTTATTCTTCTGGGGACGGAGTGAAAAGATGCTTCCCACTAGGAAGAAAAAAAAGAGAGTTCTATTCACTGAGTTTTCACTTTGATTCCTAGTTTTGTGGTAGCTTTCCCACTGTGAAAGATGCTGGATATACATTATCAGAGGCATTTCCTTCTCCCAAACAGCTCATTGCCTAAATAGGAAGAAAAGAAAGGGGAGGGGGGAGAAAGGATGGTGGGGAAAGCATGGCAGAAAGCCACAATCTAACTTTCCCAGGATAACAACAGGTCAACTGCAGAGCTCAGTCAGAAGGCATCTCTGCTGGCCCCCAGCACACTGCCCAGCAGCCCACCTCCCTCAGCACACCCACCAGCAGGAGATGCTTTGGTCTGATGGGAGAAGACAGAAAGAGAACTGCAAAGGCAGCCAGTTCTCTTGACAATTCACCTGGAAAACAACACCAATTCCCCAAAGAGCTTTGAAAGATTTGCCTGAGGCCTGACTTCATGCTGGTTTCAGTTCACAGCCACTGAAACACTTCACCTGGCAATAGATTAAAAAAGATAGCAAGAGAAGGGGATGTTACAGGGGAAGGGGGAGGGTAAGAGGAGTGCAGCTGTGTAGTCGAAGACTATGGACGGTCCTTTGTTAATCCAGTCATGTCAACTGCAGTCCATTCAGCCAAATGGGATCCCTTCAAGACTGCACATTTCCTGACTCAAATGGGACAGAACATTCCCCTACCAAGTGAAGGCTACAGATTTCCCTGTTTTTCATCCCTCAAATGCCAAGCAGGAAAGGCTGACCAACAGGGACCTGCTGGCAACAGTGGCAGCAAGGCTGCCATGCGTTTTCAGTCGAGACCACAAAAACTTCAAACACTTTTTGAAAGATATGCTGTGCTGAGTGCTGCCCCTCTGCCAGACACCCCAGCCATCAGCTGGGCGCTGCATCAAGCTCTGCTGCTCTGTAGGTGACCACCACAGCTTCCTGCACCACACACTAGATATGCTTCTTCTAAAGGGACACTTGAGCTAACTGGCTTGAGACCCCAGCCTGAAGATACCCTCTTCAAAATCCATCCTCAAAGTCATCATCCCATCCCATCCCAGTCACCACCATGCCGCATCCAGATTTAGCGACCTTTACTGAAACCACCATCACTCATTTTCTCTTAGAATAGAGTCTGCACCCTCAGCTGTCCAAAAAGAGAAGGACTTTATTAACCCTTGCATTTCTTTCTTGGTTTTAAACCTTCCTAGATTTAGTTAGCACACTACTGAAAAACACACATTAAAAAAAAAAAAAAAAACTAAAACAAAAGAAAATAATTAAATCAGAATAGAGGCATACCTCCCACATGGACACAGTTGGCTTAGAGCACATTTGGCTTCCTTTGGAAACATCAGCTAAAATCAGCTGGCCCCCATTCAAACAAGTTCTTCACCCTACCTTAATGGCTTTACCAGTCACAAAACACACCCTTCCTAACACCAATTTGTCTCTCTGGATGGTCTGCAATGGTCTCTTTTAGGTAGAACAATTTCTTTCTGGCAACTATAATTAAAAATGAGCCAGATGAAGAACATCAAGAAAATAATTTATATCAAGATTATAAAACATGTACTTGTAGATACAAAATTACATGGTCTGTTCATGCAGACTGCTACTGATTTCTCATCTTACACCTTGACAGGCACTTTCACCACAAAACGCTTTCCACGGAGTCTTGACCACTGCCTGAAGGAGCAGCAGGCCCAGTTTGGTGGCATGGCCATAGCAAGTCCCTGCAACAGGGACTGTGTTACTCAGGCTGAAGGGAACCACCGCAAGCGAGCAGAGCAAGCCCTGTGCCTGCCACACGGCATCAGAACCACCCAGCGTCACTTCAGAGACGTCCAGCACCACACAAGGTTCCTACCTCAGGCCAAGCAGGGCCCAAACTGACCTACCAAGGTCCCCACATGAGTGGACAGAAGCTTTAAAACAATACAGGTGCTTCTGCAGCCGAGAGATGGCAGAAAAAGGGCAGTTTCTCCATCCCTTCTGCAGAGTGACATCAAAATAAGCCTGGGTGAAGAAAGCCTGGGGCTGGCTTCTCTTTGTTTGACTGCTTTTTAAATGAATTCATATTGACATCTAATCATCACCCTGGATGAGCAGAGCTTTCCAACTGAAAGGAGCAAGTGACACCTTTTGACCAAGACCCTCTGCATACCCAGGCAAGTCTGCACTCATTTCACTTTGTGCACACTCGCCACCAACTTGCAGAGAAACCACCTCTTTGCTGGGCACATCCCTTCAGAAAGAGAGGGCGAGATACCCTCAACAATTTTAAATATTTAAGCACTGAGTACAGAAAAGTGCCACAAAATATGTACTTTTCTTTGGGGAAAGAAAAAATAATAATCAAACCCTAGTTAGTCCCTGCCCTTCCAAGCACCACTGCTGTGGTAAGCAGCCTGCATTCTGGTGAGGCATTGTCAGAGGTCATCCACCATGACAGAAGGAAAAACAAGCCTTCACACACCCTACCACCCTTGTTGCATTCTATCTACTGTAAAAAAGAGACCTGCTGCAAGAAATGGGTGACAGCCACTGCCAGGCAGCAAGAGGTCAGTGTCCCTCCCTGGGCAGCATCCAGCAGTCACAGACAGCAAGTGTCCAGCTATGCTGCCTGAGGCACAATCCTGAAATGTCCAGCAGCCCCCTGGAGAGCAGCAAGGAGGGGTAATAAATGGAAATCAACTTCTTCTTTTATTTCAAGAATGCTAAATGGATGGGGCAAGTGTTTTGGAAGGCACAAAACCTCACTGTAAATGCAAAAGACACAGTGGGAAGGAGAAAGGGGGAACTATTGCCTTTGCTGCTTTTTATTTCACTTTTTACTATGTTTTTGGGGTTGCTGCTGCACAGAGGATCCCAACACACACTGCCCTGTGCAGCTGTCCCCATCAAGAGCCCCACCTTTTGTCTAGCTGCATCACAAGATGCTAACAACACAGGACATGGGGAGGAGCTGCTAGCTTAATATTAACGAGGGGCAAGGGGAAGGGAACTATTTCCATGTACACCTTCCCAGCAGAACAATACAGCTGAGCAGAGCAAGGTTATGTAACGAATTTTATTTCAACATGGTTGAAATGAGAGATTTCACATTGGCAGCCTTAAAAAAATTTGCAGCATTAGCATTAAAGAAGGAAAGTTAAACTCTTAAATTAACATTTATTTATTTACATATATATATATATGTGTCTGTGTATATATATATGTGTGTGTGTGTGTGTATATATATACATATATATATATATATAAAAAAAGTAAGTTTCAGTCTAACTGTTAATACTTCTCCAGTGCTATCCTCCACAACTAAAAGGGCTGGAATTGCATGGTTTTGAGCTTTTTGCTTCTCCTACTGAGGGGAGACACTCCATCAAGAGTTGTGGGTCCCTTCCAATTCAGGATATTCTATTATTCGATTCTCTTTCCTTCAGCCATTACAAACACCATCAGTGCCAGTTTTAATTACATCTCCTTGCCATCCTGGACTAGGAAGCCAGAATTTGCCAAGTAAAAACTGCTGAAACCAAAATACACCTTGTAGAGCACAAGGTATACTGCAGGAGGACTAAAGTAAGAAGCATTCTTGAAAAGAATGGGGACCATGCCTTATACTGTAACCCCATACATAAGAACAAATTCAGAAATATTTTACCAGGTTCCTTGCAAGCAACATTTGGCCTAAAGTTTTATGTTTTAATTAAATGAGGACTCGCACCAGGAGACTATTTCCACCATTTTTATCTTCTGATAACCTGCCAAGTACATCTGTGATTCTAAAGGGGGGGAAAGAAAAATCCAACAACCTTGTCCTTGAGAAACTGGCTGGTGGCCAGCGAGTGATCTGTAAACAGCTTTGTGTCCACAGAACTATTTTCAAATACTCAGGCAGTATTTTCAGACCTCAAACTATTTCTGCTTTGTCAGCAGGAGTTTGACTCAGAAATTCAAGCCTGTACTAACAACCCTTTCCATACCAGAGTCAGTAACAACAACTCCCCAGTCTCAGCAATTAGAGAGACATTTATTTATTTATTTATTTATTTAGCTAAAGGACCAAAATAAATGCCATTTCCTCTCTGTTGCTACCTGGGTAGCATGTAAGTTGCATTCCCAAAGTCTGTGGCAAACATGTTTATTACGTGAAAGGGCCAGATGACAGAAAAGCCATTATGCAACACATTCAGCTCACAGGTTAATCCATGGAAAAGAACGGCATTAAGGAAATGGAGGCTGTGTGTTCTCTAATAATGATTTTTTACCAAGTACTCAAGAACACACCAAGTGCCTCACAAAAACTAGTCAAAACATGTTCACCACTCTTAAATAATACACTCCAGGCTTTCACAGACCAAGCTGTGGCAAACAAAAAGGGAAAGAAATTCCGTGGGAGAAACTGCAAAGCAAGGCTGCAGTACTGCTGCCACTGCAGTTGGTCCTTACCTGCCTTGCTGCGAACTCAGGGTACAAATAAAACACAGATTAGGCAAAAGCTATTTTGGTGCAAAAGGCTTTTTTAGGTTTCTTTCTACAGGAAGAGTCAGCAGATCAATACCTGGCTTTGAGCCTGGTGTCCCCAGCAGATTTTGGGGGTTTTGGTCATTGGTTAGTCTACATGACTGCAGGCCAGCTGGCAACAGACAGGGTACACCTTTCTCAAAGGGAGAACAGGATCTCTGGACAGCAGTTAACAGGGCTCATTTAAAGAGCCTCAAACTAGGTTTCAAAGTGGAAAGGGATAAAACCAGAGTCACTAGATAAGCCTGGGAGAACCATACCAATGTCTGAGACAGTGTGCTACCAAAGTCCTTCAGTCTGCTGTCTTGGTGAAGGCTGCAGATGGAGGTTCATAGGACAGCAAAGATGGAATGGGTTACTGGTGTTTTGGAAAGCACAGAAGTATCCTCAAAAAAATCAGTAACAATCAGAGCTTTTCCCCATGAAAAAGTGGCAGAATTAACTGATCAACTGAAGCACATCTACATCAACGTACACAGCACGGGCAATAAACAGCAGGGACTGGAAGTTGTCACACAGCAGGAAAACTATTATATAGTTCCCATCACAGAAACATGGTGTGATAACTCATACAACTGGAGAGCTGCAATGGGTGGCTATAAACTGTTCAGAAGAGACAGGCAAGGAAGGAGAGGTGGTGGGGTAGCCCTGTGTGTTAGGGAGTGTTTTGACTGCCTAGAGTTTAATGATGGTGATGACAGGGTGGAGTGTTTATGGGATAAGAATCAGAGGGAAGGCCTAGGCAGATATCCTGGTAGGAGTCTGTTATAGACCACCCAACCAGGATGAAGAGGCAGATGAAATATTCTACAAGCAGCTGGAAGTCATCTTGTTATCACTGGCCCTTATTCTCATGGGGAACTTTAATTTACCAGACGTCTGCTGGAAATACAACGCAGCAGAGAAGAAATAGTCCGGGTGGGTCTTGGAGAGTGTGGAAGGTTGTAACTTCCTGGTGCAGCTGATCAAAAGTGGACAGCTAGGGAAGCTGCCCTGGTAGGACTGCTCTTTGTGAATAGAGAAGCACTGAGGGGTGAAGTGATGCTTTGAGGACTCTTGATAAAAGCAATCACGAATTGGTAACAAGTTTTCAGTTCTTGAACAAGTACGGGGGAGAGCAGCAGAACCGCTACTTCGGCCTGTCTGAGAAACTGGGTGACAAAGTCCATTGCAAGGGCAGCCCTGGCAGGCAAAGGGGTCCAGAAAGGTTGGACATTCTAGAAGATGGAAATCCTAAAAGCACAGGAGCAGCCCATCCCCATGTGATGCAAAACAAGCTGGCAGGAATAAAGGCCAGCCTGGCTAAATAAAGCACTTTGGGTGGAACTTAGAGCAAAAAGGAGAGCTTATGACCTTTGGAAGAAGGGGCAGGAAGCACAGGAATGTGCCAAGAAAGCCAACAGCACTCTCGCCCATATCAGCAATAGAGTGGTTCACACCTCAAATCCTGTGTTCTGTTCTGGGTCCCACACTATAAGAAGGACATTGAGGTGCTGGAGTGTGTCTAGAGAAGGGCAGCAGAGCTGGTGAAGGGTCTGGAGCACAGGTCCCCATAAGGACCAGCTGGAGGAGCTGAGGGTGTTTGGCCTGGGAAAAAAAGGTGCAGGGGAGACCTTATTGCTCTCTACAATCACCTGAAAAGAGGCTGTGGCAAGGTGGGGGTCAGTCCCTTCTCCTAAGCAAACAAGTGATAGAACCAAAGGAAATGGATTCAAATTGCACCAAGGGAGGTTTAGACTGGATAGCAGGGACAACTTCTTCACAGAAAGAGTGGTTAGGCATTGGTACAGGACACCCAAGGAAGTGGCGGAGTCACCATCTGTGGAGGTATTCAAAAGAAATGCAGATGCAGCACTTGGAGACCTAATTTAGTGGTGGACTTGGCAGTGCTTGGTTAATGGCTGGACTTAATAATAAATGTCTTTCTCAACTTAAACAATTCTATGGTTTTAGTCCCCAGCACACACATCTTCTGTAGCTGTAGGTAGGATATACACTGAAGTCTTTTTTAGTATTTCTAGTAACAGTTGCACTTTGGGAAAAATAAAAATCTCTTTTCTTTTCTCATGACAGCACAACACACACAAAACTATTATTCAACTCATGATCCAACATCAGCCATCCTGCAAACCACAAGTCACTGCTCTGGACCACAGCTGCCATTAGATGTAATATAAAAATTGCTAGTCAGAAAGGCCAAGCTTTTGGTTGTAAATCATTTGGTAAACTGGAACAAATAAGACAACTTACTCTTGCCCCAGACTGCAAAAGAGGAGCAAGGATCAAAATTCAGCTGAGGAACATGACTCATACTTTTGTAGCCAGTTATACCCAGGCAGTTTAGACCAGCATCACTATCCATGAAACCTCTGTAATACTGCACTGTCGCTGTTGCAGCTAGCCTGTAGTTGCCAAATAAATTTGGTCATATCAGACTCTCAAAACAAATCCTCAGATGAGGCAGGGATAGGTTGGATTCAAACCTAAACAGAGACTTCACCCAATCACATTCTATGCTAAGCTGCAGACATCTCACTGGTCAAAGAGCTGGACAATGTCACAAGCAGACCAATCAGCAGCTTAAACCGAGGTGTTTCAAACCCCCTGTATAAATTGGGTTCAAACAACAAAACTTGCTGTTGTCACACGGATCTCTGAGAGTGTGTCATCCCTGTCTCTGACCACCGAGCCCACATAACACATGCAGTATTACTCAAGGTAATACTGCACCACTTCTCAGGTGGCAAAGAGAAAGGAAGAACACTCCACCCACATGGGCAACAAAGTTGTCCCTCTGGCCCTGCAAATATCTCGGCAGCCATGCTCACATAAACAGAAGAGGCAGCAGGGGACACGTCTTGCTGAGCGCCTGGGCACAACATAAAGGAAGCAGACAGTGGACCAGCCCTGCTGATGACTACAGCAGGCTGATCACCTCTGGGCTCATCACCTTATCTCCCCTTAATACAGAAATGGGAACCTATAAACAGTTCAGATGGAAAGTCCCAGCCCCCTGCAAACAAAAAAAATTTCTCCAGCAATCATTCAGCCCTGACTCAGGAGCGCCCTACACACCCAAAGTTTCCATCCCCAGCTGGGTGGTTTCCAAAGAAGCAGTCATGGAAGATCCCATGTCTCTGCTGATACACTGGTGTCTCCAAGAGCAGATGCAGCTGACTGTGAAGGGTGCACCCAGACACATCTGGACTGCAGCACAGCTGGAGCCAGCACACTGCCTCCTGCCGCACGGCTCTTTGCAAAATAACCAGTCATCTCAGCTACTGCAGCTCAGAGACTGCCTGGAAACCTGCAGTACATTTTTGGTTATAAGTCACAAGTGCAAATACTGCTTAATCCCACCCAGAATTTAAACCTTAAAAAATTTTAATCCTTAAAACACTGGTATACATAATGCCAAAGCTGTAGCCAAACTTAATCTTTTACCATTTGTTCCACCACTTCCAACCTGACAAAAAGGATTGAAGAGGGGGGACTGGAAATAATTTTTTTTTTTTTTTAAGAGGAGAAGCCTTCCACTTTTTCAAGGTTTCTGCTCAGTCACTTTCCTAGGATACATGGAAGCCTACCTACAAAGTTTGAGCAACCGTGCCTGAAAAGCGACCCATCATTTAAACAAATCACCACTTGAATCTGGAAAACAGTTGTGTTAATCAGGTACTCCGACCAAACACTGCAGCCATGACCTAATTACATTATGTGGTATGGTGGTGCAGAACAGCAGTTCCTAGAATTAAGCAATCTTCCAATTAAGTGTCATGCACTGAAAACAAAATTAAATCAGCTGTGATGCTGCCCTACTACTTCTACTCCCTTCTCCCATCAGGGAAAGAAAACAAAGTCCTTTCCACCAGTCTGAATGTTGTGTCACCAGAAGGACTGGATTTCCAAGATGCTGGGGAGGGGTCTACACACCCCAAATGTGCCTGTCCCAAATTATACCACTATGAGGACATCTAAAACAAAGTAACTATTTTTAAATTTGTAATAAAACTGGATTTACGAAACTTCCAATGCTTTTAAAGTTCACCTTATAAATTTACAGCCACTTGTCTAATTACTGAAAAAGCATTACAGTTTATTATAATCATGTCTGCACTGAAAACATGAAGATGGAATGCTGGAATAGATTGCTCAATTATACACTGCACAGCTATTGCAACTGCTGTCAAAGTAGAATTCAGAACAAGTCCAAGCACTTGTTTTGCAAAACACAAGCACAAGCAATAGTTAACACTTAAAGCAATTTCACTGAACCGTGGATCACCAGGCAAAGCACGTGCAAGACAAAATTTAGCCAGAAGTGCTGTCAGTTATGGGCACACACATGGACAGATGCATGTCTATGCAAGTGTGGGGCAGCCCCATCAAACACACAGACAAGCCAAGGGCTGACTATGGTACCATGCTCTAAACCTGAGCATCAATGACCATTTCCCCACCCACATCACCTACTCTGAGTGAGAAGACCCCAATAAAAGTCAGAATCCCACCCCACCCACCAGCCCAGCAGGTGAGGTTGTTTCACCACACAGGGAAACTACTGACATTCAGGAACTACAGGGCACAAAGGAAAGGAGAACTGGATGCAGCCAGCAAAGCGCGGCCCTGGGAGACCCATCTCTAGCAAAGTTGTTAAACTCTGCTGGAATGCTGCTCCACCATCACTGAAGGTGAAAAACACACAAAGAGTCATACATGTACATGCCAAAACACATTTTCCATCATCACTCACCTCTGCCTGACTTTGTGGCAGGCTCCCACAACCAGCTCTTTCCAAGAGAAAGCCAGGGGTTTTCTTACCCTCCCAAGGGCACGTATGGGGCACCGAGTACTTACAATCTGAAGGAGGACAGTCAGGTCCCCACACGTACACAGGTCTGTCCCAAAGGTCTTATTCTACCTAGATCAGGGCCTGAGAGGCTGTTTTAGTGGGAAAAAAAGCAAGTAAAAACTCAGGGATCTTATACACTTTCTCATCATCTAGCTACAACACATCCCAAACTGAGATGCCTGGAAAGAAAATAAACAAAACAAAGCTCAAAGCTGCCAGTGAATTTCCTTCTGAAACATCAAGAAAACCCCCAAAGCTTAACTGGATGTTATCCTGGGCTTGAGTTCAAATAAACAAGAGAATTCAAAGCTGGAAGCATTTAAGATGCCCATATGGCAGAAGGAAGGGAAGGAGCTTGTACCTTCCACCAGCAGGAAGGTAGAAGGACTTCCTTCTCTGACTTTTGCCACAAACCTTAAGTGCAACCAAGAAAGAGGCAAAGCTAAGAGATCAGAGATAGAATCATCCAAGATCTGAAGAATTAAAACTGAGGAGCTGTAACATCCAAATATCTGCAAGAAGCACAGAGCAAGGGTTCCTCAGTGTGAAACCTAATGACTGGGACAAAGAAAGTAAGCAGATACAAGTTACTGGCAAACATCAGCACTCCATTTAAGAAAAAAAAAGCAAGTGCTTTGCTTTACTTTAATGGATTTTGATTGCTCTGCTTTTTATTTTCATTTTTACTATCACTTCAGCAGCTTACAAACTATCTTCTATACACACTTAAAAAATTATAACGCTCAGCTTCCATTTAGTCTGCTCAATAGTTTGAGAATTTCAGGAGACACTACTCCAGAGCAAAAGGAAAAAAAAAGAAGAAACCCAATACTTCTCCACTATGTGAATTAGTCTGTAGCTAAGGGAGGTTTAATCTACCTAATTATACTGTTTACCACTTGCATTTATAACTAGCATTGGAATCAGTGGGTGAAATTCAACAAGAGGTGCCAAGCAAGAAAAGCAAAGTCTTGACTGCTGCATTAAAGTCTTCAAGAACCATCCTTAGCTACAGTACAAGCAACTGAAAATTAACAGAAAAACTGACTAGTGAGAATTTGAAGTATATCACTCCAGCTTTCGAGTCTTCATTTTCATGTTCATTGCAGGCATAAATTTATTTGTTTTACTTTTATGATTCCTGTGAATGTGTCACACACTTAGGAGAAAGTACACCTTACTAATGACAAATTTTAGCTGTCTTGGGATAGAAATCATAGAAGCCTGTGCCAATACCTTCCAAGCAAACAAACTAGAGAGATACATTATATGCTTAAATGAAGTCCCATTCCTTCAAGGAAATTCACTTAAAAAGAAGGCCTTTGGGCTACATTTCTCCAGGCTGCTCTATGGAAGAGATCTGAGAGAAAGAGTGGGTCAAAAATAGCAGAGAGGACAGAGGAGCCCCAGGGAGGAACCAAGATGGAGGTCTGCAAGTCTGGCTCAGCACAGCTACCCTGGGGAGCCACACCAGCTACAGCTTTGGCAGAACTCTGGGAGATAGGAGGTAACAAGTGTAAACAAAAAGAGACTGTGTTTTTACTGCTGGATGGGTCAATGGCAAGGGAACTGAATTTATGGCATGTAGGTGCAAGTACAGCCCTATCTTTCATCTCTTCCTCCACATCAGATCTTCAGTACTCCCAGCAATGATGACTCCCTTCATCTCAGAAAACAGAATCTCCAGAGAGAACACAATAAATAAAGTATTGTTAGGATTTCATTTCCCCCAGCTAGAATCACCTCGTGAATGATGAGCAAAGCCTTCCTTTCTTCAATCAAGATTACCTGATACTGGATCCCATGTGACACTCACTCGGAGCAATCTAAAAATCATCCGAGGGAGGGGAGGGTGGCAAAACTCTCCAAGCCAATGGAGCTTCCTTCCTTCAACAACCAAACTCAGACAAAAATCTTTCTCATGGATATACCATGACAAAGGAGGTGGTACCTCCTCCATAAAGCTAGAAGGAACAGTCAAAGAAAAAGCAAGGAGGGAGGAAGAAAAAGAGGACTGCTTCCAGCACCATTAATCCTCACAAAAGGTCCCTGCCTAGTCACTGCTAGGAAGTCAACACACGACAGCAGGCCCTTACATCAGACAAGTCCAGGAAACAAGTGTGCACATAAGAGATTATAAGGATGAGGAAAGGCCAGCATTTAACAACCCCATCTACCATCACAACCTGCATATGTGCCTTTTGCACAGGTAAGTCTCTCTTTAGAGTGCCAAATTTCATTCCTAACAGGGAAAAAAACCCACCAGTGCCTCCAGAGTGTTGCTGACTTATTGCCAATATAAGGTTAAGATAATTTGGTTCCTCAAAGCTAGATTTAAAGAAGGCTTATCCATTTAATGATGCCATTAATGAGAGTTAACGATGATTCTCTCCACCACAGCTAGACACAGACACTTCCAGGACTGGACTCTACTTGTCCTTCCCACCACTTTGGCTGTGATGGAAGGTCTTCATGAAAATACAGGTACCTCAAATTCAGTGGGGCAAAAAATAGGGCTTGATGTTCAAAGATGGGAAGAAAAGAAGGAAAAAAAATTCTGTGTTGTTTGTCTGCTGCAATATCCAAAACTTGCTTCTCCAGTCGACAAAACTGAGATAGTTAAGGCCGATGAAAAAGTACAGGTAACAAAAATTTCAAAACTTAAGTAACAAATATCCATTAAATGTTTTCACAAAACTCTAGCGACCATAAGCTCTCCGCCAAATTACTTCTGAAACCAACACCTTTGTCAGAGGACCTCTGCACATATAAAATTACTTGTGGAGAAACTTCTATACACATTTAGATCTTAGCACTGCTACCATTTTTTGTCCACATTTAGATCTTAGCACTGCTACCATTTTTTGTCACGTGCATACCGTGACAGTCTGACCCAAACACCATCTGCATTTCTACTCTTGTAACTACTCCTCTACTTCTCAGTTTACAAATGTTTCTTTCTACTCTTTTCAAGCCTTATCCTGCCAAATTTGCTACCTTAAAAAATCGTTTTCTTGTACCACCTTTCACTTCCTCAGATGTGAAGCATCCAGCAGATAAAGAGCACACATTTGCACCTTGCCTTTGCATTGAAGGAGAAAAACATGCCAGCCATCTCTTTTTCCTGTTAAACCCAGCAGGTAGCTCTAACATGGCTTGCAAGAGAACACAGAAGCATCAGAAAGGTCCTCCCATGAACAATGGTCCTGGGGTTGGAAGACAACATGGAGATGTGCACATTGCCAGGATCCAGTGGAGTGAGCTCGCAGGATAAACTCCAGACCTTGATCCTCCCACCGTACCACCCCCCCACCATTTCTAGTTTTCCAGCTTTGCCGTGAAAACTAACAGAAACTTCAAAACAAAATTCAGAAGGGGATTAATGTCTTGAGCAATTTGAGGCACATTGAAAGAGACACATGAACACACATACAAATCTGGGGTGTCTGTCACCACAAGACAGTGGGAGATGGGACAATGCATGTCAAGAAGAGAGGCCTGGAAGGAGTTGACACATTTCCACTTCAGCTGTAGATTTCCTGTGCAATTTTGAAAATGCAACTCAAATTTCAGTTTTGTTTCAGTTGCTTTCTTTTAATCCATAAAAATACTAACTCCATAGTTATGTTGTCAGATGTAATTCATTAATGTTTAGTTTAAAAAGTGCTTTGATGTTCTTGAGTGAAAGCTGCTACAGACAGATCGCATATTAAAGAACAGCTGAATATTACCAGGACTAAGGCCTGACAAGAGTATTTGCAGTTTCTCTGCACTGAGTGGCCATTTGAGACCAGGAAACAGCATCAGACACATCCATCAGAAGCATCAGGCACATTCAATGCCAGGCCAGATCCGGAGGAGAGCAGATGACACCACAGAAGCAGAGACAAAATCATGGGTGCTGAGGGAAAACCAAGGAAGCTGAGTCAGATTTCCTCTTCCTCCAGCATGAGGCTGAGACCAGACTGCCAGCATCCTGCAGTTCAATTTCTGTAGCCTAAATACAGGTGATTGATGCCTTGTGGGACATCCCAAGGCAAGCAGAAAAGAACATAAGTCCTGTTAGAGGTCTGTGTCCTTTTGGAGCAGATGCTGGGGGCCAGGCAGGACAGGATGCTCCAGCATACCTCTCCTTGCTGGACAGAAGCAGAAGGGAGAGGGTGGAGGGGAAGAGAGTAGGACATGGGTCCCATCTTATTGCCCCTGATGTACGATGGCATCACCAGCAATACCCCCAGTACAACAGCTCAAAGGCAGTGTCCCTGCTGGGTACACCTTGGTTTTGAAGGCAACTGGGCTGAGGTGACCCCTGAAAGTGGGCTCAATCCCTCTGACTTTGTAGAAGTGCCTCAACATGGCTGGAACAAAGGACCCATGAGCAGCAGGCGTGGCTTCCCAGCCTTCATAAAAAGGCATGCTGCAAACAACGCTGCAGTTTGGCAGACAGCATGAAAAGGAAGAGGAGTGCCTATTCAAAAAGGCAGTACTGATTACCATTAGTTCACCTGAGATGAAATCTCGCCAACTTTTAATTCCTCACTCTTGATCCCCTATATTAAAAAAAAAACAAACCAACAAACAAAACAAAACAAAAAACATACATTAAAAACTCTCCTATTCCTGAAAAGGTGGTATTGTTTTTCAAAGAGTATATGCACTCTGACTTTGCACTTGTGAGTATTAATGTTGTCCACATTAAACATGGAAAGGAAGAAAAAGGCTATGGGAAGGATTATTCTTAATTCTTGCACTTCCCTTTAGCACAGCAAAAGGGAGTGAGCAGGTTAAGACAGTCTCCAAAAAAAGTAGCTTTTTTAGTAATGGAAGGTCAGTTTAACAAATATTAACAGTATCATGTGGATGTCTTCAAGAGGCTGTAAATCCAAGATTTGCTGATGTTGAGGAAATTCAGATCCTTATCCATAAGCCTGAAAGCAAAGCAAAACGAAATAAATTTCTGAATTCCCTCTCTGCAGAGACATTTTGTCCTTCAAGACAAAACTCCACTGCTTCAGCACTGTCACTTCTACACCTTGCCAGGCTCAGAGCTGGAGCTGCTGGTGTACTTTCAGATCTAAGGTGTTCTTGTTTCTAAAATTAAAAGTCACTAGATCCTCTGAAGGCTCTGTATTTCAGGGGTGGTGAGAAAAGACTGCCTTTAATGCAGGCCAACTCCTCCCACACTTCGCAACTGATGGCTCACTCTATGCCAAATTATTTTAAAATTCTGCAAATCCAAGAAAGAAGTTTCCAGAAACAAGGAGCAGCCTGGGGTTGTGCAGCACCCTCCACCCACAGGGACCCTCTTCTGTAGCCCAAAACCCACCTAGCATTTGCTGCAGGTTTACATCCTACTCTCAAATGACAATTTTTGCAGAGCAAGCTGGGACCCCTGAGGAGCTGCACTGAAGCAAGAGATCCTCAGCTCCCCAGGTCATGATTCATTCAATGCTGTGACACAGGACCACCAAGAACTTAGGTGTAGCCCACTCCTCCCGTGACACTTCAGTGGGCACACAGCCTCATCCTCCTTCCTCGCTCAGCTGCAAGAGTTACAGCTATTTAAAGAAACTGCACCACGCACCCAGCAGGAAGGACTTGTCAGCCCCCTCCCCTAGGAGCAGCAGACATCATTAATCAGGCCCTAAGATCACCCTCTGCCTGGTGCTTTTGTGTCTCCGAATCATTACAATATTACTAAGGTACGTTAGCAGGGCAGTTTATAAGATTACCTATAATGAGCATTGGTTAGAGAAAAGTGCATCATGAATTTAACAGAACAGTAAGAAAAAAGAGCAACAGTCTAATTATCTTCTCCCTATGCCGAGTTTCACATAAAAGCCTCTGTGAGGGCCACACTATAGCACAGTAGGGAACAGCACAGTGGGCTAAAATTGTGTTATTCTTCTCTTTGTTGAGAAAGGAGGACCAACAATTTGGACTGGAAGGCATTTAACTATCTATTTGATTAGTCATTCAACAGAATGACAGAGGTCACCAAAGCACCACTCAGCACAAATGCCATATCTGACCTCACATCACATGCAAATGTGAAGTGCAATTCCTCCCTGAGCCCCTTCTCTGTCTCTTTCCAGTGCTGGGTTTGATACCAACAATCTGCTTTATCCCATTTATCTTAAGCTATCAGGTTTCCTGCATTTTAAAAGAAGACCAAGCTTACAGCAAGGAGTTGTGGAGGATGTGGAACTTACATGTGCAGTATTTATAAAGAACTATTTTATACCCCCAACATTACCCGTTTTATATTACTATGCCCAAACAACAACAGTTATAGCAAAGCAAGAGGGAAAATCATGGCAAAAATTAAGCTACTGCAGGAAAAAAAAAGAGAGAGAGCCTTTTTTATTGAGTAGAACAACCAATTACTTTCAGGTTTACACAGTTCACTCCTTCCCAGGCAAGCCAAAGATCAAAGAGGATCCTAAACCTCAGAAAAATGCTAGAAAAAGGAGCAGAGGTTGAGCAAGAGCCTGCCCTGGGTCTGCGGGTAGAACAGACAGACTCCCACTTCTGCAGCTGCAGCAAGCTATAAATTAAATTAATCCATCTAGGCAGAAGCACAGATGGGAGAAACTTCATAGCGGATATCTATAGCATGAGTAAACACACCCCTGCACGCAGATGTTCTGCAGGTTATTTTTCAAGGTACAAGATGTCCATAGGAACAAATGAACAAGGCTGGATTTGCCAGGCAGTTTTTCTGCATCACTGAAAATATAAATGATGTCACCAGCTCCCAACGGGAAACAGTTAAAGAAACCACACAGGGACAGTGTGAGGCAGACATGCCTCACATGGGGTGAGCAGGAAGCCTGCAGCTCACACAACTTCCCCACCAGCCACGTCCTGAGGATCCGACCCAGCACGAAGCACAGGAAGCCAAAGCAGCCCTTCCCTACGGAATTGCACTCCAGGCAGATTAGAGGAGTTTGGGACATCCCCAGAGCTCAGAGAGGCACAAATTGATGTGCGTCCAATGGGAACTCAACATGAATTCTTCAATTAGGAGCACAAGGGAACCAGAGAGCTAACTCTGCAAAGGAAGGAAAAGATAAGGCTGCAGCCTCTCCACCAGCTACCGATGTGGTCTGGCTATACAGTGGGGGAAGCTCACACTGAACAGTAATTAAAGTTGGAACAGGCTGTTGGGACTGAATGGATTTACACAGGCTTAGCGTGAGAGTGGGGCTCAGCGTCAATTTATTTCTTCTTTACACTGCAGTACCACTCAGTGGCCTCAAATCATGCCCAAATCAGCTGTGTTAGGCACCATCCAGCCACCCACACAGGCAAAGAGCTTCAGCCAAAGCACTCCCAGCCTGGTGTCCTCGCTCAAAAAAGCATGTGCACTCCAGCTATCCCAGACAGCAAAGACTCCAAGGGTTTAATCCTGTCCCAGTTAGGGCAGAAATGCCCATCTGGAAAATGCCTGGCCTGAACAAACATTGCTGCAAATTCAGCACTTTCCTCTGGCTGCCTTATGTCCAGCACCCAGTACTGCAAGTTCCTAGCCACTTGGTAGCCTGGAAGGAAAAACCTTAGGATGTTTAAGATTAGTGAAATGCTCTCTAAAGTGATCAAAATACAGTTGTGGCACTCAAAAGGAAACCATGAAGACAAGAAAACTATTAAAATCCATTAATAAAACCCCCACATACATCCCCAAAAATACACCAAACACAAAAAACATCACTTCTTGAAGCTTGCTCCTCCTATTGCAGGGCTCAGAGGAGGTATTCCATGACCAAATTTTGACAATGTTTATCGAACACACTATGTCTCCCCATACACATGATTTTGTTAGAATTGCCACAGCTCTAACCTATCTTGTTTGTGATACTATTTACAGTCCTTGTTCTAAGAAAATATTGTGAAGTTCTGATGGAGACAGTTTCTCAGGGCTCTCTTCCACTAAAGGACTGCTTTATCGATATCAAAATATTTCCAGATCTAAAGAGCTATCAAGTTCTCCCTAATGCCAATTTCTCCTCTAGTCTAGAATGTTTGCTATAGCCCACTATAAAAGAAAGGATAGAATTCAGTCAGATGGAGGGAACTAATTCCTATCACACTCCTGATTTCCAAGGCCAGAACAAAATCATGGAGCACAAACACTCAAGGCAACCTCTACAAAGAACAAGCCAGATGCAAACTGTCAGCCAAAACAGGAAAGAAAAAAATCCAAAATAATAAAAAAAAAAGGGTTTCCAAACTGAGGCTCATAATGGAAACTGTTTTACAACTTGAATTACAACTTATACTAGAACCCAAAGTTACAGTATTTTCTTAGCATTTGTATATATGCCTAAATCAAATCAATAATTAAGCTTTAGGCTTACAGGATTTACTTTGTTATGGTATTCTACTTGGCAGAGTATTTTACAGCAGCAAGTTTACATAGCAGTTCATCCATAACCATGATTTACTTCACTTTCATTGGCTTAAATACTAAAATCAGAAGACATTTAATTCTTCTAATTTAGTATTTATAAATTAAGGAAGTAGGTTCATGAGTACTGGGTTGCTAAAAGCCACTTCCATGCCAAAATTCCAACAAGAAAAATTTACTGCTGCCAAGGACATCAGTTTCAGCATGGCTCCACCATTAACTACCATTGTGCTGTGTGACTGGAACTGTGACGAACACTGTCAGGAGAAGAAAAATATCTACTTTTCCCCCTTCCAGGCGGGGGTGCCAAGGAACAGAAGACTCCTGGTCCCATGTATTTAGCTGCTGTTACAAAAGTATGGACTGGATGGGTGAATGGATGGGTGGATGGGTGGATGGATGGATGGATGGGTGGATGGATGGATGGATGGATGGATGGATGGATGGATGGATGGATGGATGGATGGATGGATGGATGGATGGATGTGCATTCAGCTGACTTGGAACACAGTGAAGAGGAAGAAAACCACATTAGCAGGAAGAACAAGCAGATTAGATCACCAGCTGCTAATAAAGATCAGGAGCTCTACAGCAGTGTGGAGATTCTCCAGCTCTTGTCCCTTTCTTGAAGAACAGAAATTAGCACCAGACCTTTCTGCTGTGCTCATGCGATGACAATGCCTTGTGCTAGCTCTCAAACAGGGAAAAAAAACAGATAAGTAAATAAAATAAAATGTTATCTCAGCTGTAGACAATTTTATTACTACTCTACTCCCCACAATATTACTAAAAATACTGTCATTTAAAGAAATCCATTTATTCCGTCCTCAGCTATGAAAACAAATTCTGGTTCTTTGAGGACAACATAACTGTAACTTAAGCCTTTTCAAAACATGCCTCCACGAAAGCAGGCTCTCTCACAGCAGCCAGATGAATGCAGGACTATTCAGGACATTCTTTCAGCTAAAGCCAGGGAAACAGAAAGGTTGGTGGTGTTTATGGGTAGAATAAGTCACCTTTTTTTGATGCCAGAGGAAATGAAAAGGTCTAGCTTGCCAGAAGTTACTTCTCTTAAAGTACAGGATCACTTGTATTCATGGGTGATTTGATCACTTTCACTAATTACCATACTTGAAAAAAGAAGTATTGATCCCAAAAGAGGAAAGCACGAGTGGTGCAAATGTTCCTTCTTCATAGAGATTTACCACCTTACCCACCAAAACCAAGTGGGTGTTAAGAGAAGGTTGTTTTGTTTTCAGCTTCAGCCAAACTGCAAGAAGTTAGCTCCTGTCCTTGTCTGGAGGTAAGGAGGCAAAGCAGGGAAGCTGCTATGTGCAAGATGAAACAGGCAAAAAATGGGCAAAAGCCAAGGGTGAGAAAGGACCAGAGAACATAAGCAGAAAGCAGGGTGTCGAAGCAGCAGGGTGGGAAGCCCATGTATGTGCAACAACTCCTCCGGAGTCCCTTGGCATCAAATTAAGCCCATCTATCCTGAGCAGACCGTAGTACTGTGAGTCACAGCTTAGACCCACATTTCGCCCCATCACAAGGGCACCAGCAGCTCAGCCCAGACCTGAGCAGATGTCTGTGGGTGTGACTTGGGGATTCAGCTAAAAACCCCTCTAAGGGTGATCTACTGCCACCAGGAGCAGGCTCTGCCAGTCCCCTCCCCGCACCTCCAGCCCCAGCCTCAGGCACAGCAGCAGCGGCCACTGCCAGAGAGCCAGACTGGCAGAAAACTCCATCGTTTCTTTGTTGAGGAGAGGGGCAAGAAAATAAAAATGAACATCCTCAGCTTAGAGACAAAACCAGTGCTGATGAGCTAGAAGGCTGAGCACCTGCAGCCAGCAAACAATTACGACAGGGTCAAGGTTTCCTGCCAAGAAGGAGCAGACATGGTGAAGGCTGCGGCATTCCTACTAAAACTAGCATGTCTCTTGAGGATAAAACACAAATTCCTGATGATTTTCAGATTTATCAGCTGGAAATCAGGGGGCATGCTGCTACATACTACAGGGTCCTCCTTATCAATGAAGGTTACCTGCAGAAACAGACCACCTGAGGATGCAGTACCATGAGAGCAGAGGCTACACAAATTAGCCATCAGGAATAGCCTAACAGACCAAAGCTCTCCAGTCTTGGGGTACGGGACTGGATGATCTCCTGAAATTCTCTTCCACTAATGGATTGTTTATCTGTAAATGCATACATAAACACACACACCCATATATGCCTATATATATATACATATATACACACAAACAAGTACACACAAATTATCTATTCCGGGGCAAGAAAAGATGGCATAAGTAATTTCCTTAACACAGTTTGCAGCTCACCAATCTTGGCTGGGAGGAGAATAGAAGTCCAAACCCCCTTCAAATGACCTACACTATAAAGAAGTCCCAGTAACACAGGACGTTGCCATGAATCCCATATCCAAGGACTGTAGTCAACACCTTTGGTTCCTTACATAAGGTTTGAATCCCACGTTCAGTAAGAAAAGAACAGACTTCCCCCTCAAACCAGAGGAAATCTTCCTAAGGTTAATCTGCTGGTTGTTAAGTAACTTAGGCCAGACACGGAAAGGAGAGCGATCACATGCAGGAGATTAGCACACTGCAGACATGAACACAATGGCCCAGGCAAAGGCGCCAAGGGGGACATGTGTGCAGACCTCTGCTGACACCCTGTCATGCCCAGCGTGCTCTCAGTGGGGCACTCAACGGAGCAAAGTGGAGGTGAAGGGGGCAATGAATCCTGTTTTGCTTCCTGTCTCCCTCAGAAAACATGTCCATATGGTCTTCCCTTCCCCCATGCCTCACACTCCCACTTCCCAGTGGCTCAGGCAGGGCCAGGGTGGCGTAGGGGATCTGAGCTACCAACTTTCCTGAGGAAATGCCACCGAGATGGTATCATCAGATCCTTTGAGAACAGAGAATAGATAAGACCAGGCTCTAGGAGATAATTACCCATTTGTGCTAAGAACATATTTTCCTTTACAACAGCCAGACTTTTATTCTTAAACCTGTTGGCACTTTTTTTCCCCTCAGAAAGGTTAGCCTACTATTACAGAAACAATTATGGAAAGTGCCTACTGAAAGCCCAGGATGACACACATGAATACAGATGATTGTCTCAACTAACGTCCAAGGCTAGTGAATCAATCTCAGCTCTTCGAAGCCAAAGCCCCTCTGCTCCTTCCTCCTGTCTCTTCTCCATCAACCTGTACCAAGTCCTGTCTCACCTCCAAAGCCTCCTTGTCCCTAAAGGGATGCAGGGCAACTATCCATGGCACAGAAGGCCAGCAGGCTGGAGCAGGGCAGCGCTCAGATGTGGCTGTGGCCAACTCAAGCTGTAACACAGGTCAGCCTGGCCAAGTGTCCCTGACTGCTGCAACTCTCCATCATTTCAAAGCAAGTTTTTTCAGACAGTTCTGACACCATTTGGCTCCCACAATGCTGGCAAAAGCGTGTTGTAATTTTGCTCAGCCATAAGAATTTTAAACCATGCTTAAGCATGCTTGCTAACCACACTAAAAAGTGCAGCCAAAAACGACTGAAGCCCTCCAGCCGAGCAAAGGGCACCCGGATAAGTAAGTAAATAGACAAGCATGCAGCCACAGACAAGGAGAACCTATCTGAAATACTTCAAAAACCAAATAGCAGCATAAGACATTTCAATGGGCTTTGTAAGTCAGCACATGGGAGTAGCGTGTTTACAGGGATGAAAATTCAAGCACTGATCCACTTCTTAAGGCTAGCACAGGGACTTCTCACAGGAAACATAGTGGAGAAAAGAAGGAAAAAACTGATTAGTAACAAGACCTGACATTTGCTCAAGTCAGGAAAGGAAGTCTGGTATTTTCCAGAGCAGTGACTGGGAGAGCAATGGGAGATGTGTTGATATGACAGGACCATCAGCAACCTTGCCAGCAGTGATGCCAGTGCATCACAGGACACAAGGGCCTAGGGACTACCAGGTTGGTACCCAGATACAAACTGTGTGTGCCTCCTTTGAGCTAGTCACCTTCCTGGGCTTCTGCTGCCCTGCAGGGCACCCCCAGAATCTCCACCACCTTCATCCCCAAGGGCCTGGATCAAAGAGCCTTCTCTGTGGCAGGAGGGAACAAGTCATGCTTCCCAGCAAGAGCACAGCAGGAAGGGAGGGAAACCAAAAAAAGGACCCGCTGCCTTTAGTAAGGCAGTCCCCAAAACCCCACTGTCTCTGAAATGGTGTCACACTAGCAATGGCATTTTTTCATCAGCAGCATAAGAAAGATTAAATGGTAACACTCAATGTTACTTCAAAGTAATTTAAAAAAAAAAAGGAAAAAGAAGCAGTCAGTGATTTTCAGAAGACGTTCCAAAAAGACAAGTTTCTTTAAGCCTTCTCAAAAATTGAAGGCACATGAGTAATCACACTTGTCATGTCTAAGAGTTTGAGCTGCAGGACCCACTCTCCCTGGGAATTAATTTAGAAACTACAGGAGAGATTCAAAGACTTCTTGTCCAAGCCACATACACAAAATAAAAAACATTCCTTCAGCCTGTGTCCTCAACACTCCTCTAAACCCAGGTATTTTACTGGCATAAATGCACTGTAATAACACGAGGGCAGCAATCAAAAGAGCACATTTAATGCAATTTACCCATAATGAAAGCTCAGGCTTCCCTAATGCCAGCTTGGGGCAGCCAGAGGAAGAGCAGCCACAGGTTACTCCTATCCATCAGGGTTCAGTCCCAAACAGTCCCTTCTCCAGAGCTCCTCTGGACACAGGTAAAATACCAACAGCTCCACAAGGGCAATAGATGGAGGATGGGGGGAAGAAATGATCACCAGGAGCTGCTTCAAGCCTGCCATGAACCATACAGTGACACTTCCAGTAACAGCTACAGATCACCAAGGGACAATGACATGTAATATTATACTTGTAACAACTGGCAATACCAATGCTAATGAACAGATAATTTTTTCTTCTCTTATAAAATATCCATGGGTAATAGCCTGCTTTTTCCCCCCAAACATAAACCTTCCCATAAGAACAAAGAGCGCTGAAGCCTAAGTTGCAGGAAGTTCTGACTAAACTTTAGTATTAAAAGCTGTGAAAAGAGCCTGTTATTTTCATAACTCGTGGCAAGCCTAACCTGTTGTGAGACTCTGCAGTGCTGCAAAGTCAGGACCTCCCTGAAGTCCAGCCACGCAGAGAAAATGGATGTGCTGAGCAAAACAACACCAATACTCCATGAGGGAGCAGAGCCATCAGTCACTTGTACCTGAAATAGTGCTACATTTCAAAGGTGTGGAAAACTTGTAGGACAGAGCTGGATTTTGTGTTTGAATAAAAAAAAACAATAGCTAGGAGCTTTTCACAGTATCTGGTAAAGTATGCAATACAGGAATCCCTGATGATCACTAATGGCTACTCACTCCTCCCTTAAAACAAAGAAAGCTCCCAAGCTCCTAAATAAAGAATTTAGAACAAAACCCAAAACTCAAAAGCCCATGCATAACCTAAAGAAAGTATTTTCACAGCTTTTTGAAGCTGCTGTAAGCTCTGTGAATCACCAGCCTGAGACCAGCGATGGCAAGAATTCGCCCTTCATGTTTGTATTGTTCCTGGCCACCAAGAGTTCAAAAGCTTCAGGTAACTCTGAGACACCCACCCCCACATTTCTTTCTTGATGCCCTCACAAAACAAAGGGGGGAAAAAAGACCAGAACTAAACAACTGAGGATTTGTATTTCATGCCCTCTTCCTTTCATCAGATAAATGTAGGTAAAAATGTGCAATGGTCCAGCTCTCTCTATAAAGATAAATTATGGAGCTCAGGAAATTAATACCTGCTGCACTTCTGAAATGGCCATGCAACTTTAAATCCCTTAACACACTTTCTGATAAGTTTAAAATGTTGAAATGGGTTCAGGGTTGAATACACCTAGCCATCTCATTTCAAACATTTGGCAACTGAGACTTAAAACAGCCTGAAAAACAGAAGTAGCAGGGAAAGGTAAAAATACAGGGGCAGCAGTCAAGCCTCAGATCCCAAGGGTAGCCTTCCCCCCCTTTCCCTACAGCCAGTACAAGGTGGTCAGAAAAATGGCCAAAAAAATGAGAAGCCAGCTGAGAGGATTTGTAACATGAAACCACCAGGCACAATACTGAAAAATTTCCTGACTGAGAGGGAGGGAAAAAAAAAATTTAAAACCCAAAACTGTCCAACTCCCACTAGAAAGGCCATTAAAGACAGATGGTTCATTTGGAGGGCTGGTAGGAGCGCGCTCCTCAAGCCCGGGTACCAGCACCCATCACCTACACATCTGCTGGCAGAGGGAGATGTCCACAGACAAACCAGAGGGGCTGTGACCAGGAGCACGGGCTGTGACCAGGAGCACGGGCTGTGACCAGGAGCATGTGCAGCGCCTTGCAGGGACAGAACACCCAGCTCCCACCGTCCCCACCCACGGCTGCTGCCACGGCGAGCATGTCTGCACCTGGGGAGATGGACGACAAGGGGAACAACGGTGCAGCCACAAATGACTTTTGCATTTAGGTTTCCTGGACGGGTATCAGCAATCTGTCATAAGAGGAAAGAAAAGCCCTAACCGAGCCATCAGCTACACTCATTAAAATCCTACAGACGCCTGGAGAGCTGCCCTTTCTACAGCATTAGAAAGTCGTTGGCAAGTTCGCCTTAACCGGGATGGAGATTGCCCTCTGCACTCCCCCCTTCCTCCGCTCGCCCCCAATTTAACTACAGGAGAAAAAACTGGATCACATTTAACAACAAAAAATAACAAACTCATGCGAGGGCCCGCAGCAGGGTGGGAGGGTGGCGATGGCAGGAGGGGGCTGCAGAGATAAGTCAGGCTTTGCTGCGCACATGGCTTGTCGCTATTTGTCCCCAGGCTGCCGTCACGTGAGCCGCACACGGAACAAAGGCCCTTTGCTCGCCCAGCCACAAGGAGCCCTTTAAGCACTTCAGCACAGACCAAGAGTACCCTTCCAATTAGCCTTTAAACTGTGCCACTAAAATAAATAAAGAAAACTCTTTTATGCAACAATGTTACCCCTTCACCACTGAAAGTGGCATTGCTGGGGCATACACATCCCCCATCCACGGGGAGAGAAAACTCCTAAATTTAGGCATGTTTTTTGCCCTCCTTGTAGCCATCAACAGATCAAGCTCTTCATTAATGGTGTTCCTCTAAATTTCTAATTTAAAAGATGAAATCACTCCTGCACAGTATCTTAAAGAGGACAGTTATTTTAGACCCCCATTCCAGAGAAAGCAGTATAAAACAACTTATCCTCATTTCCAACACGAACTAGAAGCAATGCTGTAAAAAGCAAATGCAACTCCAGCCCAGAGTTCAGAGACTCAGAGCATTTGTGCCCTAGGATCAGTTCAAGGCTCAATCCTTCTGGCTCAGAAGGCGGCAACCTGAGTGCCATGTGTGCATGTCTGTCCGTATGTCCTACATCGGTCTGTGTCCGTGTGTCTGGGCATCCCTGTGTGCCCTGTACCACAACAGGGGGGCTTGCACAGCACCAGACCTGCTCCTGAGCACTCAATCCTGCAGGATGTTCCAGCAACCCCTACCCTCACTCGAGCCAAGTCACCTGATTTCAGCACCTCAAAATGAGTCAAAATGTGCAGAATCAGGCTCTACAGCAGAAAATCAGCTCCTCTGCTTAAAACCACAGCAATCCTCGCCTGCCAGTTCTTTTTAATCGCTAGACTGACAGCCATGTGGTAAAGTCGACAGCGCCAAGTACTTGTCATTTCATCGGTGCTGCCAATTCCCGTCTTGCTGAGACAATGACACATCAAAAATAGCTTTCATCTGTTTATATACTGCATGCTCGGCAAACTATGTCACCAACTGCTGCTGTGGGGGGAAAAAAAAACCCCTTTTTTTAATCAACTCCATCCTGGAAAAAAAATAAGATTACGCACTCCCTGAAAAATACGAAAAATGTATTCCATATCTTGGGAAACCTTCAGTGCATGCCATATTTTATTGCAGATTACTATATCCTGGAAATATTTATTAGAGAAAATCATAATTCTCACTCTTTACTAACAAAGAGCAAAGCAGTAATAACCCAAACCTTATTTCTGCAAAATGCTGGTTTCTGAAGCTGCTGAAAACGTTCAGAAGATAGAAGCAAATAGCCAAAAGCATTCTTCCTAATAAAAACAGAAGTCTTTTGCACATCAACCAGCTGCCAAAAAACAACATATACAAAAATTCAGTCTTTCTTCACAGTTTCATTGGTCTTCCTGACAGACATATGCAACAGGAGTCACATCCTTTTGTTCCCATCCTCCTGGGCTATTCAAATTTGCTACTTCTTGATGGACACCAATTCTAGAAAAAACTCTCCTCCCTACTGATCTGATGAACATCTGAGTTCACAAGAATATACCAAGCAAACATGCGAGTATACCATGCATACATGAGAATATAGCATGCATGCACAAGAATATGCCATGAAACATTTATACGTGCCTTTTTTGCTTTTTTTCTTCTCTCCTTCCACAAAGGGTAAAACAGTTTGAAGCACCAAGGAAATCCATACACTTAGAATACAGGCTGGAGAGCCAAATTTAAAAATTACATCAGATAACCCTACAGTTGAGAAACTGTATCAAAGAAACACCATGTGGCAAGCAACACCTAAAACTTGCTTTGATTCTTCATAAAACTAATCCTGTACTTTATTGTGGAGCATGAAAGGAACTGCAGAAATTCAGGAATAAGAGCTCTTTCATGGCTAAAAAGAATCTTAGGCTTAAGACCAAAATTTACTTTTAACAAACTAATTTTCATCTCAAGTGTTCTTTTTCTAACAGCAGAACATATGAAACTGTTTTAGCAAAAATGGGATTCATAGCAGCTTTGCAAAGGAGTCCCAGTTGGGATTGCAGGAGACAGCAAGATTCAGGCTTGACTTAGGGAGCCCTCATGACAGGCCCAATAAATCAGAAAAACATATTTTTCCAACTTGTAGATTAAAACAAATACCAATTTGGTGATAGCATGCTTTTGAGCAGCCGTGCTTCCAAAGGAAAAATGACTGTTTACACTAGCCTGATATTGTAATAGATGGACACACACGGATCATTAATTATGTCCAGCAGATGGAAGTGGGCTGCGAACCCATGCAACACAGCCCACAGGTCATCAAGCTGCTGAGGTGCAACTTTGCTATCTTGAAATGAGAGGGGAAGAATGGCAGGAAAGATGAGACTGTGCCAGCTGCAGACGGCTCTTGAGTGCTCCTCCGCCCTAAAGAGTAAAAAGAGTAACACCATGGTGCTCCCACCACTGTTTGCTGAGTAGCAAGTCCAACCAGTACTTTTTCACACAGCCAGACTCCTTCTCACTGGATGCCACTGAAGCCAAAGGTGGAAACATGCTTCACATCAAAAGGATTATTAAGTATGGATGAACTGGATGCGACCTCAGTCAAAAAAGAAAAAAAAAAAAAAGAAAGAAACAAAACAAAAACCAAGCACCCAGAGCAAACCCCCAGCATCAGCTGCCAAGGGTTGGTAATATGGGAAGTCTCTCTTTTGTCTGTTTATGTATTTTTAATCCTTTTCTCAATCACTAACAAGTACTAAAGACAGCAGCCTAGGCAGTACAGATCTGCAGCCTGATTCCACATGGAAGCTCTTAGGCTTTCCCAAGTACACTTTGATTTTTGTGTAGAAAAAGCTTAATTTTTCGAAACAGGGTTTTACATCAAATGTGGCAGCTCACCGACATCTTATAAAGTAGGAATCAGCCCTAAGTGCAGTTGAGAAGGCATAATGCCCAGATAAATCAACTAAGCAAAGGAGAAAGTTCCTGTTTTCTCTTTATCAGGATTTAATATCAAGTTGGCTAAGAGAAGTTGCACAGGTCTATGGAAAAAGCAATTTTTTTTAGCCCTACTCCCCTCCTCTTTTCAGACATTTTCTTCCTCATGAAGAAGCAGCAGGTAAATTGAAACAGCCCTCCATACCCCTCAGAACCAGCTGTCCTGGCAGCTTCTGGGACAAGAGCTCAACTCTGAGCTTAGAAAAGTGCCTTTGAAACGCTGCTCTGAAAGCAAAAGCTCTCCCCCAAGGAGGTGGTGATGTGGAAGCAGATATTGATAAACACAGATATTAGCTGTTGCTCTGCTCTCACAGACCAAATCAAACAAGTGGAAATAGGAGAGAATTATGCATGCATTAAAATTAAATTCATACTTTAAAATACTATTAGCAAAAGACTGGTAAGAGATCAAATGCAATGCACTCCCTGTAATTGCTAAATTCCTTTGCGATTTGTTTTCTTTTTTTTTTTTTTTTCAATAAACGTAATCCGTAAGAGGAAAGATATTCACATACGGTTAAATTTTAATTTGGTTAGTTATATAAACTACATGCCACTATAAAAATTCTCACCAGTAGTTTCAATTCCATAATCACAAGCTGTTACTCAGTTTTCATGATTACACTTTCTGCCCGCTCAGAAGTTTGTCCTTCCACTTCAATCATGGGTTAAGCAACTAACAGATGCATTTAAATCAGACTGTAAAAGAACTTAGTGAACTTTCCAAGTACAAAATATAGTAAATTAAGCCTCACTTTGTTGTCATACTTCATCAACTTGTCATCACCTTCATTGTGTACCCAAAGGTAACATTGTTCAAAATCATGATAGGGCACAAAAACATTGCATAAAAAAGACAAGGTAAATTATCTCTCAGTTTAATACTCCTTAATGTCTCCAAGTAAAAGATAGTCTTTTTTTTAAATTATCTCTCAGTTTAATACTCCTTAATGTCTCCAAGTAAAAGATAGTCTTTCTGTTAAATAAAAACACAAAGCAAAGCTTCTATAGAAAAAAATTCCCTATTAAAAGCTATCTTAAAATGCCATGCAGCAATCACTCAAAATGCAGTCTTACTATAAAAACACAAAGCATGCTCTTAGCATAAAAATAAAGATCATCATGAGATGGGGTTTTAGTCCAAATTTAAAATTAATTAAAACTTATCATATGCAAGTGTTGGATGGGGCTGAGTATATGACTCAGTCCTCATGTCACCTTCAATCACAGTGACGAATCTGCTCTTCAAGACAAGGTTTGAGAGCTACGGGTAAAACAATTTATTACTGCTAGCTCTAATTAATCCAAACCCAACTGTTTCTAGTTCTTCAGTACACAGAATAAACCAGACACAGGCTTCTTCCATGCTTCTAATTAAAACAGGAAAGTCTTCAAATCTAGGGTTACAAAAATGTAATGATTAAATTTAAATAATTTGCCCTGTAGGACCCTTTAGGCCCCTAATCAATGGAATTATTTGTGAATCTAAATCTGAGAGCACGTCTGTACTTTCTTCAGTATCCATGCCCTAGAACATCCATTCAAATATAAAGATAACTCTTCATACAGGAGCCTCCTACATACACCAGAAAAAGGCATGTTCCCAAGGAATCAAGGTGAACAAGCATCAGGAGGAGAAATTTAAGTGAGAAAGAACAAGAGACCAAAATCCCCACTTTAACAAAGATTACAGCATTTTCTCAGTAGTGCTTTCCACAGTAAGGTGTTTCCAAGGAGTGGTTAACATGTGCATGCAATTCCCAAGAATACAGGCTACAATAAAAATATTTACTTTTAGGCTACAAAGGCAACCCAAATAATACTGACAGCCTCAACCTTGTGGCAATCAGCACAGCTTAAAGCACAGTAAATAATCTCCAAGGAGAGCGATAACATACGGCCATCCCAAGAACTGCGAACAGGGTTCAGGGGACAAAGACTAACCATGTTAAGAACAGGCATCCCCAAAAGAACAGTTTCCCACTCCATACAATATACATGGACACATGACCTGTAACACTCTAACCAACACCAGAGCTGGAATTCTCATCTCACTAAATGCTGGGGATTATTTGGGATTTGGCCAGCATGGTCCAGAGCAGAGTTGAACAGCAAATGCATATGACCCTTCAGAGCCTAAGGAATCATTATTTCTAAAAAAAAAAAAAAACCACCAACCAAACCTTTTTCTTTATGCTGAAGTTATCAAATTCTCAGATCCAAATTTTGTACCAGCTGGGACTATTCTTTTATCCACACAAGCTTCCATTCAGTTTTCCTACAAACTGACATTACAATAAAGTGCCACCACACTCCACCTGCCCATGTTTCAGGCTACGCTGCAAAAGGGAACTGCTACCAGAATAACTGAATAACTGCACACCTACTGATTCCCAACTTCTGAGCAAAGAAATCCAACATACTAACTTAGGTTTTGCCTATTTTTGTAGGGTGGAAGATAACTTCTCATTTCCATCAATGTTACCAAAACACACTTACTCACAGACCCAAGCTAGAAGAGCTCTGGCTGGTGAGACAGTGCTTGCCGAAGGCCCTCCTCATTCCAGGTGTCCACCACCAATCCCTGCCTCTGCAGCCAAATTCACCCACTGAAATCCACCTACATGCTTTTTGCCTGCTCTAATTTTAAATTAAAGAGGCATCAGAGCTCCAGCTACCTCTGCCCACGGCTGTGTGATACTAAAACTCTGGGGTAGACACTTCTTCCCCTCTTTCTGGCTGCCACCAAGGACACACTTCCAGCAGCACACCATGGCTCACGGGCAAGCACTCAAGGAGGTTCCTGGCTGTCCCCCCACAGCTCGGTTTCCTTGTGTACCGTAACTGAATTGAAAAGGCAATCACAAATGCTAGCTCAGTTAGTTGCTTCGCCAAAAAGCTGAGTGCAGGAATTTAGTTAGGAGTCCAAAGGTCTTCATCCTAGAACCCTGAATCATCCATCACAGCTGAGTGCTAGCAAGTGAACACACCAGCAACTTACTCTTTGCAAGCTGAATATGGGAAGCATAACAATTTTCCAAGCAAAACAGAGGATACTGACCACATGACCCCTCTTCATGTGATTAATCAAAGCATGTTTTGAATTTAAATAAAACTACAGCAGAAATTCCCTTGAGTCACTCAAATCTCACCATAAAAGCAAATTCTGGTTTGCTGCAGGCAAAGCATGCAAATATCCTTGAAAAACCATAACAAGCAAGCAAGAAAAGGTTGGTCAAAAATCCAATGCCATCAGCACTCCTTTACACAGCTAGACAGGACTTGAAAGAATTGGAGGGTCACAGTTATGTCAGACTTGCTTTTCTGCTGTTTTTTTTTCAATCACCTTTCCTCACAGAAAAATTACCTCATGCTAGCAGGTGTGGGGTTTCTTTGTTTTTCAACCTGTAATACAGCTACAGCAGTTCTACATCTACAAGACACCCCATCATTTGCTTCCCTTCTGAATTCTGTGAGCAAGCAGACTTCAACAGAGATCTATTAACATGCACATGATACATGGCACCAGTCAGAAAGCAGAACGAAGCCATCATTAAGAAGGATAAAGGAGAGAAGCTGAAGGGATATTCCCCTAAATAATGGGATTCATCTAGGACGTGCTTTATCATACAATAAATAGTGCAGATACACCTAACTGGAAAACAAAAAAGGAAAAAAAGAACAGTAAACTTTGTAACTTAGGGGAAAATCAATTTGTACAACTCACTGCCAGCAGTACAAATTATGCTGCTTCAGAGCAGTAGTTCTTCTGCTGTTTTTTGTTTGTAACTAAAGACTTGTGTTAGCACTTTTTTCAGAGAAACCTATGAAGCATCCAGTTGAACACAGCAAGAGGCTTTTCTGTGTACAGGGATGCCTGGTGCTCTGAAGCAGGCTGCACAGTAACAAGCACCCCAGAGCATGCACAGGCTTCACTCCCTTGACCAGGGTGGGGCTTCCTGTGGGTGTGCTTGAAAAACAGGAGAAAGCAGGTACCAGGGGGAAGAATGACTGAGCACAGGCCTTTGCATCCTGCAACTGTGGGAGGGGCTGCTGCCCTTCTTGGCTCTGCTTCTAACTGCAAACCCAAACAGCAATGACAGCAGCAGACCACTATTTTTAATTACACAGCTGGGATCATCTGTTCCCTGAAGAACTCTTTAATTGCTCTTTGCTTGACAACCTCACCCACCTTTCACCAGGTCTTGAGCACCTCACCATAACAGCATTGAACTCCCTGAAACACAAGCACACCATATTTGGGGTCTTTCTTTCCTGAATCGAGGAACTCTAGACATATAAGGACTGAATAAGTCATCACAGACCCACACACATGAAAAGAATAAAATATCACAACATAATAATAACACTTTCCACCCAAACATTTCAATACTAATCCACATTAGTATGGCAATTAGAGAGGCAGAGAAGCCTCACAAGAGCAGCACAATCTGCACCATGTCCTTCAGCTCCAGAGCACCTGGTTCTGCTGGGTCACACACCTGCTACTGCCAGGCCCCGTCTGTGCACCTTGTGGCTTACAGGGAGCACAAGGAAAGTGCTTGATGAGGGGCCTCTGACACCCCTAGAGAAGCAGAAAACAGCTAACCTATTCATGCCTACCTGTGGGAGAAGATAATGCACACACTGTATCTGAGAAAACACTGAAACATTTCAAACACTCATGCTTTCACCTTAGGACACTCCCTATGAAAACCCAAAGTGCAGGCACCTACAGAGTAAAAGGTATTTCAAAGAGGATTCCTTGTGGGCATTCCCAGGAATGGGGAGCTGCCTATCCTGCAGGGTAACCCAGCATCAGGGAGGTGACAGGGTGGGAGTCACCTGACCCTGCACCCTCCCAGTGCCAGCAGGTAGCCCAGACTTCCAGGGCAGGTCACAAAACTCCAGCCCCCACTGCAAACAGCCATTCCTCCAAAGCCTGTGAAACTAGCAAGCTAATCCTCCATGACAGGCAGCATTGGTAAAGCACCTATGGGAAAATGAAGTGCCAAGGAAGAAAAATGTTTGGCAAACATCCCTGAAGTTTAAAGCAAAGTAAGTTCATAAATCTTATGAAATTAGCTTTTTTTTTTTTTTTGTTCTGTTAAAACACCCACTCACATATTCACGGAACAATTCATGAATATCATTCTTCCCTTTCCCTCTGCCCCCAGCCCTTTTCCACTAGCTCTGGAGGTAGTAAATTAAATATTAAGAAAGTTTCCACTGTAAGTTTCGGTTTCTGACTTCATTTAAACTTCATCACGCTCCAGCTATTTCAAAAATCCCCAGCCAGTCCAGAGCTGCAAATGACACCCATCCATAATGGGAAAATTAAGTGCTTAAAATTAAGTACCTCTCACTTAAGGCAATGAAAATATAAAGTCCAATCACAACATGTTTGGCATGTTCTTTCTCACTCTATGTTTCTATAGCTTCTTGCTTTGAATGAACCTTGGGGAGAGATGGTGCTTATTAGGATCCTGTCCTCTAGCACTAATTATTCCCAAACCATCACCTAAGTATGTGCACACTTCACTACAAAAGCTCTCTTCTGTCATAAGAAGACTGTGAATCTGTTTAGTTACTCTCTGGTCCACTCTGCTGTCTGTTATTAGGGACATGAGGACAACCCAAAGTCTCAACTTTGATCTCCCTCATTATCCTGAAGAGATACCAAGTCTCCTTCAAAAACGTGGCTACACACAAGCTGGGAAAAGAACATTTCAGCCTAAAAAAATCACTTTGAGCTGCACCTTCAGGGAACACAGGGCTGCACAAGTCTATCAAAATGGAAGTCTTCAACTCAGTCATGCAAGAATCATGGGAACACATAGTCTACATGTATGTTACAGACACGTGGACATACGTCTCTATACATATCTACATACCTGTGTGTGCATGTATAGATGTATGTCTATAAAACACAGAGAGGCACACATGTACACCACACACCTGGCTGGGAAGGGAAGCACAAAGGCATCTTGCTCCACTGCTGTGAGCAGGAGCAGAGCAGGTTTACACAGACATATTTTCACCAACCTACCACAAGAATATTAATGCATAAATACCAAGACCAAAAATACTAATGAGTACAAAAGCCGTGTAATCATTTTCCCAGATTAAATCCATCTGTCCAACAGAATCCATCTGTCCAAGGAGCTTATTAAGGCTGGAATAAGTCTTTTATTAGTCGGGTTACTAGGATCCAAGCCTTATCTCTGTCACCTTCAAGTCCCACCCAGGCTGCCAGCCAGTGTGCAGCTCCAGCTGCCCCACACACAGTGAGGCTTTGCCCTGGCTCCTGCTGCAGCACAGCATCTCCTGCACCTCCCAGATCCAGGGAAGAAAACTGGGGAAGTAGAGAGTCCCTTTTTCCTTCTCTTTCTTGCCCTGCTTAATTGTGTTCAGGAGTCTCATGCTAAAACAGCAAAAGTATTGCTCTGAATAACTCTTCTCACTCATAGAACACAGGAAGAACTCCAGTGCAAGCTCCCCAGCCTCAGCAGAGCCCAAGCTTTCAGGAGTGGCACAATCCCACCTCTGTGCCCCGCTAGCTATGAAGGGAGTCACTCAAACCCGAAGAGAAGGTGAGTAATGTCTTCATAAGCCTGCAAGGGCACAGTCCCAGCAGCCAGCTTCGTCTGCCTAAGCACAGCGAAGCAGGAGGCGAACAGTGCCTCATCAGTCTCCCCAGCTGCTATTCAGAAGCAGGCAGGCGCCTGGAAAGCCAAGAGACTGCTAAAGTTCAGCTTTGTTTGCTGCTTGGCATGGTCCACAGCAGCGGCCCAGGGAAGCTGGCACTGGGAGCATTTATAGGAGAAGGGTCTCCCAAAAATGGAAAGGAGAGGAGGAGCAGCTAAACAGAGACATATTCCCACCACGAATGCCAGAAAAGAAAGGAAATGACCAGACAGATTAAAAAAAAAAATTTTTTTGCTCAAAGCAATTTATGCGAGGTTACACCAGGCAAGAGAAAAAGGGCATAGATCAGTTTAATTTGGAAGGGAAATTGCAGTAAGAGCACCGGCCACATTGCTTTTTTTTTTTCCCAGGCTTGTTTATATAAAAGACATCCATCAACAATATGTTACAATTATAATACAAGGAACAACTCCTGTTCCTTTGCAGATATACATTGGGGGTTTATTTAGTCTTCTCAAACACTACAGGAACTTATTCCTGTGTTTTATAAACTCTCTATAAAATAAATATATGTTTACAGGCTGACAAAGTACCAGCTGATACACTGCAGCACACAAGAAACAGTGGTAAGGAAGAATTAAGTCAAAACATCCCAACACAGTGGCACATCCGTGTTTACTGTTCTTCTACAGGAGGCCCAAATCCACTTCATTAACTCACTGCCACATGAGCCAGGACATCAAGCAGAAGCCACCAACATAATCTCTGTACTTTATACACAAACTACATAACAAAAACACACATTCTGTTGAAAAGAGGAGGACGTTAAAATTGCTTCCAACCTCTGTGGCAGTACCTCTAAGTCATTACAAGTGTGGACTATTAAGACAGCATAAATGGGGAGGATCTATAAAACCCAAGGAAGCTCTGAACACAGCACAGCCTGTTTTCCACTCTTCATTGAGTGCAAATCCTTAAAACAAGATGTCTATATCAAAGACAGCCCTAGAACTTCTCTTTTACCTCCAAATTACTCGCTCTCCTTTGCAATTGGAAACACTGGATGAAATGGACTGCATCCAGCATAAGCACACACACGGAGTGTGTGAGCATATACTGGAGAGAGGGAGGAGGGAAGAGCCCGTATCTCCCTCCTCATCAGGGCTGGGGCAGGCATGTTGGAAAAGCTCTCTGAGAAACTCCACCACAAACCAGGATAAGTGAAAAGCCAGTATGGTGCAACATCATACCTGACCTATTTCACCCGTTTGACTGGGCTTATTTTAGCACAGTGAGATGAGCTGCATAAGAGTTTGTTTTCACACATGTATATAACCACACCTTCTCACCTTCCCAATTAAGAAGAAGAAACAAATTTTCCTTCCACTATTTAAGTCACCAAAACAACCTATTTCTCAGTAATCTAGATAGAAAATATCAGTATGAGATAGCCAAAATTTCATATGCTAAACCATCTCAAAAACGAAAAGGACTGACGGCTCTGCATTTTGTACCAGAACATACAATTTTCCTTCTCACATTTCCTACCTCCCAAGAGGAAATAAACGGAGATAATAGGCAGTGAAATGTGCTGAGAGTAATAACCATCAGTGAGTATAACCTATTAAAAAATTAATTTGTTTCTATAATTTCCACAACACTAATCTGCCCTGATACCTCAGGAATCAGTAAGAGAATTACTGTCTGTACTTGTTAGAAGAGGGGCTTTTTACTGGACCCCTAATTGTTGCAAATTAAACAAACCTAATGCTGTGTCTTCAAAATATACAGTTTCAAGTATAAATAGCTTCTCATCTTCTAAGCAAGGGGAAGTACTTTTCCCCAAATGACTATACTCTTCTAGCTCTTTTTTACACTGTTTAAGCTGAGTCAAGCATACCTTGTGCTTTGGAGGACATGCCCCCTTCTGCATCTGGTAAAACAGCATTTTACACTTGCACTTGATACACCTTCAGGCCTCCCTCTGAAGTCATTCCCTCACTGCCTCCGAATTCTGAGTACAGAGAGTCTTCACCAAGACAACAAAGCTCCACTTACACTTAATCTTCACTGAAAAGAGAAAATGAGGAGAGAAAATGAAGAGGAGAGAGAAGGGAGAAAAAACAGAGGGAGAATTGGGAGAGCCGAGAGAGGAAACAACAATGAAGAAATAAAGAAGCAGAAAGAATTTAAGCCAGACCTCTGAACAAGGACTTTTTACTCTAGCCTTACTAAGGGCTTGTCTACATGGGAAAGTCAGGGCAAAGGAAGTGGCAGTGTGAATTTTCAGCACACTTTCTTTCAGCAGACTAAATTAACCTGCCCAACAGGCGCTCTTAGTGCACACTCAGCATCCACAGGGGGAGTTAGTGCAGAGCAGCTAGCGTGCTGTAAATTCACACCCTAGCTTACTGCGCACTAACTTCCCCATGTAGACAAGCACTAAGCTGCTGAAGCCTTCATTTGCCTAAACACTTTTTTTTTTTTTGGTCCTCTCAGTGGAATAGTTCTGGAAAACTCAGGCCATCGCTATTCTAAAGCAGGGGGGGAAAAGTCAAATGCTTATTCTTCCAGTAAAGGAAATTAGAAGCATGCACAAAAATGCCTGAAATGATCCACAGGCAAATTTGTTTTTCCCAAGCCTAACCCAAGACCCAGAACCCATGCAGATGAAAGCCCCCAGCACAAATGGCACCAGTAAGAACTCACAGGCCAAACTCTTGCGTTTGGGTGACAAGGTACTGATAGCCAGGGGGTGTTATAGGGGTTTCTTCTCTGAGAAGCTGCCAGAAGCTTCCCCTGTCAGACAAGGCCAACACCAGTCAGCTCCAAAACGGAGGACTCCAAGGCTCAGCCCAGCAGAGATGTTAGTAATGACTCCAGGATAACACATTTAAGGGGAAAAAATTATTGTGTGGAAGTAATTGTGGCCAGAGAATCAAGGAGGAAAAATATGTGAGAGAAACAACTCTGCAGACACCAAGAGGTCAGTGAAGGAAAGGGAGAAAATGCTCCAGGTGCTGGGAAAGATTTCCCTGCAGACCATGGTGAAGACATGGTGAGGCAGCTATGCCCCTGCAGTCCTTGGAGATCCACGGTGGAGTAGACATCCACCTGCAGCCCCTGCAGACCCCACACTGCAGCAGATGGATGCCCAGAAGAGGTTGTGACCCTGTGGGGAAGCCCACACTGGAGCAGGCTCCTGGCATGAAGGACCTGTGGAGCGAGGAGCCCACAGCAGAGTGGGTCTGAGGGCAGAACCTGTGACCCCGTGGTGGATGCCTGAAGGACTGGGGCTCATGGAAGAGATTCATGCTGAAGTAGTTCATGAAGAACTGCAACCCATGTGAAGAAGTCACATTGGAGGAGTTTGTAGAGGACTGCCTCCTCACACTGAGGAGGAAGCAGTGGCAGAATCAACCAATGATGAACTGACCACAGCTCCCATTGTCCATCTCCCTACACTGCCACACTGAGAAGATAGAAAATAATTAATAAAGTTAAGCCTGGGAAGGAGAGAGTGGTGGCAGGAGGGTTTTTTCATAATTTGTTTTCCTACTCATTATCCTACTCTGATTTGATTGGTAATAAAATTCAATTAATTTCCCTAAGCTGAGTCTGTTTTGCCTGTGATGGTAACTAGTGAGTGATCTCTTCCTGTACCCATAAGCCTTTTGTTATATTTTCTCTGCCTTGTGCAGCTGGTGAGCAGAATGATAAAGTGACTTTGGTGGGCACCTGGCATTCAGCCAAGGTCAAATCACCATAGCCAACAACTGGTATTCAATTTCTCCCAGGTTCTGTCTGTCACACCAGCACAGAAAACCCCTGAGAGCAGTAGGGAAACAAGCTGCACCCCATCAGTGTGGAAGCAAGATGCAATCTCCCAGTGCCAGCAGACTAAGCTGATGGTGCCTGAGAAAAGGTCTACACTATGGACACAGTTCAGAACTTCCCTCTCTGTTTAAGAAGGGTTTTTCCCCATATTGGGTGATTTGTATCAAACTTGTCAGCCTTTCCTTACTAGTTGCCCCTAGCACAGTAAGGTACCAACATGGCTCTGAGCAGGCCCTGACACCCCAATGTCACTGTCTCAGCAGCTGCCTGCACCAAGCAGGGACATTTCCTGCCTCAGTCCCTTCCTGCTTTTGCATCCAAACTCATTGCCCCTTGTTTGCAGTCCCACTGGGGGACAGCCAGGCACCCCACAGTGACAGATTAACCAGGTGTGTAGGAAAGCAAAGCAGCTTAGCAAGCCCCAGTTCTGTCCTCTCCAGACACAACAACCAGAGCAAAGCAAAGTGACCACACTTTAGACTCCTGAACCATTCCCAGCACTTGTTTATCCCTAAGACAATTACAAGGTTAATATTGCATAGGAAGGGACAGAGCACCTCTCCTGGCTCACAACTCTAATTTTACATATTTTTACTTTTTGTGCCTTACTTTCCCCTTGAGAAGAAGAATAAGCAAAAACACAAGGTGTGATTGAAGGTATACATGCCTCAAGAGCTGCGTGATCTGTATTCTGAACAGAAACTAGCTGGTGCCATCTTTGCCCTCCCACACCATCAAGAATCACATTTCTCATTTACTGTTGGCGGAACAGAGCTAAAGCAGAGACTATAAAAACTATAGGACAGATGTAGCCCTTCACGGAGTTTTCATCATCTTAAGGATCACTGCCAAGGCCTCAGTCCCATCAGGACACCACCTTCAAGGAGGAACACCACCAAGCAAAGGCCACCAGTGAAGAGCTCAAATACCACTGCCACCAAGGGTTAGTTACACTTCCCCTCTTAAGCCTTAAAAAACTTTCCTTCAAACCAAACCAACACAAACAAGGAAGCCAACTGGTTGACTTCAGTCAGTTGAAGTTCAGTGATTTTCAGGGCATGAACTGGAAAGGAGGGAAAACTAACTCCTCTGAACAAGATTTAAAAAAAAAAAAAACAAACAGAAAAACCCAGACAGAAACAAGTGATAAACCCCATGTTTTTCACACAGCTCTGCTGCCTTCTCCCTGCAATACCCTGAGCTCTAAATGACCTGCAAATTAACCAAAACATGAAACCTGACTCCATGCCCTTGCTCTGCACAATACAATCAGCCCGTGAGACAGTCCAACCATGACAAAAAGGTTCCAAGGAAAGTTGTTTAAATACATTACTGCCTGTCAACATTAGATTTTCTACAAATACTGCACAAAACACCGCAGTCCCTTTTAAATTGGGTGGCAAAGACTAACCAAGGAGGAGAAAAACTCCAAGAAAAAGCAACAATCAGGGAAAACAAAGGATGGCAAAGTGACTTTTAGCTTTCAGCTCTTCTACCTCAAGCTATAAACAAGCTAATCAGATCAAAACCAGATCTAGTCCTTGCATGCATCACAGACTCAGTGAACTCTCAGCACAGAAATTGCTGTTGACAATTGTTCTTCTATAGACTTCTCTGGAACTAACAAAATCCTGATGCTCTGAAACAGTCCTAGCAGGCACACTACTATTGGAAGTATCTTGAAATCAAGTGAACACATACTAGAGACTGCTATCAATCTCACCTTGGCTTTAAAAATATAAAAGCACAGCAAGGAGAATAATAATCTCAGCATTTTGACCAACACCAAATGCTTCTAGTTTCCAGCAGTCTTTACAGCAAAACTCCAGGAGAGATTTTGAAGTAGTAGGTGAAGACTTTTGTGACACGCTGCCACAACTCCATCAGTAGGAGTCCATTCCCACAGGCACATCTCTGTCAGGACACCAAAGAGACAACACAACACCTCAATGGTAGGGACATCCTTGTCTCATGCAAGCTCCACTTTAGGAAGTGAGCACCACCACCCTTTGAAGAATCATTTTCTTTGCAAGAGATAACTTGTCTAGAGCCCACTGCACAGTTTCCTGCTTGGCCTCAGGCAAACAAATCTGGTGCACTCCAAATTCAACATGTCACTCCTTACTTTCTTAGGAGGTCCTAATGGAAAGGGAATAGCCTAAAATAAGGGCTTACACTTTTTCAACAACAGAGAGAATGCAAGGAGAGGATCCACCACACATAGGATCATGTACAAACAAAGCTACCAACCAGCTGTCCTTGAATCTTACACTTTTTCCATCTTTAAGTTTCCTGGAGCAGATGCACACACATGGAACTGAAAGTAGGCATTTAGGTCTTCATTCCTGTCCTGTTGTTAGATGTCCTGTTCTGGGAAGCAGTGCTCCCTGGCCTACTGTTACCCAGAAATGCAAGCCTGTCCCTCCATCCATCATTGACAAGGAAGGCATTCAGGCGAATACACCAGGTCATCAAAACAAGTTTTTCATTTATTTCCACAGCTAAGAACAAAGGTGGGAGCTCTAATGTGAAACAAGTTCTTCCAATTTTTCTTGGCAGCCTATAGAAATGCTCAAATTTTCTTTTAAATTAAGGCCTCCTATGAAAGCAAGGCATAGGCAGCGGTTTGAGCTTCTTAGTGGGGAAGAGAACGTATCATTTGCTGTGAGAATACGCAAAAACATAAAAGAAAAAAATCCACACTTAATTTAAGAAGAAAGGAATACAAGCAATCATAGGAGTGCAAGAGTTTCACTTCTGGTTTGTTTTCTGGTTTTAATTTCCAATTAAAAATGCCTCCTATGAATGGATTTTAGATTATACAGTGTAGCATTGTGAAGGTTACAATACAGACCCTTAACACACAAACAAGAGAAGGATTTTTCTTCATGGTGACAGATCAAAACCTGTCTTAAAACACTTATTTTCACACTGTGAATGTCAACACTCTTTTCTGTCCTCAGGACAAGTGGGCAAGGTACAGTCACTGCACAAACCAAGGTCAAACACAACCCTCCAATGTTTCATTTGCTGGGATAACACTGAAGGACTTATTTGTGCAAGCTTGGAGATACACAAGCAGGAGACTGCAGAAATTCCTGAGAATTTGGGGAGAGAAGGGTGTATACATTAGTGTTTTGAATTACAGACGGGTGAAAGATTAGTTGTTAAAACAATAAGGAGGCTAGAGATGACCCACAAGTGCCTGTGCAGCAGGGTTCCCCCTGAAAGCACAGCCACACACACACATGCCCTGACCTCCCAGCCCAGGGAGGGAGAGAAGGCAAGGACAAAATAAATATCTGAGGTATTTAAGCTGTATTTTTTTTCTACACTTAGATGTCTTTCATGACAGCGGGGCTGTAAAACAAGACCTTTCTGGCTTGAGCCCACCATTCTTTAGGAGGCTTTCAAGGAGCATATTTTCAGAAAGGGTTTTACAGTTGACCCTCTGCAAGGCAAATAAATAGCTTTCAAAAGTACATGCACATGCTTGTACTTTTCCATGGGGGGAGGGGGGTGTCAGTGGAATGATTTCTCAGCAGAGAGCCCATGTGCATGCCTTCCCACCATGGGGATTTCTGCACTCCAACAGATCCCAACAGCTAAACTGTAAGTGCTGTCAGAATGAAAAGAATTCAAGTGCAATGGCTACATCATGGCTACACTGTCTGGAAGCACAGGAGCAACATACCAGCATCCTGACAGCTGCAATCAACTTAACACAGCGCTAATTTTTTTTTTTAAACAGTACCAAATTTTTTTTTTTAAAAAAGCCCCCCCCCCAAAAAAAAAAAAAAAAAAAAAAAAAAAAAAAAAAAAGGACAAAAAAAAAAAAAGACAGATACCCAGCATTTGCCCTTGTTTAAAATCATTCCATCACAGATTTTGGTTTTCAAAGGTGTTCAATATTAAAAGCTGCATTCAGTACCAAAACTTTTAGTGTCTAATTGCAAATAACAATTATACACCTTCATTGACAACTTGAGTTTAAGCAGAGGTATGAACTTAAAGGTGTAAAACACAAAAATACAAAATTGCACATTGTGAGGTTTTTTTTAGTTTTGCTTTATGTGGTGTCCAGTGGCAGAGCATACACATTCCATGTCTCAACTTCCCACGCACACCCAGCGCTTTGAGTTGTACTATTCTGACATACCTCTAGCTTAAGATCTGTTGAGGATTCAGCAACGCAAAACTTTTCTTCAAAAAAATGTGAACACTTCCAGTGCTGCACCGGAGCAAATTATTAACAAAAACAGCAAAGGAAACCTCCAGCCATTAACTTTAGCCAACACATTTATTTCAACAGGTCAGACCTTTTCACCTTTAGCTGATCCTACTATCAAACCTTCCCTGCACAAACTCTGTGACAGCCTCCAGTCCCTTTTCTGTTTCACCTATGTTTGAAGAGGGCTACTCCAGGAAATAAAAACTATGTTTACATTTCCAGTGTTTGTCCAGCATATAATTCATTTTCAGAGCATTTACTAATACAGACACACACAATGTCTCCAGCTGCCACATGGCTAAGCAGGCAAGGCACAGAGAAGCAGAAATGGGATCTCCTCTCATAACCAGAAACTCCAAGCAGATGTTTTGTCATCAGCACTCCCTCTGAATCACCCACCTGAGACTCATGACACAGGGTCATCGCCCTGAGCAAGTCAAGAGTGATGTCTAAAGAAAAAAGTAAACATTTCAAGGCCTTTTTTTTTTTTGTTAGTTGGTTGGGGTTTTTTCTGGTGTGTGCATGTGTGTTAATCATCTTATTTATGAGGGGTAGTCAGTCACTCCACCTACAGACAAGATCGGCTTTGGCTTTTCTCCTAATACTGCTATATCAAGCACATCTTTCAGCAGTATTTACTGATCCACTATGTGAAACAGCAATAAATAAGTCAGATAGGCAAGTGTAATGTTACCTAAATCCAGATCTGGGCAATTTGGAGCCAAAACTGCCCAATAACCTGTACAAAGGGTTGGCTGTACGAGAGGCACACTGCAATGCACATGCACAAGTGCTGTGACAGAAACTCAACACACAAGAAGACAGATCCTTGGCTGACAGCACAGGAGGAACCCAACTCACACTGCAATGCTTCTAATAGTTTTTCTTTTGCTTGTGCTGCCATGACATCACCACCTGCAGGTACTGCATTGTGAAACAATCCCCTCTCAAAGGTGTTCCTGAGCGATGCCAAGGATGCCTTAAGCTAACTAAGTACAACAGATCAGAAACCTTGACTTTAAAGGAAACATGAAGGCTGTGTTTCTAGGAATGTAAATGAGACACCTGCACATCCCAAAAAATGGGAACGTTATAAAAACATGGAGAAAGTATAAAGCTCCCCAACTGGAATGTTCTGTGTTTCGGGGGTTTTTAATGATTATGCAGTGCAATATTCAGTGAAATGGTAACTGGTTAAAAACAAGACCCAGTTAGCTGTACAATTTCTTTTGAGAGTGCTCTGCAGCAAGTGCTGAGTACCTCATGCAGTACAAAACTCAGCAAGCAGAGTTACACTGTACTACACAGCCCTGTTAGGCCCAAACAGATGCTACAGCAATCCAGGCAGGAAACAAAGGCATCTAAGCCTGAAGCCTGGGGCTCCAGGCTCCGGGCAGTATGGAGCCTACAGCGCTCATGCTTCTTTCTGTGAGCTGTGCAAGACCTCCCAGGGACCACCCCGGAGGGCTGCCACCACCCAGGCGCTCCTGCTGGGAATCGGACAGCAGAAAGGGCACGTTTCCACATACTGATGGGATTTGAGCTGTAGGGTGGCTGGCTTTTTTTCCACTGAGTGAGCCATCTGACACCGGGTGAGAAGCCTCACACTCCAAACTGCATACAAGGTTAAAAGCTGAATTAAACTGCACAGCGTTTATGAAACACTGCAGGGGAAAAAAAATCAATAGCATCACATTCCAAGCCATTGTTCATGGCCTCATACTCAAAATCTTTACAACTGCCAGGCTGGGCAACTATGTCAGCAGGCTCCAGCTCTGTCTTGTCTTCCCCAACGTACTATACAGTCAAACTTAGTCCTAAAAACACAAATTAGGATTTGTTTATATCCTCATACCCAGACAGTACACAAGCACCTCCTGTGTAACAATCCCTTTCAGAGATTATCCAGTATTTGGCATGTGGCTATAGATCATCTTTTCAAAGCTCACAGCAAAAAGAGAAAAATAGTACAGTAATTCACAAGTTTTGTCCAATACCAACAAAAAACATAGCCTTATCTTTCCCTGCAACTCTGGGGCTCAGATGTTTAGACCTCAATCACAAAAAGGCTCTCCAGTGGGTAAGAGATGTAAGGAACAGACAAAACTGTATTTGTAACTCGCCTGTTTTGCCTTAACCACCAGCGATTACTCATCTCCACAGCAGGAATCCAGAATATGTCTCTTCCTGCACATGCTTGTCCTCCTCTTGCCTTCAGTCCCACCCACCCAACCTGGCTCAGCTGCACACCTGATGGATATTTGACTTGCAAAAGGAAAAAACCAGTAAACATAAGGAGGGAGCACCCTTGGTTCAAACAAATGTAAGGGCTGCACAGCCAAAATACAATTTCAGGGATAAATTTAGCAAGAAAGTTGCACACCCTTACTACAAGTTCTAGGTAAAACTAAATGCTTTATCTATCTATTTTTTATGTTGTGTTTGCATCTTGATATACTCCCACCAAGATACAAAAATAAACCAAAAAGAATGGACTGGGTATTGCACTGGCCAGTACACCCTCTGTCCCACAGACAGAGGGACTGGGAGGAGGAGGAGGGGCACAGGTTTTCTTACCTTTGGGGCAGGAGAAGCTAGCAACTAAATAGGATTTTGCCTCATTTCAACAGCCCCAATGTGATGTTCACTCAGAATCAGCAGCATACAGGTGAAACTGTTCAAGACAAAGCTGAAAGGATCTGCAAGCCCTGTGGCCCCCTTCAATGGAGATAAGCTGTGGGGTGCTCCTCCTCAGCACTGTTAAGAACCATTTATTCAGGCTGTGCTGCACTCCGGGGAAAGAAGCCTGGATGCTTATCTTCACAGAACAGGTGAGACTTGAGGGATCTCCTGTCAGCACTCCAGCCCAACATTTTCAATCTGTTTTATGTTTTCGCATGTGCTCTGACTTCCAAGCTAACAGTTTCCAGCTGACACAGCACCCCAGCGAGGGCAGTGGGGACCTCATTTGCAGAGGGAGCACCTTGCCAGGGTGGCACACTGTGCCCCCAACATGCTCACAGAGGCGGGTGGAACCCTCTTTGGGCTGGGTACCTGCCATGGTGGCTGTCCCCGGGCCAGGAGAGCTGAGCATGAAGCACCACGCTGCCACAGCTTTGCCAGCACACTGGTGCTAGCTGGGGACCGTCCGGACCTCTCCCCACCAGCTGCCAGCGCCAGCCAGCAGGCACCCGTGGGGCAAGCAAAGCTGGCTGCAGCCCCACCCCAAAATGCCAGCAAGAAGCCAGCAGCCAGCCAGCCACATGACTCTTGCACTAGCCAAAGCTTGGACAGCCTGCCAGCTTTCCACTGGCTGCAGGAGGAGGACACCCAAACCAGGACAAAGCCCCATCAGCAGGAAGTTAACCTGTTTAAACAAAATAAATAAATAAATGCTAACAGATTTGAGCCACTTGAGTTTGTGCAGCAAAGATTCAGATCTGATGAGAATGCTTCTGATCCAGTATTAAAAAGCCCTAAAACCAGCTTACACAAACTGACAGCCTTCAACCACAAGCTCTTGTTTCAACAGCACAGCCAAGCCCAGCATCCCCCCTCCTCCTCGTCCTCCTCCTCTTCCTCCTCCTCCCTCTCCACTGTTCTGGCACCTGGAGCCACTTTGTGCAGCTGGACAGGGACTGAGATTCAGCTGCTGCCAGGGCTGTACCAGCCCAGTCAAAGAGATGGTGGTGGGGAAGGGCTGAGCTCTCACAGCTGCCATGTCTGCTGAAAGAAACCCTGGAGAAACACCCAGGATTAAGTTTAGGGAATCCAATTTTGAGAGTCCCCTCCAAAGAGAACAGTACTGACTAACAGTATCCCCTCACCCTGTCACTTGAACCCTCCAAGGATAAAACCCTAGCAAAAAAATTGAATGAGAACCTAGAGAAGCCGACCCCATTGTACAACAAATCCCTCACAGATTAAATTATTCCCTGTGCTCCACCCCTCTTCCAAGCTTGCTTAGACTGTAATTATTTGTAAGGTAGGTGCCAGCTTTCCTCCACAGACACACCTTGCACGTCACAGGGGCTGTGTCCCTCACTACTCCCAGCCTACACAAAAATAAGGCAACAGAGTGCTGCTTCTTACCAATCCATTAATAATTTCCTTCTTCCTAAATCATGTTAGAATCACAGAAACAGAATATCCTGAGTGGGAAATGAACCACTGAGTCCAACTCCTGCCTCTGGACAGGACAACCCCAAAAATGTTCACATCATTCCTTTGTTATTTTTTTTCTTAATGCTTGGAAACTGCTGCTGCTTTTAAGGATGGGAAACCTGGAACAACCAGAATACAGCCATGGCAATAGGGTACGAAGCTGCGGAGGGGCACATAGGCTCATGAATGCAGAAGCTGATCACAGCAGAGGGCACATGTTTGTGAAATAACCATGCCATCTATTATTATAATTATACTCAGAATTTCTAATGTTGAAAATCCCATACAGATAAACAAACAAACAATCTCATCATGAGGAGACACAGACACCCAGTTCTCCCAGCCAAATCAGAGGGAGTGGATTTGCATATCTAAGAAACATCTGAGTTCTCCATAGCCAGCATCATGCTGTATTTCTGAAAGCCCCTTGGTCTGAATCACCACCTCCCAAGCACACTTAGCCCCAAAACTCACCTAACAGCTGTGAACCTGGTTTGGAAATTACCAGCAGCAGAGCAATGCCACCCTCCTCATCCTCTTCACAAAGTGACCTGAGCTGGACATATCATGCAGGTGGAGAGAGGGAACACATCTGTCCCAATCCAGGGCACCTAACTTCTAGTTTCAGCTAGTCACCTTTTCATCAGGGTCTAAGACAGGTTAGATGAATCACCTGCAAGCACCTATTCATGTCTCAACCACAGATGCAACTAAGTCTGAGTAAACAGGTAAGACTTAGACATTAATTGGAGGTGTCTGAAATGAAAAAACTGAGGAGGCTGTGTGCACAAGGTGCCAAAATTACACCACTCTAAATAGCAAAATAAAAATGGAAAACAGACAAGGGGGGGGGAACAACTCATTTGCTCTCCATAGAATTAAAAAAAGCATATAGTCACACCAGGCAGATTTTTTCTTTTAAACACATTCATTATTTTCCACCTTTTTTCTGCCTTAAGTGCAAATATACTGGGTTCATTGTAACTTCCATAGATGTTGTACCTCTATATTAAGCTGTTCCAGTGGGTCAATGCACTTTATCCATGACTCCCATGAAGGGACAATGCATATTACAAAAATAGCTACGTTTAAATAAGCATGGTTGTGTAACATTATGTAGTGAAGCTCCAGTATAACCTGGTTTATTTTTGCTAGCCTGGATAGAAGAGACAGGTTATAATTATATTAAGAAACCTCTTCCTTAACCCTGATAGAGACCTAAAGAAGATAAGCCTTGTTGACATTTAGGCTTTCTGCTCTGGTTTTCTGTTTTGATTCTGACATAATTTAAGGCAGAAATGTGTATCACAGCACTTAAGCCAACCCATAATTCATGGCAGCATCCAGAGCTGATTAGTCCTGTTGTATAATCAGGTCTCCTTGATACATCAGGGGACTGCTGTTCATGCAGGAGGAACTTGCTGTGCCACTTTCACTGTAAGCTGTGTTAAATGGATCCTTTTTTGGATCCATTTGGATTTGTCTTTTATCAACCTAATCAAGCCTTGCATAAAGCTAGTGACTGATACAGGAACTAAAAATGAACACACAGAGACAAATGTCCAAGGGACAGCTGTCATAGCTCCATACTTTGAGGGGAGGACATTGATTTAGAAGTCCTGATTATAAAGATACTATCAGCCCGACAGAGCAGTTAGCGTTATCCCTTTTGTATGTTCACATGCATGATTTATATTATTCTGATGTGCAGTACACACACAGTTCTCTCATACACTGAAAAATTCATGGTAACGACACAGAGGAGACCAAGCAACAACATGGTAGTGAGAGCTCTCAGAAGCTGCATGAAATGCCTGAATAGGAATATTCTGCGTGTGGCTTTAACACACTAATTCAACATCTCTGCATTATGTTCATGCTTGTCTTCATCTTCCTTTTGCTGTCTTAACTCTTGGGTCAAAATGAGCACCTCATGTGATTTCAACATTGAATCCCTGGTTAAGATTTAGCTCAACACTTTCAACAAAGAGAATAATACCTAAAACAGAACACAGACGCCAAGACCACTCCAGCAAGCTTCTATTTGCTTTTTGCTATTTTTCTAGCCCATGTGAATTTGCCACCCCTAGGAAAAAAAGAAAATAGAAACCAACACAACCATTCCTGGGGTCATTTCTGTAATTTTGTAAAAAAAATTGCTGAACAGAGATAGATAGGTAACGATTTTTTGAAGATACAGCAAGAATCTGACATGTACAGCAGCACAGCATCACTGCTGAAAAATTCCACTCTGTGCATCACAGTACTTCAGTACCATCACATGAATGATTCTGAGCCTGATCTCATAAGCACACCCATGTGCCAGCAAACAGTTCTCTGTCCCAATCCTCACCTTTCTGAATAAAGCACTTAAGCAAAAAATCAAGCCCAGATCTCAGCTCCCAAATGAAGATATAACAACAGCTGAATGTCACTCAGCTTTAGTACAGCAAAACTTCAGAACAGATGAAATAAAAAGAGAGACAACCAATTTTTGACCCTTCTTCAGTCCATCTTCCTGACTTAATGATTTGGGGCAAACAAGTATTTTCTACTCCAAAGCATCACTGAAAAGGCCTCCACCAGGACAAGGACCAGCCTCTCCAGGAAAACAGTTACAAAGCCTTCTCCCAGTTTGCCATCTTTAATTTCTGTTTAAGTTGATTAGATCTGTGATTTGGGAGTGGGAAGAATCCAAAATGAAAAGGCAAATGCTAGGCTCCAGGTCAGGATTAACCTCAATGCAACACTGCAAAATAAAGGAGTTCGTTTCTAAAGTAGCAATGTCCTTTGGAGCAGGCTGTTTAAAATCACTGACTAGTACTTCAGCTTCCTCATTAAGGAAAAAAGAAACAAAGTAACATTTCAACACAGGGAAAGTAGATAAACCTAATTAGTAGTTACCACAGTGATCCTTGATTTTTCTCCTAGTCTCTGAGAAAAAATGGTTTTTTTCTTAGCTGACACAACAAAGACAGTTTGGATTTACAAACCACTGGGCCCCACAGGCCTGATAAGGGAGGGAGCTTTCTTCCCTCATCAAGGACAGTTTCTACAGAAGTATTTGACTCCCTCTGTTCCTAAGTCCATCACTGGGGGTAAAACTGGTACCTACCAACAGCTACTTCTCATGACAGCCTGCCCTCCCCTGACATCCCTCAGCAGTACTGAGGCACCCTGCTTTTCCTGAAAGCACACTGTTGAGAGGGGGCTGAAGTAGGTAATAGCATCCCCACCTCTCCCCTTCCAAGTGGAAGAACTGTCAGTAACAACCAACCCACCATCCTCTCTTCACCTGAACAGTACTTCAGCCTTGTTAGATGTGCAGACATGGAACTTTTCAGGAGACACTCCACATGATGATGTATCACACAAAGCCATATGCATTGTACCACCTCCTTCCCAAACCAATCAGACTTTATTCACACAAGTATTAAAACTTCAGAAACAGAGCAGGATCAAATCTATCAAGACTTTCCTACATCCCAACAGCTGGAGTAGGGGAAAGAACATAAGAGATTACATCCCAAAGGAAGAGCTTGCATCTCAACTCCCTACTTGCCAAATGCTCTTGCTAAGAAACTACAGAATTGTTAGCATTCCCTGGATTTGGTGAGCACTCACACCAATGCTCTTCAGTTGGGAAATTCCAACCCAGACTTCATTAGTTCCTCAAACCAAATGGCTACTACACTTTCCATGCCCACATTAACGTCAATAGACACAGAGGTGAACTCTGATGAGCAAGAAGAACCAATATCCTGCTTTGCAGTTCCTCTTTTCTCACCAGTGTTTTCCAGTCCCACTCCCAGGAACTGCAGTCTTCTTCAAAGGGGAAGAAATCCCCTGCACAAGCAGAAGAAACTACCAGGCAGCACGTTTTGCAGCCCAGGCTCAAGAAGCCCACAGAACTCTGGAAGCAGGGCACATGGTACAGCAAATTGTGCTATAAACTCAGGATCATAGTCCACAGAGGCCTGGCTGCGACCTTAAAAATTTATTTCATGAGTAATTCAACCTTGACCAGTTGTGCACCCACACGTGAACTTGGCACAATGTGCTCAAAGCAGTTACAGGATGACTGTTATCAAGATGAAAGTGGCACCACCAGCCTCTGCCTATAAGCAAAGGCAACAATCACCTTATACAGTTATCATTTATTATGGCTGTTACTGATGAAAGTTAAACGTGCCGATCACACTTCCAGGCACAAAAACACAAAGAAATTATTTGCAAGGACCATCACAAAAAAACCCACCAAAAAATCAAACCGAAAAACCCCAAACAATTCATATTAATGCATATATCTGCATTAATGTAAAGGAAAAAACCTTACTTCCTAAGGCACAAGTCAAATGTTGAGCAAACAGCTGGGTATTGTATTTTGAAAGTGTATTAGGCAGGTTTGTTAAATTGACAGGGCCTCTGTGGCAGGATGCTGTGCTTCTTAGGGGTATCCTTACGAGGTTGAGTTGACATTGTCGTCTCAGAGGAAAGGAGAGCTTGCTTGAGCAATTTGCCTAATGCTGAAGCTATTTTAAGAGCAGTGACCCAGATCTTTGTTTTGTCAGCAAATGACTTGTATAACAGAGATGAATTGACAAGGAGTTGAACTGGCATTGAGTAACACCAAGGTGCTGGCGAGCATCGGCCAAGGCAGGTGATGGACAAAGATAGCACCAACAGGCTCTCCCACCTGAGCTCAAGCTTTCAAACGTGCAGCCAGAGGGTCATCCATGGCTAACACGAGCCCTGACAGACCAACCCCCATCAGCTATGTGACCATGACCCTATGACCCACATCCACACTGAGAGCAGCTTTCCACGGCTGTCCATAGTAGGAGAACCCCTTCAAACCACATCTGGTCTCAGAGTAAGGAGCAGGGTGAGCTGCAGCCCTTTGGCAGAAGTTTCACTGGTGTTGTGCACACACCAAACGTGCTCTACCCAGCCATGCACAACACAACCTCCCTGATGTCTCCTGAAAAATGAGGATTTGCCTGATGCCTGTCTCTGTGCAAAGCAGGGGGTAAGAGGGAAATGGCCAAGCCTGTGCCCACAGGCAAACTGCTGGCTCAGCTGCACTGTGGGGGTCTGAGTCACTCCATCCACACTCATTGCTGGAAAAAGCTGCAGAGACTGAGGAGACCTATAGTCTTGACAAGAATCCCGAGACATCCACCTGATCTTAAACATGCTTTTTATTACCAGTGATTAACAGGCAACCAAGCACTTAGCAAATCTGGAAGGGAGAGACTTCACAGAGGCCCTGAGACTGAGGGGAAAAAAGGATGGTTGCTAGTGGGCAGCTGGACAAGACCAAGCTACTCAGGTGGCTTGTATTATATTTCTTGTCTGGGAAGGTCTTTTGTTTTAGCTGTCTCCAGCATTTCTTACATACCTATAACCTTATGGAAAACATACTGAAGAAAGACTAATGTCTCAAGTATTAAATATTCTGAAGAATGGAAAATGCAAACTGAGAAACCAAGAAAATACCATTGGGGAGAGGGGAAAATTAAGTCGCAGAAAACATCTCCAGAAAGGGTCTCTCAAAAGACAAATAGCTGCAGACCTGGTTAAAATAAGGAGAAATGGGGAAAGACCACCAAACACCAGCCTGCAACCCTAGCTGGGTGAAAGAATTTTTTAACAGTCCTGCTTTGCAAAGGAATGTATTCATCATTACTCACAACAAAATATCACAATTGCTCATGCAGAATCAGCGCTTTTGCCTTAAAAAAAAATCTGTGCTCTTGCTGGGAAAGATATCTGTACTGTGAATAAGCAAATCAAGTTCTCTCTGGAGTGGATTTATTTTTTTTTTCTTATCCTCTGTAGTCAAGAGTCTGCAGGCCCCAAGCACATGAGTGATAAAAGAGCAGCAAGAATAGGATGCCCATTAAAAAAAAATCTGTGCTCTTGCTGGGAAAGATATCTGTACTGTGAATAAGCAAATCAAGTTCTCTCTGGAGTGGATTTATACTTTTTTTTCTTATCCTCTGTAGTCCAGAGTCTGCAAGCCCCAAGCACATGAGTGATAAAACAGCAGCAAGAATAGGATGCCTGAAACAGCTACAAGCAACTGCTCAAGGCTAGGTTGGTTGAGTTCTTTTCCCCTTGACCTCCCCTCCTCTCCATTCAGTGTTTTGAGAACACGACTGCAGTAGCTGATAAAAGTTACACAGGGATATAACACAGGTGCATCTAGCAGAAATCACCTGTGCCCACGGCTCCCTGACAGGACAAGCTTATCCAAAGGCTGAGAATGCAATGCAGAGGGCAGGTGAAAAGTCTGGGCTGTGTCCAGCTTGGAGTGGGGGCAAGAAAGCAAACAGGCACAGAGGCCAATGGCACCTACACACTTACAGCAAATATGCCCCAAATATAACTCAACAAGAGAGGAAGATCCAAACTCCTGCTCTAGAATGCACAGGGTGAACTGACCTCTCTCCAGCTTAAAAAAAAAAAAACACCAAAAAACAAACCTACAAGCAAATAAAACCATCAAAAAACCCTATTTTTTTTAAATAAAATATTAAAAAAAATTAGGAGGAGCACCACTCCGCACTCCCCATCCCACCATGCCTGAAACCACTGGCTGCTAACAATCCTATAGCAAACTGCTGCCAACATGAGAAAAAGAAAGGGTTCATTACAAGGAAATACATATGTTTGCACTTTTAATAATAGATTTTTAATAAAGTATAAGAAATAGCAATAAAACCAACCTTATGATAATAAAACAAATTTAACCAAATATTCATGAAGCAACAAGTTTCAAGACCAGAGCTTTCTGGACCTCCCAGAGTTGAAAATGTAGTCTTATGGCCAGCTCCACAGGGATCGCTCTGCCCATCACCAGGATGTGGCTATGAACCACATATATACCCAAGTACTCATTTCATGATGAAGAAGGATAACAATGAAAAAAAAGATGTCAGAATCCTGCAGACTTAAAAAATCAGAAGTAATTAAAACCACGCAGAATTCAAGTCTACTAGAGATTTATCAAATATTTAATACTCAAAACCCTGAAGCGTATTGCTGTCAACTGAGCTTGAGAGAAATGTGCTCCTTTCCCAGCATACAGCTTAATCTGTTCCCAGGATGCATTTCTTTACTCAGTAATTTCAGTTTAAACAGAATGTATATTTTAGTTAAATTACTGCCTTTCTTTAAACAAACCCTGGGTAAAGGGGCATTAACCCCCTCTCCCTCCTGTGTGCTCAGTGCCGCTTATCAGCGCCATGAAGTCGTATCTTTCCAAAGCATGCCCTTTAATCCTTCTGGTGCCTAAATGTGAAGCCCCAGCAGTCCAATGCCCCCAGAGTGGGACATGTGTGGCATGTCCACGCAGCTTTAATCTTCAATCAATTCTAGCACAGAGAGCATGAAACACAGCCAGTTAAATTCAGCAGAGCAGGACTAACAAGATCCATGTCCGAGGGCAAGAGCCAAACACTTCAAGGGGTCAAGTTGGAAATACACTGCATTTTAAACTCCTCCCAAGAACCTAAGCTGTCTTCAGCAATTCCTGTACAGGACCAGATCACTGGCAGGAAAAAGTGATTCCCAAGTACCTGACCACCAATATTATTAGTGAATTTGCCATATAAGAGCAATTAACAATGATTAAAGTCCTTTGCATACCCAGTACATTACTTGGTCAGCACCAAGCCCATCTGCAATTACTACTTGCTTTTTTTCATCCAGTAAAAACTTCAAGAAACACAGTGTCCTAAAGCAACCACAGAGCAGCCTGTATCTTCCCTTATTGCCTGTTCAGCCTGTTGGTACCACGCACACCCCATGTGAACAGTCCTCCCCTGGAACCACTGCAGCTCCTCAGTAAATTAATCTTTGTCCAGATGGCAGTCTCAGCAGAAACTGCTCTAAGTACCTCCTAATACCTAAAAAAACAGACTTGGCTCAATCCTTCCACAATTGTCACCTCCTTGGAGATCAAGGGGGGACTGGGCAGGGGGGCAGAGAGGAGGGAATCTTAAAAAATAGATGCAATTCTGGTTTTCCTGTGGAAAAAAGGCTATGTAAGTATATTCAGAACTGCAGATATCCAAGTGACAGAGTTTTGATCTTTATAATTTGTAGCCTGCTGCTACCAGAGAGACCACTGCATTACTACCCAGCACCTGAAAGACTGAATCCAGGATACAGGAGCAATCAGCACATGGAAGGCTGGAGACAAGACCTACAGCAGTTTCTTCATCCCCCACTGCCCGCTGTATGGCACAAGGCCCTAGACACCCTTACACACTTCTCAATTCATCCATGAGGTGAAAAAACTCCGAATAGATAACTAATTTCACTTCATCTGGTAAACCTGGCAGGCTGGGAAACTGAGGATAATAAGCCTGCTGTGTGTCCCTACCCTCCCATCCACTCCACACCCAGGAAGAACAGGAAAAGCAGTTCCTGGGGAGCAGGATCTGAATCAAAGCAAAGGGGTGAATGGCTCCCAAGGGGAGAGCATCGCTCCTGTGCATGGAGTGGGTCACCCAAACACATCTTAGGAAGAGAAGCACAACCAGCAAGGAAAACTGTGACTAAGCCCCAGGCTCCAAAGACAGTAACTCCACATTTAAAGCATCCCCCTTCAAATGATATCATCATCTAGACAAATTAAATGGACCATTTCTTAAGGCCACGATGCCCACACAGTCTCAGGGGGACAATCACACGGGCTAACCCACAGAGCCAGAGACAGGATGTGGTGATGGTCCACGTGGAAGCTTCAAGCCAAGCTAATGAAGGCAGACCCACAGAGACAACCTGCTCTCCTCCCTCGGTTCCCCCACTTCCTCTTTAACAGTTACCTAGCACCTATTTACACTGCCATTCAGCATTTACAGAGCCACTAGGGACCTCCTTACACCTAGAGGACCAAGAAACAAAAAATTCATGTATGTTAAATGACCTGCAGTGAACGGCACAATACATTTTGAAAAGGCAGAAGTGTTGCAACAAAGAAGTCAAAGCAGGATGTCAGGGGGTGACAGTGCTCTCCGGACAGCAGCTCTGGTAATTTGCCTTGCAGGAGAAAATTTTAGAAAAACTTGTTAAAAAATTGTTGTAACAAAATTGAAACCAGTCTTTCTTCTTTCGTGTTTCTGATAGAATGTCTTTTTACCTGCCACACCCAATCTCAAAATAAGTATCAGCTAAACTACGGTTTATCCAGCTCAACACTGCATTTTCCTCTCCTGAATAAAATTAACAACCACCCCCAGTTTAAAAAGAGATTTCTTAAACTAACAGCTGCATCAGAACCAGCACTGAAATGCCTTGAGAGTTTCTGCTTAAACCCACACTTTGAAAAGTCATGATGGAGCTCATTTTCATAAATCTGAAGAGAGAAGAAAGTGAAATGATTTGCTAAAATTTGTTCTGCATAAGTATAAAAAAGGTACCCTCTGGAAATGTTTTTTGCAGGATCATAGGGAGAAAGAGTATGAAGCCATTCTCTTTGTTAAAGAGCAAACTGATTTTCAGAGGCTGTGTTTTAGGGTTAAAGGGACAGATAAGACGGTACTTCAATTTCAGTTTTTACAGCAAGAGGTTCCCAGAACTCTGTAATACACATGTCCTAAATATGTATCCACACATTGGTTAAAGCCTTTGCTTTGTTTCTACTTGTACCGACACTTGCATGGACTAGTTTTATTTTTAAAAAAATTTCTAACAAAGTCCACTTGATAACTTAGCAGAAGGCTGTGTTTTAGCAATGCCTGCAAGGAGAGCAGAATAGAATCGGGTACTGGCTAGCCCACAGGTGGGCTGCTCTTGGATTGAACCAAGGTCAGAATACGATAGCAAGCCTCGTAGTCAAGGAGAGATGCCTGCATCAGAAGATGAGCTGAGACCCATACTCGAATTGGCACCAATCACAAGGGGCTGCAACTCCTCTTTGAACAAATTTGAAGCAGACTTCACAACGTTTTGCCACCACAGGCAGAGAGCAGAGGCTGGGGTTTGACCCTGCGCTCTTGGGGCAGACGGTGGTGCCTGTCCTGGGAGCACTGCACCATCATACCTCTCCCCTGCTCGGAGCCCTTTTGTCCTTCCCACACCAAAAGCGTGCCCCATTTCTTCTCTCCTCCCCACCAAGAAAGAAACAAAGGGTGGCAGTCTCTAATGGCTCCAGAGAGAGATCTGGGGCTTGGTTTATTACATGCTTAACAGAGCACTGAATTACTGGTGGTTATTGCCTAGCTTAACTGCTTTCCTTAAAAGAGAAACGTGAGCAAACAAGCATGTGTCATGAAAAAGCCCCTATTCAGACAGGAGCTGACAAGAGAAAAAGCATCCAGGGTTTATGACTGTTTACTACTAGTTTTGCATTCAGGCACCAGCTGAAGTCACAGTAAATGCAAAGAAATCCCCACCTTGTCCACCACCTCCTTAGGGGGCTTGTCTAGCCCCGGATTTACCTCCCGAAGTTAGCACACGCTAAGTACCCGAGGCTTTAAACCAACTTAGCATGTGTCAAGGGCAGCAAGCCTTGTCTAGACAAAGACTTTCAATGCACTTTAGTGAGCATATCCAGATCTCACATCTTCAATCCCAGTGGAGACAGAAGCCCTAAGAGAGAGCAGAGAGCATCCCCCCCTCCTCTGACTGATGGGGGATGGAACACCCAAACTTCAGAAAATGGTACCGGCCTTTTCCTCTGAAAGACCAGGGTAAAAAAAATATACCCCACTTGAGCAGAAGACAGATCTGCAAGCACGGGTAACCCGAAGCTCTCCCAATGACCAATAATGAGGGGGTTTAACTGAGAAGCAGGGGGGAGAAGAGCAAACAGGCTCTCTCACTCCCATCTACCTAATCATCTAATTTTCATTAAACTTGTAAGGATTTCAAACCCATAACCCGAATCAAAACACAGCTGAAGTCCATCCTGATGCTGAAAAAGTGTTGAGGATAGAATGAAGTGGACAAAGCTTCATTCCTTCAGAAACCCAGGGTAAAAAGAGACCTCAAAAAAATTAAAGGTACAGAATGCACCATGTGGAGCAACACATTAATGTAAAAACAAATATACCTCACGCATCTTCAAAGAACTACAGCCAATATACCAGACGTCATGTGGATTTAACCATATCCTTTCTATTTGTTAGTTACTTTTAGACAAAAATATAAAGCCTCAGACAAGCCCAGAGGAAGAAATGCAAAAGATGATGAGTATAGAGTTTAGAGGAAGGGAGACTAGCAGGAGAAATTCACCCACAACAGATGGGTATGAAGGAAGACAGCAAGGACAAAACAAACCACACAAAAGGAAAGAAACCTGCCACCACTAAGAGAAAGGGCAAAATTACAAAATTTATTATACAAGAAAAGATTAAAGACTAAGTCAAAGAAGTTAAGGACCTGAGGCATTTCCGAAAAGCATTATTTCTAGAAAGAATACTTCTTTCTCACAAGTCTGACAAGTGAACATTGTCTCAAACCAAAAATGTGCCAGCCTTTGCCCACACAGCTCTGACCACAAGCTCCAGAGCCAGGCTGACACTCAGTTTAGTTCCTCTGACTTCGGCAGACAGGGTGTGTTCCTGGACAGTCGAAGTACTTCTAGCTTTACAAAAGCAATCTAAGCTAAACCAATATACACCTCAACTCTGCACAGAGATTGCTTCTATCATGCTCTTATTCCACCACACTTCTTTATCTCTCAAATGACATTTACAGCTCTTAAATCATTAGCATACTGGTGGTTTCATAATCTGTTAAAGGGTGCATTCCCGCTGGCCTAAAACAGCAAAGATGTTCAGAATATTTCCCTCAAAACATTCAAACCATGAAATGTCATATTTGTTGAAGAGAAGTTTGGCTCGGGTGCTCACAAGACTTTCTGCCGTCACGCAGAACTGTTCCCGAAACGAGGTGGTTTTGCTGACGGCTGTGATTCAGTCCCTAGTCATTTCAGCATGTTGTTTTTACCATCTTTCAAAGCTGTCCATAGTCACTATTAAAAGAAACCCACAAAATCCAGCACAGCAGAGGCAAACTCAATCTCTGCCTCGCAAAGAAACTCAGGACTGAGCATCTTTGGAACAACCCTGTCCACGTCTTGGAAAGAGCAGCACCTCAAGGTCAGGTTATAAACACATCTCTCAGGGAAGCACTCTGTACTGCTGCTGGGTGCACAATCTGCCCAGGAGAAAAAGGAATGGCCTTGAAGACAAAGCTATTAAAATTTTACTAGGTGAAATGTTTACTGAAATAAATCTAGTCCTTTGCACTCTTGATTATTATCATAACACATACAGTAACTGACACACAATTAATGGAGCTTTAAACCAAGAGCTCTTGCAAGAAAAACACAACCCAAACTTTTCAGTTAACCTAGACAAAAAGACAGATTTTGGTAAATTCCAGCAACACAAGTAGCTTTGTGATATTCCCTGTTTATTGGGCACCTCTCACTCCCACAAATGAGCACTATCTCCGAGCAGAGGAGGTGAGAAAAGGCACTGCCAAGTCAGTAGCATCCCCCACCACTGACAAAGACCCCCAAGCAGTCAAGGCTCAGCAGACACAACTACCACCCCACAGTACTGTACCATCCACACCCTCTTCAGTGGGTTTTCATCCACATGTGACATCTCACAACAGCCAACAGCTGAGACAATGGCACCCACAAAAAGAATTCTTAAAGAATAAAGAGGATTTGGGATTCTTCCCTTAAGAAGAATCTCCTCCTTTCCTAAATAGGAATCCTACAGGTTGAACAGATTTTAGCACTAACCAAACACTTCAATACTCAGGTCTAGTGGCTTTGTTTCCAAACACACAAGGATCTACAAACTACTTTGATGTCATCTTTATAGATCTGAAATGCTGTTTATATTTGTTTTTCCCATCTTCTCCTGAGTTACAGAGAAAAGATTAAAATCCACAGTATGGTGCTACTAGGTCAATCGCAGGTATCTCCAAGACCCAGTGTTTTCAGCACAGCTCTGAATCATGTAAGCCAGGAGGATCCCCCTCCCTGCAGGAATAAAGCAACCAGATACCACCCAAGGTGTTCCATCTGTCTGCCTAACCTTCCCTTCTCCTTTCTGCAACAGGAAATCCTTCTGATGGGGAGCACAAAATAAAACCTTCCCCTTTCCCACATAGCCCAATGCAATCACAGCATATGTATACCAAACACACCTTCTTACAACACCAGCAGGCACTGACTACACACTCTGCTAGCAAAGAGCTCAGAGGTGCAGAGCAGCAGCAGATGAGGACACTCCAAAGCCAAGGACTGATCTGTGAACAAAGTGGCAGTGTCAACAACAGTGGTTTCATTGCCCATTTCTCTCATCCTTTCCCAAAGCCCAGCACAAGCACTGCCACAACACTTGGTCCATGAAGGGGTACCTCCAAACTCAGCAATTAGCCCAAAGGATGTCTTCTCAGTAACAAATATATCTTTATTCCTGAAGAAGAAACTAGAGCACTCCTCCATTACCTCAGAGGAAACCTAAGGAAAGGTAACATTACTCAGAACTGATTTAGTGCCTCAAGCCATTCAGAAGACCATAAAGCCACTGACAGACAAGACAAGCAACTCATTCACAAAGGCTCTTTGATCTTAAATACAAATAAAATTAGGTCAGTATTAAAGATTTTCATTCCTTGCCATGTAAGATTGCAAAAAGGCTAAGAAAAGCTTTTCCCATTCCTTCTTTTAACACTCAAGTTATTTAGCAAGTAACATTTCTTTCACATGACTTGAAACATTTTCTCCATATTCACTTGTCATCACCCCAGAACTTAACTCTTGGTGAAAATACACAGAGGGAGCTGTACAGAGTGTTCCCCATAGTGCCCAAGGACAAGTCAGGTCAGAGAATTTCAGTGTGTTCCACATGGGGGAAAAAAAAGAAGAGCAAAGTACACCTTTCACAACACCCAAATCAAAAAGAAAAAAAAAGAAAATAATACTTTTCATTTATTTGTTATTGTAAGCATTCCAGTGATTTTTAAGAGATGAAGATGAGAAAGCCTGTGCTGTCACTATTAATAGGCTGACATTCTTTCTTCCCCCACAAGACCACACCAGAAACACAGGCGAAGGCGAGAAGTTATGGGAAGCTGGAGTCATGCCAGCTCTGCCAAATCCCAACTCTGCAGCACAGGGACTACTCCAAAGAGATCCCAGGACAAGTTCTCACATCCCAGACTCCCCTGTAGTTCTCAGTGATGCACCTTTTGTTCCTTCTCCTGCAACAGTACATCATTAAGTTCATCTGCTGAAATAGCAGTGGTTGACAGGATAATCTAAGGATATAGCATCACCTTGCATCTTCAATTTAACATGCTTAGCTGTGTTAGGGTACCTTTAAAATTTTATTTATTTGCTTTCTAAAGCAACCAAGAACTCTCTTATGCAGCAGAAGGCCCCTGAAGCTATCACTGTAATGTGATATCTGCTCATAAATGTCAATATACCAATTTTAAAGGTATTAAAGCTGCTGTTTAGTCATGGTTAAAAAACCTAATACCTTCCTCACCTCCATTACAGACAGCAATACTGTCAGCAATTCAGTTCAGGCCCTTTTGCAAAAGACAGTTAAGCAGAAACCTCACCGACTGCATGCCAGCACATAACTCCACCACAAACACAAGTAAAACAAGCAGGGGTACCATGAGACTCGCTCTATGAGATCCACCCACCCAGTCACCCCAGGACATTCAGACCCTTTCTCTGGCAGTTTTTAAGATACCACACAGTCAGCATGCAAAGTCTTCCCTCTCTTTGGCATGGGTAAGCACAAAAACTGACCCCAGCCAGTACTAAGGCAAAAGAAGGAATCTCTTGATTAAAGCACATAACTACTCTGTGTTTAGAGGTTCAGATTGTACCTTTGTCATGTATTTCCTGGGTGGCTGGGAATAAACTACATCAGTTCCCCACCATACTTGCCTCCCACCTCCTCACCCTGTAGTAAAACACAGTGGATAACTTGAGTATCAGAGAAGCACATGAGAGTTCCACTTCCTTCTGTGTTTATGCAGGAGATTACCATGCAACTGAAAGTTCAGTTTAACAAATGGTGTGCAGTCTGAAACTTCAAGTACTTCAGGAATGTCCGCTGTAGCTGCTGAAGGAATATCCAGGATATTGTCTCAAAAAAACCCAAGTGTTAATCAGAGAAAAGATACTTGGATTTAGAACAGGTTGAGATTTAAACATAAAATTCACAACCAAACTAAACTCTACTAGCTGAGCTTACAGACAGGAAGAAGCAATTACAACAACACAGGTGGGAAAAATAAATGAAATAAAAAACCAAACAGGTTTGATGGGAAAGGATACCTTACAGAGAAGCACACATTTGAAAAAAAAAAACAGTTTGAACGTCAGGCACTTAATTACAACCTTTATCAAGATCATCAAAAAGCTAAAGCACCTCTATAATTCTCACCTGACAAACAGTAACCTAGATTAAATGTGTTCTCTGTAGATGTATAATCTACCTGAACAGGAACGACCCCAGTGCTTACTGCTGAAGCACAAGAGGAGACACGAGGCACGGACTGCTTTTCACACTGATAGATTTACTTCTGCAAAACTTCTGAGGGATCTGATTGAGAAAAACTGTCTCATAGAAGTTACCATACTTCATATAAGAGTGCAGAGAATCCTGAGAGCAAGCACATTCGCCTCTTGGTACCTACAAAAACAGGTCACTTACGAGTTTTTTTGAGAACATGGATGTTTCCCTTCCATGATGGGCAAGTCGGGTTTTACACGTCATTCACTTTCATATATTCACTTACAAAGGCATCTTCACTCTTACTGTATGTCCCACAAAGAACATGGACAGCAAGAGCTGCTACATGCATGGTGCAGAGTAGGGTCAACCTGTCCAATCTTAGATATTCAGATGACAAACCTGAGACATTCATCAAAAGTTCCCGTTTTAACTAACAGACAAAGACTCAGGTAAAGAGCAATTTATCACATCTCATCGTAGTCATCTCCAGAAGCCATTCTGTGTTCTATTTCTCTACACTGAGTCCAAGAGCACACAGCTCAGATCAAACAGCAAAAGGACAGTAGGCAGCTCACCTACTTAAGCATCTTCAGAAGTACTATCCAGGCCCACTGCACAGAAACAAGCTGTAAATTACTGAGCTTCTGTGTGTAAAAGCAGCTCTCACTACAAAATGCATTTTTCACCCATCAGGCCACCATAACATAACTGGAGATACACAGCACTATCAGTTTTTTGGGAAGCACAGAACAAACTTAATTACGACTTCCAGTCAGCAAATACTTCACTGCAATATTTCTGCTACACCAGTTCCCGCAAGAATTATTTTGATTATTGCAGTAGCTCATAGTAGTGGATTACATCTAGGGATCACCAGCATGCTGACTTTCTTTCTGGACCCCTATCTGTAAGGGTTTATAACTCAGTTACAAGCATTCCCTCTTGAAAACAGCTTTTTAAGACAGGTACAGCTGCACTTCCATTTAAGTCTTCTACTGATTTTTCTTTGGGAATCACAAAAATAAAGAAAAATAGTGAACCAAAATAATATTGAGAGTCTCTGACTCTAAGATACATAAACCCAAGCAGGACATAGAATACTTTACAGTAACACATTAGACCTTAAACTTTTCTGCATTTGAAAACAAAACAACCCAATACCATTAGATAGCTCAAAGTTTAGGGATCAAAATTTGAAACAGGTTTATTTTGTTTTGAGCTTGGAGTTTAAATTAGAATCATGAACGCTTGCCCATTGTCAATCCCCACAGCTACTCTCTCTCAGTCCTGGGAAGAAGCTCTTGAAACTGCCAGAGCTTAACTGAAATTGTTGTATTTTTAAGATTTAAAGTAATTTTTAACAGAGCCAGTTCCAGGGTGCATCAGCTATGAGATAAACCAGCAAGTGTAAACTATTGCCCTGGTAGTCCACAGGAAGTTAATAAAACAGATTTGATTCAACCAATTATTTTGAGCTGCTGCCATTCTTTTACCTACCTAAGCAACACTTTCTCATTTCACCTCTGTCCTCCAGTGAAGTTTCCAAGTGGAGGAACTACAGCGAACAAGTCCATACCATGGACCGGTAAAACACTAGAAGTAACCCAAATATTTACACATAAAACCAGCATGACTTTCAGAGCCCTAAAACATCCAGTGAAGTAAGGGGAACTCCATGTATAGATAAACTGAAAGGAAAACCCATGTTGGGGGATAAGACATCACAGAGTAAGTAGTCAAAGAAGAAGCAGAGGGATGCCACAGATGGACGTGTGGACCTGCATTTCCACGTGCAGAGTGAAGGAAAACCAGGTACAGAGTGGAGCAGCATCACACTGCAAGCCTATGGTGCCCAAAGGGATCTTTCAGGACTTTCTCAACCAGGGTGGTGATGAGAAGGGCACTAAGAAAGTGGACCTCGCCAGCAGCCCCAGAGCCAGGGAGCTACTGGGGAGCTCAAGGCACACAGGGGCAAGGGAGGAAGCAGACAAATGTCCCTGGCACACCACCAACAGCCCCAGCAGCCACATCCTGACCGCAGCCCACAGCAGACCTTTTGCAGGGGTAGCACCACCTTGCTCCAGGAAGAGAGTGGCTACAGTTCATGTGGCTCCTTCAGCCCCAGGTACAAAGCCATGAGTCACTGCAATCCCTTCACGGAGAGCAGCTGTTATCGATGCGCCACGGGACAGCTCCAAAGGGAGGTGACAGAGACATACTAGATAAGCCCTACAATACCAGTATAACTGCATCCATGTTAGGAGTTTTACCACGTTAGCTGTTTTATTGCTAGACAGGCCAATCAAGACCTGTTGGCACTTGCAGTGTCCTATTTGTACAGAGATAATGACAGCCACAGTGCCAGAGCAACCCGGGGAGGTGCGGCTCCGGTGGGAAAGAAGCATTCTACCAGGAGTGTGAAACAATCTCCCCCAAAAGACATCCCTTATTCTAGCACATGGTCACAGCACAGCTAGGTGGACTAAGAGAGGTGTCCTCAGCCTGGGCCATGCTGATATCAGCACAAAAACCAGTGTCCATGAACATTCCCTTGGTGCACATAAGCCCAAGGCCTGGCTGACTAGTCAGCTGCCATGGCTAAAAGCTAATCTCTTTCATAATATATATTTTTAATATTAATTATATGTGCTAATATGTTTCTACTAACAACTAAAGTGTCCTATACTTTTTTTTATATTAAGCACTTTCCTGACTCCACCCTACTTTTTCTTGTCCACAATTATGAACAGTCCTCTAATTCATTCTCTGCATTTAAGCCATATTCTCCTTCATCTTCTGATTTCCTCTGTAAATTCACCTTCAGTAGACTGCTTCTCTTTGAACTGTCCTGCTATCCATTCCCACCTCCAAATCTTCCCAGAGATTTCACCCTTCACTTGCAACTACAATGTGAAATCAAGCAGGAGGCCACAGAAGAACCTTTGGAAGATGGTCAACAACCTTTGTGCCCCCAGTTGAGCTGCACAGGGCATTAGAGATAGGACTTAGCTACACCAATTTCTAAGTAAAGTATGGATGCCTACTCCACCCACACCTCTATCTGATCCTAATGTGCCTCAAAAGTGCAAATTCTCTGAAAAGGTGAGCATCTCCACTTCCCAGTGTCTATGATTTCATCCTTCTTTAGTGGTGCTTTTCACAGATTTTCCAATCAGCAGCAAATTAAAACCAACACCACTGAGGTCAAATTATAATTATTAATTACACTCAGAACAGCAGATTTCATTCTGCTGCAGGACAGCAAAGCCTGGGAGAGCAGTGGAGTGCTTTGCCAGCAATACTATCAAATCTCTAGTCAGTATTTGCTCCTCTTTCAAAAAGCTGCTTTGTCCTTTTTCCAACACTGAAACAGATACCACATGAGTTAGGACTACAGGGCCCCATGGCCACCTTGGAGGAGATACATCAAGCCTTGCTCAGGATATGACAAGGGACCAGGAACTGAGGCTTAGGTGGAGGTATCATGAGTTTCACAGCAGCATATTGGCCATTCAGTAGCACTCCACAGCTTCTAACTAGTGGCACATTTCTTGCGCCCCTGTGAAAGTGTTTCACAACACATCCAAAACAGAAAATACACTTTAAAATAATATTGAGATGCAATGTCAAAATCCCCAAGCCCTCTACAATCAAATCTGCCTCAAGGTTTCCAAGAGGTATGCACAACTGTGGGCTTTTTCCTCCTCCTTCCCAGAGCTGTCTGATTTTAGAGCCAACAGTATCTTTTCTTGAGCCTGTGCTAACCTGAGAAGTAATAAGGGACCCATAATGTTACAAACATAAAGTATTTGATAAGAGAACTCTTGTGCAAAGCTATGAGATCCCCTCCCAAATCCACCTCTCGTTCAAGCAAGCTGAATTCTTTCCACCACTTTCTGTGGGCTGAGACCTAAAATAACGATGCAGATAAGGATCTTACTGTAACTTTGACTACAGTCAAGCTCACATTGTGCAAGTCAATGCTATTGAGCTTAAATATCAACGTCATCCAAAGCCTGATGGAGCCAGAGCGTACAGTCAGAAATGTAAAATGGAAAAAACAAAAATACCACTTTCCTCCTCAGAAAACAGATCTCAGGAGGGTAGGCATAGAACGTACCAGGCTAAAATCACTCTTGCAACAGCAAGTACCACTTAAAAAGATGACTAGAACACAATGTGTACATACAAACACATGCTAGACCACATGAGAAAAGTTAGCTAGCATTCTCGTCCAAAAAATTTATACTAAAAAATGTATATGCTGAAGGCAAGGAAATGCAAAGGGTGAGCACCTCTTACAATGCTGCATTGCCTTTGGGGACGTTCCTCTACATCATTCCCTTGGGTGGGAGGTGCAGACCTGCCATCATCACAGAGACCAAAAGAAGGATTTCTGCACACTATCAAGCCAAGGCTCTGGCATTTGGAAGTTGAGAACATGTCACCAAACTACATGACACTGCTTGGAGAGAATAGAAATCAATTAAGGAATGGAAGGTGTACATTCCTGGTTTCCTCCTTTCTTCACTATCCCAAAATAACTAAAAACCCCTACTAAAAATTACTAAAAACCCCTACTCCAGGCCTTACAGATAAGGCCTTACTGACCTTCTTCATGCCTGGTGCAAGAGGAAGAGACCTTGATAGGGAAAACCATCCACCCATACAAGCCCAACAACCCCCACCATTGCCAAAGGGGAGAGTCCGTACATGCAAAAAGCAAGGAGAAAGTACTAGATGATTTCAATTGAAATTTTATCCACACCAGTTGAAATATCTTCTGATAGAAAGCAGAAAAAAATTTCTAGGAGTCAGCACAAAACTCTGGGCTGGATCTTGTTATATCCATCACCTCGAAGCCTTGCACACACCCAAGTTCCAGACTGCTGGGTGCTCTTCTAATTAGTTCAGAATAAGGAGTCCCTGCCCCAGGAGTTTGCAAAACCCCCACATTTTGCAGACAAACAGATGGAACTGGGGGAGGAAGAACAAGAGGGACATGTGGTTACCCACAACTGCCACACTACTTTCCTTTCTCTTTTTCTTTTTTTTTTTTAATAAAAATAAATATCAGTAATCCCCACTGGCCACCTGCCTCGCTTTTGTGTATTTAATTAAGAAGGATTTGGGTGATGGAGAACTGGTCAAAAGTTCAGCCAGTTTAGGGGAGGACAGGAGAGTAAACATCTAGCTGAAGGACCCAAAAAATGCCACCATTCCAGCTGCTGTCTGGTCCTTCATGATTTCTAAAACAGCAAGGTCTCACTTTGCAACACAATCCACAAAAAAATCAGAGGAGTAAGGGAAGAAGTGCAATTCGTACTTAAGAGAGCTGGTCTGGACCAGTTCCTGAAAGCCAGTGACCTCACTGATCCCCAGCACAGTTTGTCTTTATAGTGATAAGACTGGAATTGTGTTCATGTTTAGCAAAATCATTTGAATCCACAATGACGTCCCTTTAGCAGTGAGAGAAACAAAGGGGAGAGAGAGCGGAAAAAACACCCTAAACTGAGTTACTAGAGAATACCAAGAACTGTCCTATCTTCCTACCCCCCCAACACAGTCACCTTGAAAGACAGAAAGTCCATTAAGACAAAAATAGGGTATCCTTGGCGTGGGAAAACATTTAGCAAAGTTTTAATTTACTTTCAAATCAGCATTTAAACGATCACATCTTACATCACTTCCTTTTACGAGCCAGCAGTTAGGAGACAATACACATCATTTACATGCAGTTTTGGAAGGCTGCAACATAGATCAACAAAAGAAGCCTTCACCATGAATTAACTATTACAAGACTCTTAGAAAGTCACTCCAGCCTGTGTCGAGGGCAATTAGGAGTATCATCCCCTAATTCTCATCTTTCTGGTGCACTCCTGTTATGCCTCAGAACTCCCACAAATACAACCTTCCACCCAAGTCATTGCTGCCACAAGAAAATGACGATGTCTGTGAGATGTAACAGCACACTCACAATGGTTAAAGTGTTAGATGTCTTTAAAACAGACACATACACAACAAAAGAGAAAGTGACTAAGCAAGTTAACAGTGCAGCGTCAATAGCAAAATTACAGTGTTTTATGCCTCTATGAATGACCAGATGATAGAGATTTTAACATTTCAGAAGTATTAACCAATTGCCTTTAGGTCACAGGTAATTTCAGCATTAAAAAAAAACAAAATACCAAAAACCAGAATGGAAGCAAACACCCAATTCAGACCTTATCTTGAGACAAATTTCAGGTGTGTTCTCATTTGGCACAAGCCAAACTTCATATTAAGCTTACTGCTGGATGTGAAAAACTAAAATCTAACCGCAGCAATGCCAAAAATGCTTCTCCCACTACTTGCAAAGATCAAAAAGCCCTTAAGGCAGCCGATCACTCGGTGAGCTGGCTGCGAGTCCCAGTTACACGGCAGCGGGACGGGGCTGGCTCAGGAGGGAACGGCCCGGGGCTCCCCGCCCGCCGCGGGCACAGGCGCGGCCGGGCCGGCCCGCACACGCCGCTCGGCTCCCGCCAGCTGATACCGACCTACCCAAGGGAAACTTCCCCCTCCCAACTCCGGCACTGGCCTGGGACTCCTTAAAAGTGTGAGAACGAGCGACCCAGGGGGTTCTGCGGCCGGTCCTTCCCGCCTGGGCTAGGATGGAACGCTGCCGGCCGTACTTGGCAGCGTTTAACCTTTTGCTTTCTCTCTAAGCTAAGTGGTGCAACTTCCACGCCATCGTTGTCGGGTTTCGACCCAAGCAAGAAAGGCAAAACAACTCTGGTTCCCCAGGATTTCCGAGCAGCAGTAGAGCTGTGCTTAGTCTCAGGATGAATGAATGAGCCAAGGCCTGCTGCCCCTTCCCCTGTGCTGGGCGAAGGCTTCTCCAAAACACCTCTTCCTTTCTTTCACACACCCAGGGCTGGGAAACCTCCTTTTTTCTTTTTTTTCCTTCTTTTTTTTTTTTCCCCTCATTAATTCACCACTGCATAACAAGCTGCTCTTGACACATAACACTTCTTCACACAGAGAAGGTGTAAGCAAGGTTATGAAGACAAAAACAATAAAAACTCTATAGACTCCAGAATCACAGAACTGTTTGGGTTGGAAGGGATCTCAAAGATCATCTAGCTCCAACCCCTTTGTCATAGGCAGAAACACTTTCCACTAGACCAGGCTGCACAAAGCCCCATCCAATCCAGCCTGCAATGCTTGCAGGGATGGGGCATCCACAAGTTCTCTGGGCAACTTGTTCCTGTGCCTCACCACCCTCACAGTGAAGGATTTCTTCCCAATACCTAATCTAAACCTACTCTCAATTTAAAGCCATTACCCCAATTCAAGCACAGCAACAGAAAACTTAGTATTTTTACCATGTCACCACTGAGGTCCCAGGCCCACAGTAACATTCCACCTAAGACAACCCATTTAATGCATAAAATGCGGGAGTAACTCCACTTGCATTCAGGTGCCAAACATCCAAGGGCTGCCCTCGCATTTCATACACGTATAAACATCTACACACCTACATATAGCTAAATAAACAGCTAAGGTAGAACTAGCTACAGAAATATCTCCAGCCAGATAGATGAGCTATTTCCAGCTAGCTCAGCTAAGGCAAAGAGGAAGAAAAACAGGGCTATTTTCTGCTTTTCAACAGGTTGGCGCCGTCCCCTTCCCAGCGCTGCTGGAAAGCTGCCTCCCCAGCCAGGCAAGCGACCTTCGGCATCATCGGCGGGTGCATGAGCTAGACAAAGAGATAACGTCATGCCCTCTCCGCTCCCTCCGTGTCCTCCCCGCAGTGGCAGGTAGCCAGCCAATCCCGCTCCCGGGTGACATCATCGCTGATGCCTGCACACGGATGTGGAAGTACACCAAACTACAGCTCGGCTCCTCAAAAGCAACCGACACCCCACCCCCCAGCCCCTCGGGATGACAGGCCGCTTACAAGGGAAATAAAACCATCCAGGAAGAGGGATTTCAAGAAGTGGGTTGCTGGGTAGAAGGAAAGCGGAAGGCAACGAGCAAATTCGGCCTAAACACGTTTTTCCCTCGGTTATGCAGTTCCTATGAAAGCCCTCAAAACATACACATACAGTCTTATCTTTGGGTGTGGAGCATCTCGCCTAGCAAAAAAAAGTGGCCAAGAAAAGTTGGCGGTTTTTTGCAACAACTTTTGCAACAACTGCTTTTTTTTAACATAACTTCATTAGTTTAAAAAGAAAGATTTTTATCGCAGCAAGGAAGTTTTTTGGTTTGGTGTTATTTGTTTACATACAGCCCTGTTAGGTGTCCACATGTACATCAGTGTATGAACATAAATGTGGGCAAACACCTAAGAAGAAGCAGTGCCAACCCAGACTTAAACACCTGTCAATCCATTACTGTCTAGCAGCTTGTACAGCAAGAAAAGAGACTGCCTGTTGCTCCCGTTATCACAGTGACACCGATGACATCAGGTGCTCATTCAACTCTCTTCCAAGACAATAAATGCATGTGCTCAATTTCACGCCTATTGCTGACTATTCTGGGAGAGCTCTACCTTACTTAAAGAAAACAAAATTTAACATTTCTGTTGTCAAGACTGTTAAACTAAGGAGAACTTTGCTCATTAACTCAAAAGCATTAACAAGTACACTGAGAAACAATGCACTAAACTGCAATAATTAACACGAGAGTTTCAAGTCCCACATTCACACCCTATTAATTTTTTTTTTAATAAGGGTTCAGATGATGCAAGCTCTGGGAGAAAATGATTACAGAAAAAAATTGCATCCTTTGAAATGGCAGAAAAAAAATTAAATGGTCGAGGTTGTGTCAAAGTGCTGCTTTTTACTCATCTTCCCCCTCTCTTGTGGCCCTTTGAGCCACATTCTTTTTTTCCAGCTTTATAGCAACAGCAGCAGCCTGGCTATTCGAGCTCAAGTCTTAAAAAGCAACTAATACACTGTGCAGGCAGACTAAATCTCCATCAGGAAGGCTGAGGTTCACGCCCTCATAACAAACTGACATGTGTTTCACTTGCAGAAGAGGCAGCAAAGCGCTTTATTTAGTTACTGGAGCTGCAAGCAGCAGTATCTTGCCATCAGGGAAACTCAGACCAATTACACTCCCTTGTTTATAAGAAAAAAGAAAAACAAAACAACAACAAAAAAGCAACCAAAAAACCAAACAAGCAGCTAAGCATCTTCATCTCTCTCCTTCTCTCTTCAAATGCATCTTGCATTTCTATAGTTTAAGGCTAGAGCCTTCAATCTTTAGCCAAGTATTAAGTCTGTGCAAATAATTAGTCATCCTAGTAGCTAGCACTCACTGCAAAGTCATGCAAGCTCAAGATTTGTTTGTTCCACTGACTGCACACTAAAGGGTAAAAAAAGAAAAAAAGAAAAAAGTAGGCTAGTTTCACACCCACATGGGCACTCTCTGATTTCTATTTTTTAAAGTCATACACTTGTCAAACAGGTTATTCTGGGAATTCTGATTTCCACAAAATAAGCTTCTCTGTTTCGGTCACTTATTGTCACTCTGCACCCCTCACCTCTGCACAGCCCATCAGATGCACTCGCCCCCAACTCCACAGCTTCAACACTCACAAGGAAACCGGGTGACAATTTTAATTAAGGCCAATGTCTTTGTCTAAAGTCACTGCAGCAGCAGCAACTTCCATAAGGCTTTCCAGCAGCAAAGCTGAATAAGCCTGTGGACGTGTTTGTATAACAGAGCCAGACTCTGACAGCGTCCACTTGGTTTGGTCATTTCTCTGGAAGGAGCACAGAGAAGAATAAGGACAATAAAGGGGTATTTCATCATTACAGGACGGGTACTTGGGAGAGTAATTTATACCCATCTGAAAAACCAGAAGCCAAGAGGCTGACAAACTTGACAAGGCCAGCAACAATGACAAGGGCAACACTTCTACCAGCCCTCACTGTTCCGGTTGCCAGTGCGGGTGGCTCGCCTTCAGCCGTGTGCTCAGCCCGGCGCAGGCACCGGGTACCCTCTGGAAAATCGGCAACAATAAAAAGAGAAGAAATTCTGACACAAACCTTGTAGACTTGCCCGTACGTGCCATTGCCAACCACTTCCACCAGCTCAAAAATCCCAGCGGGGTCCTAGGGGGAGGAAGGGGCAGAAGGGGCGGGAGAGGAAAGGGGAGAAGAGAAGCGGGGTTACACTTTTGTTCAGGCGATGGCTGCTGGCAGAGCCCAGCCAGCGAACCCGGCTGCTGGCGGCGTGCAGCTGTTGCGCCCTGTTTTTCCACGCACATGCCAATACATGCAAACAAAGGAAAAGCAGCCCAGGGCCGCGGTCCCCCCGCCCGTCCCCGCGGGAGGGCTCCCCCCGTGCGGCCGCGGCCCCCCGCGCCCCGGCACCGGCCCCGGGGGGCCCCCGCCCCGGCCCCCGGCACCGGCACTCACCCGCAGGGAGGAAAGGTCGATATCCACCAGACTTTTTGCAGGAGAATCGTTCGCCATTTTCCCGTCTCTTCTTTTTTTTTTTTTTCCTTTAAATATTTTTTTCTTCTCTGTTAAATAATAGCGAGGCCGCTCCCCCCTCCCTGGAGCAGCTGTGAATTGCGCGGAGCTCCGCTTCTCTCCTCCCTTCCGCCCTTCCCTTCTTCACTCCAGCCCCGCCGGGTTGAAACTCTTCAGCATTGGGAGGGGTTGGCGGGGGGGATGATGGATAGATAGATGGATGGTGGGAGGAGGAGGGAAAGGGAGGTGAAGGAAGGGAAGGAGAAAGGAGAAGGGGTGCTGCGGTTTGTCCGTCCGTCTCCCCGCGCTGCAGTGCGGGGCTGGATCCCCCGAGGATCCCGGCCGGCCGGTCGGTGGGTGAGCGGGTGAGTCGGTGGCTGCCCGCGCGTCCCCAGCGGCAGCGGGCTCACACCATGTCGCCGCGGCGGCGGCAGGAGCGGCGCCGGTGCCGGCAGCCTCTGGCAGCCTCACGATGCGCCCCGCACCCGGGCATGGCACGGCACGGCTCGGCCCGGCCGGCGGCGCTCACGCCGGGAGCCGGCAGTGGCAGCCGCGGCCCCGCTCTCGCATGGGGGGGCGGCTCACGCCCAGCGCCGCGGCGGAGCCCCCGCCGCCTCCGAGCCCTTCCCGCGGCGCTGCCCTCGCATCAAACGGCGCCGGGCACCGGCGGGCAGGGGCTGCGCGTCCCGGCGGCGGCGGGGCAGGGGCGCGGGGCTGGAGCAGGGTGCTGCGAGCCAGACAAAGCTAGCCGGGGAGGAGGAGGAGGAGGAGGAGGAGAAGGAGGAGGAGAAAAAATATACTGCGAGCGGAGAGAGAGAGAACAGCTCCCCCTTCCCTTCTCCAACAGGAAAAACCGGCGGAAACGCGCCCGAACCAGAGCACTGCTGGGTAAACTCGCGGGGAGAGAGAAAGAGAGAGGGAGGGAGCAGCGAGCGCGGGCGGGGAGAACCGGCCTCGCAGCCTGCCCGCCCCGCCGCCCAACAATAGCCCCACGGGGCGGGGGCGGCCCAGGGCGGCCCTTGCCCGCCGGCCCCGGCGCTGGGCCCCGCCGGCGGGAGC